>NW_027675395.1:677500-1017500 GCF_965601325.2 Salmo salar
TCTACAAACTACAGCAGCTTAACCTGAGGTGATCATACTGTCATCTCTACAAACTACAGCAGCTTTACCTGAGGTGATCATACTGTCATCTCTACAAACTACAGCAGCTTAACCTGAGGTGATCATACTGTCATCTCTACAAACTACAGCAGCTTTACCTGAGGTGATCATACTGTCATCTCTACAAACTACAGCAGCTTTACTTGAGGTGATCATACTGTCATCTCTACAGACTACAGCATCTTTACCTGAGGTGATCTGCTGTCATCTCTTCAGACTGCAGCAGCTTTAACTGAGGTGATCATACTGTCATCTCTACAAACTACAGCAGCTTTACCTGAGGTGATCATACTGTCATCTCTACAAACTACAGCAGCTTAACCTGAGGTGATCATACTGTCATCTCTACAAACTACATTAGCTTTACCTGAGGTGATCATACTGTCATCTCTACAAACTACAGCAGCTTTACTTGAGGTGATCATACTGTCATCTCTACAGACTACAGCATCTTTACCTGAGGTGATCATACTGTCATCTCTACAAACTAAAGCAGCTTTACCTGAGGTGATCATACTGTCATCTCTACAAACTACAGCAGCTTTACCTGAGGTGATCTGCTGTCCTCTCTTCAGACTACAGCAACTTTACCTGAGGTGATCATACTGTCATCTCTACAAACTACAGCAGCTTTACCTGAGGTGATCATACTGTCATCTCTCCAAACTACAGCAGCTTTACCTGAGGTGATCTGCTGTCCTCTCTTCAGACTACAGCAACTTTACCTGAGGTGATCATACTGTCATCTCTACAAACTACAGCAGCTTTACCTGAGGTGATCATACTGTCATCTCTACAAACTACAGCAGCTTTACCTGAGGTGATCATACTGTCATCTCTACAGACTACAGCAGCTTTACCGGAGGTGATCATACTGTCATCTCTACAAACTACAGCAGCTTTACCTGAGGTGATCATACTGTCATCTCTACAAACTACAGCAGCTTAACCTGAGGTGATCATACTGTCATCTCTACAAACTACATTAGCTTTACCTGAGGTGATCATACTGTCATCTCTACAAACTACAGCAGCTTTACTTGAGGTGATCATACTGTCATCTCTACAGACTACAGCATCTTTACCTGAGGTGATCTGCTGTCATCTCTTCAGACTGCAGCAGCTTTACCTGAGGTGATCATACTGTCATCTCTACAAACTACAGCAGCTTTACCGGAGGTGATCATACTGTCATCTCTACAAACTACAGCAGCTTAACCTGAGGTGATCATACTGTCATCTCTACAGACTACAGCAGCTTCACCTGAGGTGATCATACTGTCATCTCTACAAACTACAGCAGCTTCACCTGAGGTGATCATACTGTCATCTCTACAGACTACAGCAGCTTCACCTGAGGTGATCATACTGTCATCTCTACAAACTACAGCAGCTTCACCTGAGGTGATCATACTGTCATCTCTACAAACTACAGCAGCTTTACCTAAGGTGATCATACTGTTATCTCTACAAACTACAGCAGCTTAACCTGAGGTGATCATACTGTCATCTCTACAGACTACAGCAGCTTTACCTGAGGTGATCATACTGTCATCTCTACAAACTACAGCAGTTTTACCTGAGGTGATCATACTGTCATCTCTATAGACTACAGCATCTTTACCTGAGGTGATCTGCTGTCATCTCTTCAGACTACAGCAGCTTTACCTGAGGTTATCACACTGTCATCTCTACAAACTACAGCAGCTCTACCTGACGTGATCATACTGTCATCTCTACAAACTACAGCAGCTTAACCTGAGGTGATCATACTGTCATCTCTACAGACTACAGCAGCTTCACCTGAGGTGATCATACTGTCATCTCTACAAACTACAGCAGCTTCACCTGAGGTGATCATACTGTCATCTCTACAAACTACAGCAGCTTTACCTAAGGTGATCATACTGTTATCTCTACAAACTACAGCAGCTTAACCTGAGGTGATCATACTGTCATCTCTACAAACAACAGCAGCTTTACCTGAGGTGATCATACTGTCATCTCTACAACCTACAGCAGCTTAACCTGAGGTGATCATACTGTCATCTCTACAAACTACAGCAGCTTTACCTGAGGTGATCATACTGTCATCTCTACAAACTACAGCAGCTTTACCTGAGGTGATCATACTGTCATCTCTACAAACTACAGCAGCTTAACCTGAGGTGATCATACTGTCATCTCTACAAACTACAGCAGCTTTACCTGAGGTGATCATACTGTCATCTCTACAAACTACAGCAGCTTTACCTGAGGTGATCATACTGTCATCTCTACAAACTACAGCAGCTTAACCTGAGGTGATCATACTGTCATCTCTACAAACTACAGCAGCTTTACCTGAGGTGATCATACTGTCATCTCTACAAACTACAGCAGCTTTACTTGAGGTGATCATACTGTCATCTCTACAGACTACAACATCTTTACCTGAGGTGATCTGCTGTCATCTCTTCAGACTGCAGCAGCTTTACCTGAGGTGATCATACTGTCATCTCTACAAACTACAGCAGCTTTACCTAAGGTGATCATACTGTTATCTCTACAAACTACAGCAGCTTAACCTGAGGTGATCATACTGTCATCTCTACAAACTACAGCAGTTTTACCTGAGGTGATCATACTGTCATCTCTATAGACTACAGAATCTTTACCTGAGGTGATCTGCTGTCATCTCTTCAGACTACAGCAGCTTTACCTGAGGTTATCACACTGTCATCTCTACAAACTACAGCAGCTCTACCTGACGTGATCATGCTGTCATCTCTACAAACTACAGCAGCTTAACCTGAGGTGATCATACTGTCATCTCTACAGACTACAGCAGCTTCACCTGAGGTGATCATACTGTCATCTCTACAAACTACAGCAGCTTCACCTGAGGTGATCATACTGTCATCTCTACAAACTACAGCAGCTTTACCTAAGGTGATCATACTGTTATCTCTACAAACTACAGCAGCTTAACCTGAGGTGATCATACTGTCATCTCTACAAACAACAGCAGCTTTACCTGAGGTGATCATACTGTCATCTCTACAACCTACAGCAGCTTAACCTGAGGTGATCATACTGTCATCTCTACAAACTAAAGCAGATTTACCTGAGGTGATCATACTGTCATCTCTACAAACTACAGCAGCTTTACCTGAGGTGATCTGCTGTCCTCTCTTCAGACTACAGCAACTTTACCTGAGGTGATCATACTGTCATCTCTACAAACTACAGCAGCTTAACCTGAGGTGATCATACTGTCATCTCTACAGACTACAGCAGCTTCACCTGAGGTGATCATACTGTCATCTCTACAAACTACAGCAGCTTTACCTGAGGTGATCATACTGTCATCTCTACAAAATACAGCAGCTTTACCTAAGGTGATCATACTGTTATCTCTACAAACTACAGCAGCTTAACCTGAGGTGATCATACTGTCATCTCTACAAACTACAGCAGTTTTACCTGAGGTGATCATACTGTCATCTCTATAGACTACAGAATCTTTACCTGAGGTGATCTGCTGTCATCTCTTCAGACTACAGCAGCTTTACCTGAGGTTATCACACTGTCATCTCTACAAACTACAGCAGCTCTACCTGACGTGATCATGCTGTCATCTCTACAAACTACAGCAGCTTAACCTGAGGTGATCATACTGTCATCTCTACAGACTACAGCAGCTTCACCTGAGGTGATCATACTGTCATCTCTACAAACTACAGCAGCTTCACCTGAGGTGATCATACTGTCATCTCTACAAACTACAGCAGCTTTACCTAAGGTGATCATACTGTTATCTCTACAAACTACAGCAGCTTAACCTGAGGTGATCATACTGTCATCTCTACAAACAACAGCAGCTTTACCTGAGGTGATCATACTGTCATCTCTACAACCTACAGCAGCTTAACCTGAGGTGATCATACTGTCATCTCTATAAACTAAAGCAGATTTACCTGAGGTGATCATACTGTCATCTATACAAACTACAGCAGCTTTACCTGAGGTGATCTGCTGTCCTCTCTTCAGACTACAGCAACTTTACCTGAGGTGATCATACTGTCATCTCTACAAACTACAGCAGCTTTACCTGAGGTGATCATACTGTCATCTCTACAAACTACAGCAGCTTTACCTGAGGTGATCTGCTGTCCTCTCTTCAGACTACAGCAACTTTACCTGAGGTGATCATACTGTCATCTCTACAAACTACAGCAGCTTTACCTGAGGTGATCATACTGTCATCTCTACAGACTACAGCAGCTTTACCGGAGGTGATCATACTGTCATCTCTACAAACTACAGCAGCTTTACCTGAGGTGATCATACTGTCATCTCTACAAACTACAGCAGCTTTACTTGAGGTGATCATACTGTCATCTCTACAGACTACAGCATCTTTACCTGAGGTGATCTGCTGTCATCTCTTCAGACTGCAGCAGCTTTAACTGAGGTGATCATACTGTCATCTCTACAAACTACAGCAGCTTTACCTGAGGTGATCATACTGTCATCTCTACAAACTACAGCAGCTTAACCTGAGGTGATCATACTGTCATCTCTACAAACTACATTAGCTTTACCTGAGGTGATCATACTGTCATCTCTACAAACTACAGCAGCTTTACTTGAGGTGATCATACTGTCATCTCTACAGACTACAGCATCTTTACCTGAGGTGATCTGCTGTCATCTCTTCAGACTGCAGCAGCTTTACCTGAGGTGATCATACTGTCATCTCTACAAACTACAGCAGCTTTACCGGAGGTGATCATACTGTCATCTCTACAAACTACAGCAGCTTAACCTGAGGTGATCATACTGTCATCTCTACAGACTACAGCAGCTTCACCTGAGGTGATCATACTGTCATCTCTACAAACTACAGCAGCTTCACCTGAGGTGATCATACTGTCATCTCTACAAACTACAGCAGCTTTACCTAAGGTGATCATACTGTTATCTCTACAAACTACAGCAGCTTAACCTGAGGTGATCATACTGTCATCTCTACAGACTACAGCAGCTTTACCTGAGGTGATCATACTGTCATCTCTACAAACTACAGCAGTTTTACCTGAGGTGATCATACTGTCATCTCTATAGACTACAGCATCTTTACCTGAGGTGATCTGCTGTCATCTCTTCAGACTACAGCAGCTTTACCTGAGGTTATCACACTGTCATCTCTACAAACTACAGCAGCTCTACCTGACGTGATCATACTGTCATCTCTACAAACTACAGCAGCTTAACCTGAGGTGATCATACTGTCATCTCTACAGACTACAGCAGCTTCACCTGAGGTGATCATACTGTCATCTCTACAAACTACAGCAGCTTCACCTGAGGTGATCATACTGTCATCTCTACAAACTACAGCAGCTTTACCTAAGGTGATCATACTGTTATCTCTACAAACTACAGCAGCTTAACCTGAGGTGATCATACTGTCATCTCTACAATCAACAGCAGCTTTACCTGAGGTGATCATACTGTCATCTCTACAACCTACAGCAGCTTAACCTGAGGTGATCATACTGTCATCTCTACAAACTAAAGCAGCTTTACCTGAGGTGATCATACTGTCATCTCTACAACCTACAGCAGCTTAACCTGAGGTGATCATACTGTCATCTCTACAAACTAAAGCAGATTTACCTGAGGTGATCATACTGTCATCTCTACAAACTACAGCAGCTTTACCTGAGGTGATCTGCTGTCCTCTCTTCAGACTACAGCAACTTTACCTGAGGTGATCATACTGTCATCTCTACAAACTACAGCAGCTTTACCTGAGGTGATCATACTGTCATCTCTACAAACTACAGCAGCTTTACCTGAGGTGATCTGCTGTCCTCTCTTCAGACTACAGCAACTTTACCTGAGGTGATCATACTGTCATCTCTACAAACTACAGCAGCTTTACCTGAGGTGATCATACTGTCATCTCTACAGACTACAGCAGCTTTACCGGAGGTGATCATACTGTCATCTCTACAAACTACAGCAGCTTTACCTGAGGTGATCATACTGTCATCTCTACAAACTACAGCAGCTTAACCTGAGGTGATCATACTGTCATCTCTACAAACTACAGCAGCTTTACCTGAGGTGATCATACTGTCATCTCTACAAACTACAGCAGCTTAACCTGAGGTGATCATACTGTCATCTCTACAAACTACAGCAGCTTTACCTGAGGTGATCATACTGTCATCTCTACAAACTACAGCAGCTTTACTTGAGGTGATCATACTGTCATCTCTACAGACTACAGCATCTTTACCTGAGGTGATCTGCTGTCATCTCTTCAGACTGCAGCAGCTTTAACTGAGGTGATCATACTGTCATCTCTACAAACTACAGCAGCTTTACCTGAGGTGATCATACTGTCATCTCTACAAACTACAGCAGCTTAACCTGAGGTGATCATACTGTCATCTCTACAAACTACATTAGCTTTACCTGAGGTGATCATACTGTCATCTCTACAGACTACAGCAGCTTCACCTAAGGTGATCATACTGTCATCTCTACAAACTACAGCAGCTTCACCTGAGGTGATCACACTGTCATCTCTACAAACTACAGCAGCTTTACCTAAGGTGATCATACTGTTATCTCTACAAACTACAGCAGCTTAACCTGAGGTGATCATACTGTCATCTCTACAGACTACAGCAGCTTTACCTGAGGTGATCATACTGTCATCTCTACAAACTACAGCAGTTTTACCTGAGGTGATCATACTGTCATCTCTATAGACTACAGCATCTTTACCTGAGGTGATCTGCTGTCATCTCTTCAGACTACAGCAGCTTTACCTGAGGTTATCACACTGTCATCTCTACAAACTACAGCAGCTCTACCTGACGTGATCATACTGTCATCTCTACAAACTACAGCAGCTTAACCTGAGGTGATCATACTGTCATCTCTACAGACTACAGCAGCTTCACCTGAGGTGATCATACTGTCATCTCTACAAACTACAGCAGCTTCACCTGAGGTGAACATACTGTCATCTCTACAAACTACAGCAGCTTTACCTAAGGTGATCATACTGTTATCTCTACAAACTACAGCAGCTTAACCTGAGGTGATCATACTGTCATCTCTACAATCAACAGCAGCTTTACCTGAGGTGATCATACTGTCATCTCTACAACCTACAGCAGCTTAACCTGAGGTGATCATACTGTCATCTCTACAAACTAAAGCAGCTTTACCTGAGGTGATCATACTGTCATCTCTACAAACTACAGCAGCTTTACCTGAGGTGATCTGCTGTCCTCTCTTCAGACTACAGCAACTTTACCTGAGGTGATCATACTGTCATCTCTACAAACTACAGCAGCTTTACCTGAGGTGATCATACTGTCATCTCTCCAAACTACAGCAGCTTTACCTGAGGTGATCTGCTGTCCTCTCTTCAGACTACAGCAACTTTACCTGAGGTGATCATACTGTCATCTCTACAAACTACAGCAGCTTTACCTGAGGTGATCATACTGTCATCTCTACAAACTACAGCAGCTTTACCTGAGGTGATCATACTGTCATCTCTATAGACTACAGCAGCTTTACCGGAGGTGATCATACTGTCATCTCTACAAACTACAGCAGCTTTACCTGAGGTGTTCATACTGTCATCTCTACAAACTACAGCAGCTTTACCTGAGGTGATCTGCTGTCCTCTCTTCAGACTACAGCAACTTTACCTGAGGTGATCATACTGTCATCTCTACAAACTACAGCAGCTTTACCTGAGGTGATCATACTGTCATCTCTACAAACTACAGCAGTTTTACCTGAGGTGATCATACTGTCATCTCTATAGACTACAGCATCTTTACCTGAGGTGATCTGCTGTCATCTCTTCAGACTACAGCAGCTTTACCTGAGGTTATCACACTGTCATCTCTACAAACTACAGCAGCTCTACCTGACGTGATCATACTGTCATCTCTACAAACTACAGCAGCTTAACCTGAGGTGATCATACTGTCATCTCTACAGACTACAGCAGCTTCACCTGAGGTGATCATACTGTCATCTCTACAAACTACAGCAGCTTCACCTGAGGTGAACATACTGTCATCTCTACAAACTACAGCAGCTTTACCTAAGGTGATCATACTGTTATCTCTACAAACTACAGCAGCTTAACCTGAGGTGATCATACTGTCATCTCTACAATCAACAGCAGCTTTACCTGAGGTGATCATACTGTCATCTCTACAACCTACAGCAGCTTAACCTGAGGTGATCATACTGTCATCTCTACAAACTAAAGCAGCTTTACCTGAGGTGATCATACTGTCATCTCTACAAACTACAGCAGCTTTACCTGAGGTGATCTGCTGTCCTCTCTTCAGACTACAGCAACTTTACCTGAGGTGATCATACTGTCATCTCTACAAACTACAGCAGCTTTACCTGAGGTGATCATACTGTCATCTCTCCAAACTACAGCAGCTTTACCTGAGGTGATCTGCTGTCCTCTCTTCAGACTACAGCAACTTTACCTGAGGTGATCATACTGTCATCTCTACAAACTACAGCAGCTTTACCTGAGGTGATCATACTGTCATCTCTACAAACTACAGCAGCTTTACCTGAGGTGATCATACTGTCATCTCTATAGACTACAGCAGCTTTACCGGAGGTGATCATACTGTCATCTCTACAAACTACAGCAGCTTTACCTGAGGTGTTCATACTGTCATCTCTACAAACTACAGCAGCTTTACCTGAGGTGATCTGCTGTCCTCTCTTCAGACTACAGCAACTTTACCTGAGGTGATCATACTGTCATCTCTACAAACTACAGCAGCTTTACCTGAGGTGATCATACTGTCATCTCTACAAACTACAGCAGTTTTACCTGAGGTGATCATACTGTCATCTCTATAGACTACAGCATCTTTACCTGAGGTGATCTGCTGTCATCTCTTCAGACTACAGCAGCTTTACCTGAGGTTATCACACTGTCATCTCTACAAACTACAGCAGCTCTACCTGACGTGATCATACTGTCATCTCTACAAACTACAGCAGCTTAACCTGAGGTGATCATACTGTCATCTCTACAGACTACAGCAGCTTCACCTGAGGTGATCATACTGTCATCTCTACAAACTACAGCAGCTTCACCTGAGGTGAACATACTGTCATCTCTACAAACTACAGCAGCTTTACCTAAGGTGATCATACTGTTATCTCTACAAACTACAGCAGCTTAACCTGAGGTGATCATACTGTCATCTCTACAATCAACAGCAGCTTTACCTGAGGTGATCATACTGTCATCTCTACAACCTACAGCAGCTTAACCTGAGGTGATCATACTGTCATCTCTACAAACTAAAGCAGCTTTACCTGAGGTGATCATACTGTCATCTCTACAAACTACAGCAGCTTTACCTGAGGTGATCTGCTGTCCTCTCTTCAGACTACAGCAACTTTACCTGAGGTGATCATACTGTCATCTCTACAAACTACAGCAGCTTTACCTGAGGTGATCATACTGTCATCTCTCCAAACTACAGCAGCTTTACCTGAGGTGATCTGCTGTCCTCTCTTCAGACTACAGCAACTTTACCTGAGGTGATCATACTGTCATCTCTACAAACTACAGCAGCTTTACCTGAGGTGATCATACTGTCATCTCTACAAACTACAGCAGCTTTACCTGAGGTGATCATACTGTCATCTCTATAGACTACAGCAGCTTTACCGGAGGTGATCATACTGTCATCTCTACAAACTACAGCAGCTTTACCTGAGGTGTTCATACTGTCATCTCTACAAACTACAGCAGCTTTACCTGAGGTGATCTGCTGTCCTCTCTTCAGACTACAGCAACTTTACCTGAGGTGATCATACTGTCATCTCTACAAACTACAGCAGCTTTACCTGAGGTGATCATACTGTCATCTCTACAAACTACAGCAGCTTTACCTGAGGTGATCTGCTGTCCTCTCTTCAGACTACAGCAACTTTACCTGAGGTGATCATACTGTCATCTCTACAAACTACAGCAGCTTTACCTGAGGTGATCATACTGTCATCTCTACAAACTACAGCAGCTTAACCTGAGGTGATCATACTGTCATCTCTACAAACTACAGCAGCTTTACCTGAGGTGATCATACTGTCATCTCTACAAACTACAGCAGCTTAACCTGAGGTGATCATACTGTCATCTCTACAGACTACAGCAGCTTCACCTGAGGTGATCAAACTGTCATCTCTACAAACTACAGCAGCTTCACCTGAG
Source organism: Salmo salar (assembly GCF_965601325.2). NCBI lineage: Eukaryota > Metazoa > Chordata > Actinopteri > Salmoniformes > Salmonidae > Salmo > Salmo salar. The sequence goes on from NW_027675395.1 coordinate 687,849, forward strand.
GTGATCATACTGTCATCTCTACAAACTACAGCAGCTTTACCTAAGGTGATCATACTGTTATCTCTACAAACTACAGCAGCTTAACCTGAGGTGATCATTCTGGCATCTCTACAAACAACAGCAGCTTTACCTGAGGTGATCATACTGTCATCTCTACAACCTACAGCAGCTTAACCTGAGGTGATCATACTGTCATCTCTACAAACTAAAGCAGCTTTACCTGAGGTGATCATACTGTCATCTCTACAACCTACAGCAGCTTAACCTGAGGTGATCATACTGTCATCTCTACAAACTACAGCAGCTTTACCTGAGGTGATCATACTGTCATCTCTACAAACTACAGCAGCTTTACCTGAGGTGATCATACTGTCATCTCTACAAACTACAGCAGCTTTACCTGAGGTGATCATACTGTCATCTCTACAAACTACAGCAGCTTAACCTGAGGTGATCATACTGTCATCTCTACAAACTACAGCAGCTTTACCTGAGGTGATCATACTGTCATCTCTACAAACTACAGCAGCTTTACTTGAGGTGATCATACTGTCATCTCTACAAACTACATTAGCTTTACCTGAGGTGATCATACTGTCATCTCTACAAACTACAGCAGCTTTACTTGAGGTGATCATACTGTCATCTCTACAAACTACAGCAGCTTAACCTGAGGTGATCATACTGTCATCTCTACAGACTACAGCATCTTTACCTGAGGTGATCTGCTGTCATCTCTTCAGACTGCAGCAGCTTTACCTGAGGTGATCATACTGTCATCTCTACAAACTACAGCAGCTTTACCGGAGGTGATCATACTGTCATCTCTACAAACTACAGCAGCTTAACCTGAGGTGATCATACTGTCATCTCTACAGACTACAGCAGCTTCACCTGAGGTGATCATACTGTCATCTCTACAAACTACAGCAGCTTCACCTGAGGTGATCATACTGTCATCTCTACAAACTACAGCAGCTTTACCTAAGGTGATCATACTGTTATCTCTACAAACTACAGCAGCTTAACCTGAGGTGATCATACTGTCATCTCTACAGACTACAGCAGCTTTACCTGAGGTGATCATACTGTCATCTCTACAAACTACAGCAGTTTTACCTGAGGTGATCATGCTGTCATCTCTATAGACTACAGCATCTTTACCTGAGGTGATCTGCTGTCATCTCTTCAGACTACAGCAGCTTTACCTGAGGTTATCACACTGTCATCTCTACAAACTACAGCAGCTCTACCTGACGTGATCATACTGTCATCTCTACAAACTACAGCAGCTTAACCTGAGGTGATCATACTGTCATCTCTACAGACTACAGCAGCTTCACCTGAGGTGATCATACTGTCATCTCTACAAACTACAGCAGCTTCACCTGAGGTGATCATACTGTCATCTCTACAAACTACAGCAGCTTTACCTAAGGTGATCATACTGTTATCTCTACAAACTACAGCAGCTTAACCTGAGGTGATCATACTGTCATCTCTACAATCAACAGCAGCTTTACCTGAGGTGATCATACTGTCATCTCTACAACCTACAGCAGCTTAACCTGAGGTGATCATACTGTCATCTCTACAAACTAAAGCAGCTTTACCTGAGGTGATCATACTGTCATCTCTACAAACTACAGCAGCTTTACCTGAGGTGATCTGCTGTCCTCTCTTCAGACTACAGCAACTTTACCTGAGGTGATCATACTGTCATCTCTACAAACTACAGCAGCTTTACCTGAGGTGATCATACTGTCATCTCTCCAAACTACAGCAGCTTTACCTGAGGTGATCTGCTGTCCTCTCTTCAGACTACAGCAACTTTACCTGAGGTGATCATACTGTCATCTCTACAAACTACAGCAGCTTTACCTGAGGTGATCATACTGTCATCTCTACAAACTACAGCAGCTTTACCTGAGGTGATCATACTGTCATCTCTATAGACTACAGCAGCTTTACCGGAGGTGATCATACTGTCATCTCTACAAACTACAGCAGCTTTACCTGAGGTGTTCATACTGTCATCTCTACAAACTACAGCAGCTTTACCTGAGGTGATCTGCTGTCCTCTCTTCAGACTACAGCAACTTTACCTGAGGTGATCATACTGTCATCTCTACAAACTACAGCAGCTTTACCTGAGGTGATCATACTGTCATCTCTACAGACTACAGCAGCTTCACCTGAGGTGATCAAACTGTCATCTCTACAAACTACAGCAGCTTCACCTGAGGTGATCATACTGTCATCTCTACAAACTACAGCAGCTTTACCTAAGGTGATCATACTGTTATCTCTACAAACTACAGCAGCTTAACCTGAGGTGATCATTCTGGCATCTCTACAAACAACAGCAGCTTTACCTGAGGTGATCATACTGTCATCTCTACAACCTACAGCAGCTTAACCTGAGGTGATCATACTGTCATCTCTACAAACTACAGCAGCTTTACCTGAGGTGATCTGCTGTCCTCTCTTCAGACTACAGCAACTTTACCTGAGGTGATCATACTGTCATCTCTACAAACTACAGCAGCTTTACCTGAGGTGATCATACTGTCATCTCTACAAACTACAGCAGCTTAACCTGAGGTGATCATACTGTCATCTCTACAAACTACAGCAGCTTTACCTGAGGTGATCATACTGTCATCTCTACAAACTACAGCAGCTTAACCTGAGGTGATCATACTGTCATCTCTACAAACTACAGCAGCTTTACTTGAGGTGATCATACTGTCATCTCTACAGACTACAATATCTTTACCTGAGGTGATCTGCTGTCATCTCTTCAGACTGCAGCAGCTTTACCTGAGGTGATCATACTGTCATCTCTACAAACTACAGCAGCTTTACCTAAGGTGATCATACTGTTATCTCTACAAACTACAGCAGCTTAACCTGAGGTGATCATACTGTCATCTCTATAGACTACAGAATCTTTACCTGAGGTGATCTGCTGTCATCTCTTCAGACGACAGCAGCTTTACCTGAGGTTATCACACTGTCATCTCTACAAACTACAGCAGCTCTACCTGACGTGATCATGCTGTCATCTCTACAAACTACAGCAGCTTAACCTGAGGTGATCATACTGTCATCTCTACAAACTACAGCAGCTCTACCTGACGTGATCATACTGTTATCTCTACAAACTACAGCAGCTTAACCTGAGGTGATCATACTGTCATCTCTACAAACAACAGCAGCTTTACCTGAGGTGATCATACTGTCATCTCTACAAACTAAAGCAGATTTACCTGAGGTGATCATACTGTCATCTCTACAAACTACAGCAGCTTTACCTGAGGTGATCTGCTGTCCTCTCTTCAGACTACAGCAACTTTACCTGAGGTGATCATACTGTCATCTCTACAAACTACAGCAGCTTTACCTGAGGTGATCATACTGTCATCTCTACAAACTACAGCAGCTTTACCTGAGGTGATCATACTGTCATCTCTACAAACTACAGCAGCTCTACCTGACGTGATCATACTGTTATCTCTACAAACTACAGCAGCTTAACCTGAGGTGATCATACTGTCATCTCTACAAACAACAGCAGCTTTACCTGAGGTGATCATACTGTCATCTCTACAAACTAAAGCAGATTTACCTGAGGTGATCATACTGTCATCTCTACAAACTACAGCAGCTTTACCTGAGGTGATCTGCTGTCCTCTCTTCAGACTACAGCAACTTTACCTGAGGTGATCATACTGTCATCTCTACAAACTACAGCAGCTTTACCTGAGGTGATCATACTGTCATCTCTACAGACTACAGCAGCTTTACCTGAGGTGATCATACTGTCATCTCTACAAACTACAGCAGTTTTACCTGAGGTGATCATACTGTCATCTCTATAGACTACAGCATCTTTACCTGAGGTGATCTGCTGTCATCTCTTCAGACTACAGCAGCTTTACCTGAGGTTATCACACTGTCATCTCTACAAACTACAGCAGCTCTACCTGACGTGATCATACTGTCATCTCTACAAACTACAGCAGCTTAACCTGAGGTGATCATACTGTCATCTCTACAGACTACAGCAGCTTCACCTGAGGTGATCATACTGTCATCTCTACAAACTACAGCAGCTTCACCTGAGGTGATCATACTGTCATCTCTACAAACTACAGCAGCTTTACCTAAGGTGATCATACTGTTATCTCTACAAACTACAGCAGCTTAACCTGAGGTGATCATACTGTCATCTCTACAATCAACAGCAGCTTTACCTGAGGTGATCATACTGTCATCTCTACAACCTACAGCAGCTTAACCTGAGGTGATCATACTGTCATCTCTACAAACTAAAGCAGCTTTACCTGAGGTGATCATACTGTCATCTCTACAAACTACAGCAGCTTTACCTGAGGTGATCTGCTGTCCTCTCTTCAGACTACAGCAACTTTACCTGAGGTGATCATACTGTCATCTCTACAAACTACAGCAGCTTTACCTGAGGTGATCATACTGTCATCTCTCCAAACTACAGCAGCTTTACCTGAGGTGATCTGCTGTCCTCTCTTCAGACTACAGCAACTTTACCTGAGGTGATCATACTGTCATCTCTACAAACTACAGCAGCTTTACCTGAGGTGATCATACTGTCATCTCTACAGACTACAGCAGCTTTACCGGAGGTGATCATACTGTCATCTCTACAAACTACAGCAGCTTTACCTGAGGTGATCATACTGTCATCTCTACAAACTACAGCAGCTTAACCTGAGGTGATCATACTGTCATCTCTACAAACTACAGCAGCTTTACCTGAGGTGATCATACTGTCATCTCTACAAACTACAGCAGCTTAACCTGAGGTGATCATACTGTCATCTCTACAAACTACAGCAGCTTTACCTGAGGTGATCATACTGTCATCTCTACAAACTACAGCAGCTTTACTTGAGGTGATCATACTGTCATCTCTACAGACTACAGCAGCTTCACCTGAGGTGATCATACTGTCATCTCTACAAACTACAGCAGCTTCACCTGAGGTGATCATACTGTCATCTCTACAGACTACAGCAGCTTCACCTGAGGTGATCATACTGTCATCTCTACAAACTACAGCAGCTTCACCTGAGGTGATCATACTGTCATCTCTACAAACTACAGCAGCTTTACCTAAGGTGATCATACTGTTATCTCTACAAACTACAGCAGCTTAACCTGAGGTGATCATACTGTCATCTCTACAGACTACAGCAGCTTTACCTGAGGTGATCATACTGTCATCTCTACAAACTACAGCAGTTTTACCTGAGGTGATCATACTGTCATCTCTATAGACTACAGCATCTTTACCTGAGGTGATCTGCTGTCATCTCTTCAGACTACAGCAGCTTTACCTGAGGTTATCACACTGTCATCTCTACAAACTACAGCAGCTCTACCTGACGTGATCATACTGTCATCTCTACAAACTACAGCAGCTTAACCTGAGGTGATCATACTGTCATCTCTACAGACTACAGCAGCTTCACCTGAGGTGATCATACTGTCATCTCTACAAACTACAGCAGCTTCACCTGAGGTGATCATACTGTCATCTCTACAAACTACAGCAGCTTTACCTAAGGTGATCATACTGTTATCTCTACAAACTACAGCAGCTTAACCTGAGGTGATCATACTGTCATCTCTACAATCAACAGCAGCTTTACCTGAGGTGATCATACTGTCATCTCTACAACCTACAGCAGCTTAACCTGAGGTGATCATACTGTCATCTCTACAAACTAAAGCAGCTTTACCTGAGGTGATCATACTGTCATCTCTACAAACTACAGCAGCTTTACCTGAGGTGATCTGCTGTCCTCTCTTCAGACTACAGCAACTTTACCTGAGGTGATCATACTGTCATCTCTACAAACTACAGCAGCTTTACCTGAGGTGATCATACTGTCATCTCTCCAAACTACAGCAGCTTTACCTGAGGTGATCTGCTGTCCTCTCTTCAGACTACAGCAACTTTACCTGAGGTGATCATACTGTCATCTCTACAAACTACAGCAGCTTTACCTGAGGTGATCATACTGTCATCTCTACAAACTACAGCAGCTTTACCTGAGGTGATCATGCTGTCATCTCTACAAACTACAGCAGCTTTACCTGAGGTTATCACACTGTCATCTCTACAAACTACAGCAGCTCTACCTGACGTGATCATGCTGTCATCTCTACAAACTACAGCAGCTTAACCTGAGGTGATCATACTGTCATCTCTACAAACTACAGCAGCTCTACCTGACGTGATCATACTGTTATCTCTACAAACTACAGCAGCTTAACCTGAGGTGATCATACTGTCATCTCTACAAACAACAGCAGCTTTACCTGAGGTGATCATACTGTCATCTCTACAAACTAAAGCAGATTTACCTGAGGTGATCATACTGTCATCTCTACAAACTACAGCAGCTTTACCTGAGGTGATCTGCTGTCCTCTCTTCAGACTACAGCAACTTTACCTGAGGTGATCATACTGTCATCTCTACAAACTACAGCAGCTTTACCTGAGGTGATCATACTGTCATCTCTACAAACTACAGCAGCTTTACCTGAGGTGATCATACTGTCATCTCTACAAACTACAGCAGCTCTACCTGACGTGATCATACTGTTATCTCTACAAACTACAGCAGCTTAACCTGAGGTGATCATACTGTCATCTCTACAAACAACAGCAGCTTTACCTGAGGTGATCATACTGTCATCTCTACAAACTAAAGCAGATTTACCTGAGGTGATCATACTGTCATCTCTACAAACTACAGCAGCTTTACCTGAGGTGATCTGCTGTCCTCTCTTCAGACTACAGCAACTTTACCTGAGGTGATCATACTGTCATCTCTACAAACTACAGCAGCTTTACCTGAGGTGATCATACTGTCATCTCTACAGACTACAGCAGCTTTACCTGAGGTGATCATACTGTCATCTCTACAAACTACAGCAGTTTTACCTGAGGTGATCATACTGTCATCTCTATAGACTACAGCATCTTTACCTGAGGTGATCTGCTGTCATCTCTTCAGACTACAGCAGCTTTACCTGAGGTTATCACACTGTCATCTCTACAAACTACAGCAGCTCTACCTGACGTGATCATACTGTCATCTCTACAAACTACAGCAGCTTAACCTGAGGTGATCATACTGTCATCTCTACAGACTACAGCAGCTTCACCTGAGGTGATCATACTGTCATCTCTACAAACTACAGCAGCTTCACCTGAGGTGATCATACTGTCATCTCTACAAACTACAGCAGCTTTACCTAAGGTGATCATACTGTTATCTCTACAAACTACAGCAGCTTAACCTGAGGTGATCATACTGTCATCTCTACAATCAACAGCAGCTTTACCTGAGGTGATCATACTGTCATCTCTACAACCTACAGCAGCTTAACCTGAGGTGATCATACTGTCATCTCTACAAACTAAAGCAGCTTTACCTGAGGTGATCATACTGTCATCTCTACAAACTACAGCAGCTTTACCTGAGGTGATCTGCTGTCCTCTCTTCAGACTACAGCAACTTTACCTGAGGTGATCATACTGTCATCTCTACAAACTACAGCAGCTTTACCTGAGGTGATCATACTGTCATCTCTCCAAACTACAGCAGCTTTACCTGAGGTGATCTGCTGTCCTCTCTTCAGACTACAGCAACTTTACCTGAGGTGATCATACTGTCATCTCTACAAACTACAGCAGCTTTACCTGAGGTGATCATACTGTCGTCTCTACAGACTACAGCAGCTTTACCGGAGGTGATCATACTGTCATCTCTACAAACTACAGCAGCTTTACCTGAGGTGATCATACTGTCATCTCTACAAACTACAGCAGCTTAACCTGAGGTGATCATACTGTCATCTCTACAAACTACAGCAGCTTTACCTGAGGTGATCATACTGTCATCTCTACAAACTACAGCAGCTTAACCTGAGGTGATCATACTGTCATCTCTACAAACTACAGCAGCTTTACCTGAGGTGATCATACTGTCATCTCTACAAACTACAGCAGCTTTACTTGAGGTGATCATACTGTCATCTCTACAGACTACAGCAGCTTCACCTGAGGTGATCATACTGTCATCTCTACAAACTACAGCAGCTTCACCTGAGGTGATCATACTGTCATCTCTACAGACTACAGCAGCTTCACCTGAGGTGATCATACTGTCATCTCTACAAACTACAGCAGCTTCACCTGAGGTGATCATACTGTCATCTCTACAAACTACAGCAGCTTTACCTAAGGTGATCATACTGTTATCTCTACAAACTACAGCAGCTTAACCTGAGGTGATCATACTGTCATCTCTACAGACTACAGCAGCTTTACCTGAGGTGATCATACTGTCATCTCTACAAACTACAGCAGTTTTACCTGAGGTGATCATACTGTCATCTCTATAGACTACAGCATCTTTACCTGAGGTGATCTGCTGTCATCTCTTCAGACTACAGCAGCTTTACCTGAGGTTATCACACTGTCATCTCTACAAACTACAGCAGCTCTACCTGACGTGATCATACTGTCATCTCTACAAACTACAGCAGCTTAACCTGAGGTGATCATACTGTCATCTCTACAGACTACAGCAGCTTCACCTGAGGTGATCATACTGTCATCTCTACAAACTACAGCAGCTTCACCTGAGGTGATCATACTGTCATCTCTACAAACTACAGCAGCTTTACCTAAGGTGATCATACTGTTATCTCTACAAACTACAGCAGCTTAACCTGAGGTGATCATACTGTCATCTCTACAATCAACAGCAGCTTTACCTGAGGTGATCATACTGTCATCTCTACAACCTACAGCAGCTTAACCTGAGGTGATCATACTGTCATCTCTACAAACTAAAGCAGCTTTACCTGAGGTGATCATACTGTCATCTCTACAAACTACAGCAGCTTTACCTGAGGTGATCTGCTGTCCTCTCTTCAGACTACAGCAACTTTACCTGAGGTGATCATACTGTCATCTCTACAAACTACAGCAGCTTTACCTGAGGTGATCATACTGTCATCTCTCCAAACTACAGCAGCTTTACCTGAGGTGATCTGCTGTCCTCTCTTCAGACTACAGCAACTTTACCTGAGGTGATCATACTGTCATCTCTACAAACTACAGCAGCTTTACCTGAGGTGATCATACTGTCATCTCTACAAACTACAGCAGCTTTACCTGAGGTGATCATACTGTCATCTCTATAGACTACAGCAGCTTTACCGGAGGTGATCATACTGTCATCTCTACAAACTACAGCAGCTTTACCTGAGGTGTTCATACTGTCATCTCTACAAACTACAGCAGCTTTACCTGAGGTGATCTGCTGTCCTCTCTTCAGACTACAGCAACTTTACCTGAGGTGATCATACTGTCATCTCTACAAACTACAGCAGCTTTACCTGAGGTGATCATACTGTCATCTCTACAAACTACAGCAGCTTTACCTGAGGTGATCTGCTGTCCTCTCTTCAGACTACAGCAACTTTACCTGAGGTGATCATACTGTCATCTCTACAAACTACAGCAGCTTTACCTGAGGTGATCATACTGTCATCTCTACAAACTACAGCAGCTTAACCTGAGGTGATCATACTGTCATCTCTACAAACTACAGCAGCTTTACCTGAGGTGATCATACTGTCATCTCTACAAACTACAGCAGCTTAACCTGAGGTGATCATACTGTCATCTCTACAGACTACAGCAGCTTCACCTGAGGTGATCAAACTGTCATCTCTACAAACTACAGCAGCTTCACCTGAGGTGATCATACTGTCATCTCTACAAACTACAGCAGCTTTACCTAAGGTGATCATACTGTTATCTCTACAAACTACAGCAGCTTAACCTGAGGTGATCATTCTGGCATCTCTACAAACAACAGCAGCTTTACCTGAGGTGATCATACTGTCATCTCTACAACCTACAGCAGCTTAACCTGAGGTGATCATACTGTCATCTCTACAAACTAAAGCAGCTTTACCTGAGGTGATCATACTGTCATCTCTACAAACTACAGCAGCTTTACCTGAGGTGATCTGCTGTCCTCTCTTCAGACTACAGCAACTTTACCTGAGGTGATCATACTGTCATCTCTACAAACTACAGCAGCTTTACCTGAGGTGATCATACTGTCATCTCTACAAACTACAGCAGCTTTACCTGAGGTGATCTGCTGTCCTCTCTTCAGACTACAGCAACTTTACCTGAGGTGATCATACTGTCATCTCCACAAACTACAGCAGCTTTACCTGAGGTGATCATACTGTCATCTCTACAAACTACAGCAGCTTAACCTGAGGTGATCATACTGTCATCTCTACAAACTACAGCAGCTTTACCTGAGGTGATCATACTGTCATCTCTACAAACTACAGCAGCTTAACCTGAGGTGATCATACTGTCATCTCTACAGACTACAGCAGCTTCACCTGAGGTGATCAAACTGTCATCTCTACAAACTACAGCAGCTTCACCTGAGGTGATCATACTGTCATCTCTACAAACTACAGCAGCTTTACCTAAGGTGATCATACTGTTATCTCTACAAACTACAGCAGCTTAACCTGAGGTGATCATTCTGGCATCTCTACAAACAACAGCAGCTTTACCTGAGGTGATCATACTGTCATCTCTACAACCTACAGCAGCTTAACCTGAGGTGATCATACTGTCATCTCTACAAACTAAAGCAGCTTTACCTGAGGTGATCATACTGTCATCTCTACAAACTACAGCAGCTTTACCTGAGGTGATCTGCTGTCCTCTCTTCAGACTACAGCAACTTTACCTGAGGTGATCATACTGTCATCTCTTCAGACTGCAGCAGCTTTAACTGAGGTGATCATACTGTCATCTCTACAAACTACAGCAGCTTTACCTGAGGTGATCATACTGTCATCTCTACAAACTACAGCAGCTTAACCTGAGGTGATCATACTGTCATCTCTACAAACTACATTAGCTTTACCTGAGGTGTTCATACTGTCATCTCTACAAACTACAGCAGCTTTACTTGAGGTGATCATACTGTCATCTCTACAGACTACAGCATCTTTACCTGAGGTGATCTGCTGTCATCTCTTCAGACTGCAGCAGCTTTACCTGAGGTGATCATACTGTCATCTCTACAAACTACAGCAGCTTTACCGGAGGTGATCATACTGTCATCTCTACAAACTACAGCAGCTTAACCTGAGGTGATCATACTGTCATCTCTACAGACTACAGCAGCTTCACCTGAGGTGATCATTCTGTCATCTCTACAAACTACAGCAGCTTCACCTGAGGTGATCATACTGTCATCTCTACAAACTACAGCAGCTTTACCTAAGGTGATCATACTGTTATCTCTACAAACTACAGCAGCTTAACCTGAGGTGATCATACTGTCATCTCTACAGACTACAGCAGCTTTACCTGAGGTGATCATACTGTCATCTCTACAAACTACAGCAGTTTTACCTGTGGTGATCATACTGTCATCTCTATAGACTACAGCATCTTTACCTGAGGTGATCTGCTGTCATCTCTTCAGACTACAGCAGCTTTACCTGAGGTTATCACACTGTCATCTCTACAAACTACAGCAGCTTTACCTAAGGTGATCATACTGTTATCTCTACAAACTACAGCAGCTTTACCTGAGGTGATCATACTGGCATCTCTACAAACAACAGCAGCTTTACCTGAGGTGATCATACTGTCATCTCTACAACCTACAGCAGCTTAACCTGAGGTGATCATACTGTCATCTCTACAAACTAAAGCAGCTTTACCTGAGGTGATCATACTGTCATCTCTACAAACTACAGCAGCTTTACCTGAGGTGATCTGCTGTCCTCTCTTCAGACTACAGCAACTTTACCTGAGGTGATCATACTGTCATCTCTACAAACTACAGCAGCTTTACCTGAGGTGATCATACTGTCATCTCTACAAACTACAGCAGCTTTACCTGAGGTGATCATACTGTCATCTCTACAGACTACAGCAGCTTTACCGGAGGTGATCATACTGTCATCTCTACAAACTACAGCAGCTTTACCTGAGGTGTTCATACTGTCATCTCTACAAACTACAGCAGCTTTACCTGAGGTGATCATAATGTCATCTCTACAAACTACAGCAGCTTAACCTGAGGTGATCATACTGTCATCTCTACAGACTACAGCAGCTTCACCTGAGGTGATCATACTGTCATCTCTACAAACTACAGCAGCTTTACCTAAGGTGATCTGCTGTCCTCTCTTCAGACTACAGCAACTTTACCTGAGGTGATCATACTGTCATCTCTACAAACTACAGCAGCTTTACCTGAGGTGATCATACTGTCATCTCTACAAACTACAGCAGCTTAACCTGAGGTGATCATACTGTCATCTCTACAAACTACAGCAGCTTTACCTGAGATGATCATACTGTCATCTCTACAAACTAAAGCAGCTTTACCTGAGGTGATCATACTGTCATCTCTACAAACTACAGCAGCTTTACCTGAGGTGATCTGCTGTCCTCTCTTCAGACTACAGCAACTTTACCTGAGGTGATCATACTGTCATCTCTACAAACTACAGCAGCTTTACCTGAGGTGATCATACTGTCATCTCTACAAACTACAGCAGCTTAACCTGAGGTGATCATACTGTCATCTCTACAAACTACAGCAGATTTACCTGAGGTGATCATACTGTCATCTCTACAAACTACAGCAGCTTAACCTGAGGTGATCATACTGTCATCTCCACAAACTACAGCAGCTTTACCTGAGGTGATCATACTGTCATCTCTACAAACTACAGCAGCTTAACCTGAGGTGATCATACTGTCATCTCTACAAACTACAGCAGCTTTACCTGAGGTGATCATACTGTCATCTCTAAAAACTACAGCAGCTTTACTTGAGGTGATCATACTGTCATCTCTACAGACTACAGCATCTTTACCTGAGGTGATCTGCTGTCATCTCTTCAGACTGCAGCAGCTTTACCTGAGGTGATCATACTGTCATCTCTACAATCTACAGCAGCTTTACCTGAGGTGATCATACTGTCATCTCTACAAACTACAGCAGCTTAACCTGAGGTGATCATACTGTCATCTCTACAGACTACAGCAGCTTCACCTGAGGTGATCATACTGTCATCTCTACAAACTACAGCAGCTTCACCTGAGGTGATCATACTGTCATCTCTACAAACTACAGCAGCTTTACCTAAGGTGATCATACTGTTATCTCTACAAACTACAGCAGCTTAACCTGAGGTGATCATACTGTCATCTCTACAGACTACAGCAGCTTTACCTGAGGTGATCATACTGTCATCTCTACAAACTACAGCAGTTTTACCTGAGGTGTTCATACTGTCATCTCTACAAACTACAGCAGCTTTACCTGAGGTGATCATAATGTCATCTCTACAGACTACAGCATCTTTACATGAGGTGATCTGCTGTCATCTCTTCAGACTACAGCAGCTTTACCTGAGGTGATCATACTGTCATCTCTACAAACTACAGCAGCTTTACCTGAGGTGATCATACTGTCATCTCTACAAACTACAGCAGCTTTACCTGAGGTGATCATACTGTCATCTCTACAAACTACAGCAGCTTAACCTGAGGTGATCATACTGTCATCTCTACAGACTACAGCAGCTTCACCTGAGGTGATCATACTGTCATCTCTACAAACTACAGCAGCTTCACCTGAGGTGATCATACTGTCATCTCTACAAACTACAGCAGCTTTACCTAAGGTGATCATACTGTTATCTCTACAAACTACAGCAGCTTAACCTGAGGTGATCATACTGTCATCTCTACAGACTACAGCAGCTTTACCTGAGGTGATCATACTGTCATCTCTACAAACTACAGCAGTTTTACCTGAGGTGTTCATACTGTCATCTCTACAAACTACAGCAGCTTTACCTGAGGTGATCATAATGTCATCTCTACAGACTACAGCATCTTTACATGAGGTGATCTGCTGTCATCTCTTCAGACTACAGCAGCTTTACCTGAGGTGATCATACTGTCATCTCTACAAACTACAGCAGCTTTACCTGAGGTGATCATACTGTCATCTCTACAAACTACAGTAGCTTCACCTGAGGTGATCACACTGTGATCTCTACAGACTACAGCAGCTTTCCCGGAGGTGATCATAGTGTCATCTCTACAAACTACAGCAGCTTAACCTGAGGTGATCATACTGTCATCTCTACAAACTAAAGCAGCTTTACCTGAGGTGATCATACTGTCATCTCTACAAACTACAGCAGCTTTACCTGAGGTGATCATACTGTCATCTCTACAAACTACAGCAGCTTAACCTGAGGTGATCATACTGTCATCTCTACAAACTACATTAGCTTTACCTGAGGTGTTCATACTGTCATCTCTACAAACTACAGCAGCTTTACTTGAGGTGATCATACTGTCATCTCTACAGACTACAGCATCTTTACCTGAGGTGATCTGCTGTCATCTCTTCAGACTGCAGCAGCTTTACCTGAGGTGATCATACTGTCATCTCTACAAACTACAGCAGCTTTACCGGAGGTGATCATACTGTCATCTCTACAAACTACAGCAGCTTAACCTGAGGTGATCATACTGTCATCTCTACAGACTACAGCAGCTTCACCTGAGGTGATCATTCTGTCATCTCTACAAACTACAGCAGCTTCACCTGAGGTGATCATACTGTCATCTCTACAAACTACAGCAGCTTTACCTAAGGTGATCATACTGTTATCTCTACAAACTACAGCAGCTTAACCTGAGGTGATCATACTGTCATCTCTACAGACTACAGCAGCTTTACCTGAGGTGATCATACTGTCATCTCTACAAACTACAGCAGTTTTACCTGTGGTGATCATACTGTCATCTCTATAGACTACAGCATCTTTACCTGAGGTGATCTGCTGTCATCTCTTCAGACTACAGCAGCTTTACCTGAGGTTATCACACTGTCATCTCTACAAACTACAGCAGCTCTACCTGACGTGATCATACTGTCATCTCTACAAACTACAGCAGCTTCACCTGAGGTGATCATACTGTCATCTCTACAAACTACAGCAGCTTTACCTAAGGTGATCATACTGTTATCTCTACAAACTACAGCAGCTTTACCTGAGGTGATCATACTGGCATCTCTACAAACAACAGCAGCTTTACCTGAGGTGATCATACTGTCATCTCTACAACCTACAGCAGCTTAACCTGAGGTGATCATACTGTCATCTCTACAAACTAAAGCAGCTTTACCTGAGGTGATCATACTGTCATCTCTACAAACTACAGCAGCTTTACCTGAGGTGATCTGCTGTCCTCTCTTCAGACTACAGCAACTTTACCTGAGGTGATCATAATGTCATCTCTACAAACTACAGCAGCTTAACCTGAGGTGATCATACTGTCATCTCTACAGACTACAGCAGCTTCACCTGAGGTGATCATACTGTCATCTCTACAAACTACAGCAGCTTTACCTAAGGTGATCTGCTGTCCTCTCTTCAGACTACAGCAACTTTACCTGAGGTGATCATACTGTCATCTCTACAAACTACAGCAGCTTTACCTGAGGTGATCATACTGTCATCTCTACAAACTACAGCAGCTTAACCTGAGGTGATCATACTGTCATCTCTACAAACTACAGCAGCTTTACCTGAGATGATCATACTGTCATCTCTACAAACTAAAGCAGCTTTACCTGAGGTGATCATACTGTCATCTCTACAAACTACAGCAGCTTTACCTGAGGTGATCTGCTGTCCTCTCTTCAGACTACAGCAACTTTACCTGAGGTGATCATACTGTCATCTCTACAAACTACAGCAGCTTTACCTGAGGTGATCATACTGTCATCTCTACAAACTACAGCAGCTTAACCTGAGGTGATCATACTGTCATCTCTACAAACTACAGCAGATTTACCTGAGGTGATCATACTGTCATCTCTACAAACTACAGCAGCTTAACCTGAGGTGATCATACTGTCATCTCCACAAACTACAGCAGCTTTACCTGAGGTGATCATACTGTCATCTCTACAAACTACAGCAGCTTAACCTGAGGTGATCATACTGTCATCTCTACAAACTACAGCAGCTTTACCTGAGGTGATCATACTGTCATCTCTAAAAACTACAGCAGCTTTACTTGAGGTGATCATACTGTCATCTCTACAGACTACAGCATCTTTACCTGAGGTGATCTGCTGTCATCTCTTCAGACTGCAGCAGCTTTACCTGAGGTGATCATACTGTCATCTCTACAATCTACAGCAGCTTTACCTGAGGTGATCATACTGTCATCTCTACAAACTACAGCAGCTTAACCTGAGGTGATCATACTGTCATCTCTACAGACTACAGCAGCTTCACCTGAGGTGATCATACTGTCATCTCTACAAACTACAGCAGCTTCACCTGAGGTGATCATACTGTCATCTCTACAAACTACAGCAGCTTTACCTAAGGTGATCATACTGTTATCTCTACAAACTACAGCAGCTTAACCTGAGGTGATCATACTGTCATCTCTACAGACTACAGCAGCTTTACCTGAGGTGATCATACTGTCATCTCTACAAACTACAGCAGTTTTACCTGAGGTGTTCATACTGTCATCTCTACAAACTACAGCAGCTTTACCTGAGGTGATCATAATGTCATCTCTACAGACTACAGCATCTTTACATGAGGTGATCTGCTGTCATCTCTTCAGACTACAGCAGCTTTACCTGAGGTGATCATACTGTCATCTCTACAAACTACAGCAGCTTTACCTGAGGTGATCATACTGTCATCTCTACAAACTACAGCAGCTTTACCTGAGGTGATCATACTGTCATCTCTACAAACTACAGCAGCTTAACCTGAGGTGATCATACTGTCATCTCTACAGACTACAGCAGCTTCACCTGAGGTGATCATACTGTCATCTCTACAAACTACAGCAGCTTCACCTGAGGTGATCATACTGTCATCTCTACAAACTACAGCAGCTTTACCTAAGGTGATCATACTGTTATCTCTACAAACTACAGCAGCTTAACCTGAGGTGATCATACTGTCATCTCTACAGACTACAGCAGCTTTACCTGAGGTGATCATACTGTCATCTCTACAAACTACAGCAGTTTTACCTGAGGTGTTCATACTGTCATCTCTACAAACTACAGCAGCTTTACCTGAGGTGATCATAATGTCATCTCTACAGACTACAGCATCTTTACATGAGGTGATCTGCTGTCATCTCTTCAGACTACAGCAGCTTTACCTGAGGTGATCATACTGTCATCTCTACAAACTACAGCAGCTTTACCTGAGGTGATCATACTGTCATCTCTACAAACTACAGTAGCTTCACCTGAGGTGATCACACTGTGATCTCTACAGACTACAGCAGCTTTCCCGGAGGTGATCATAGTGTCATCTCTACAAACTACAGCAGCTTAACCTGAGGTGATCATACTGTCATCTCTACAAACTAAAGCAGCTTTACCTGAGGTGATCATACTGTCATCTCTACAAACTACAGCAGCTTTACCTGAGGTGATCATACTGTCATCTCTACAAACTACAGCAGCTTAACCTGAGGTGATCATACTGTCATCTCTACAAACTACATTAGCTTTACCTGAGGTGTTCATACTGTCATCTCTACAAACTACAGCAGCTTTACTTGAGGTGATCATACTGTCATCTCTACAGACTACAGCATCTTTACCTGAGGTGATCTGCTGTCATCTCTTCAGACTGCAGCAGCTTTACCTGAGGTGATCATACTGTCATCTCTACAAACTACAGCAGCTTTACCGGAGGTGATCATACTGTCATCTCTACAAACTACAGCAGCTTAACCTGAGGTGATCATACTGTCATCTCTACAGACTACAGCAGCTTCACCTGAGGTGATCATTCTGTCATCTCTACAAACTACAGCAGCTTCACCTGAGGTGATCATACTGTCATCTCTACAAACTACAGCAGCTTTACCTAAGGTGATCATACTGTTATCTCTACAAACTACAGCAGCTTAACCTGAGGTGATCATACTGTCATCTCTACAGACTACAGCAGCTTTACCTGAGGTGATCATACTGTCATCTCTACAAACTACAGCAGTTTTACCTGTGGTGATCATACTGTCATCTCTATAGACTACAGCATCTTTACCTGAGGTGATCTGCTGTCATCTCTTCAGACTACAGCAGCTTTACCTGAGGTTATCACACTGTCATCTCTACAAACTACAGCAGCTCTACCTGACGTGATCATACTGTCATCTCTACAAACTACAGCAGCTTCACCTGAGGTGATCATACTGTCATCTCTACAAACTACAGCAGCTTTACCTAAGGTGATCATACTGTTATCTCTACAAACTACAGCAGCTTTACCTGAGGTGATCATACTGGCATCTCTACAAACAACAGCAGCTTTACCTGAGGTGATCATACTGTCATCTCTACAACCTACAGCAGCTTAACCTGAGGTGATCATACTGTCATCTCTACAAACTAAAGCAGCTTTACCTGAGGTGATCATACTGTCATCTCTACAAACTACAGCAGCTTTACCTGAGGTGATCTGCTGTCCTCTCTTCAGACTACAGCAACTTTACCTGAGGTGATCATACTGTCATCTCTACAAACTACAGCAGCTTTACCTGAGGTGATCATACTGTCATCTCTACAAACTACAGCAGCTTTACCTGAGGTGATCATACTGTCATCTCTACAGACTACAGCAGCTTTACCGGAGGTGATCATACTGTCATCTCTACAAACTACAGCAGCTTTACCTGAGGTGTTCATACTGTCATCTCTACAAACTACAGCAGCTTTACCTGAGGTGATCATAATGTCATCTCTACAAACTACAGCAGCTTAACCTGAGGTGATCATACTGTCATCTCTACAAACTACAGCAGCTTTACCTAAGGTGATCTGCTGTCCTCTCTTCAGACTACAGCAACTTTACCTGAGGTGATCATACTGTCATCTCTACAAACTACAGCAGCTTTACCTGAGGTGATCATACTGTCATCTCTACAAACTACAGCAGCTTAACCTGAGGTGATCATACTGTCATCTCTACAAACTACAGCAGCTTTACCTGAGATGATCATACTGTCATCTCTACAAACTAAAGCAGCTTTACCTGAGGTGATCATACTGTCATCTCTACAAACTACAGCAGCTTTACCTGAGGTGATCTGCTGTCCTCTCTTCAGACTACAGCAACTTTACCTGAGGTGATCATACTGTCATCTCTACAAACTACAGCAGCTTTACCTGAGGTGATCATACTGTCATCTCTACAAACTACAGCAGCTTAACCTGAGGTGATCATACTGTCATCTCTACAAACTACAGCAGCTTTACCTGAGGTGATCATACTGTCATCTCTACAAACTACAGCAGCTTAACCTGAGGTGATCATACTGTCATCTCTACAAACTACAGCAGCTTTACCTGAGGTGATCATACTGTCATCTCTACAAACTACAGCAGCTTAACCTGAGGTGATCATACTGTCATCTCTACAAACTACAGCAGCTTTACCTGAGGTGATCATACTGTCATCTCTACAAACTACAGCAGCTTTACTTGAGGTGATCATACTGTCATCTCTACAGACTACAGCATCTTTACCTGAGGTGATCTGCTGTCATCTCTTCAGACTGCAGCAGCTTTACCTGAGGTGATCATACTGTCATCTCTACAAACTACAGCAGCTTTACCTGAGGTGATCATACTGTCATCTCTACAAACTACAGCAGCTTTACTTGAGGTGATCATACTGTCATCTCTACAGACTACAGCATCTTTACCTGAGGTGATCTGCTGTCATCTCTTCAGACTGCAGCAGCTTTACCTGAGGTGATCATACTGTCATCTCTACAAACTACAGCAGCTTTACCTGAGGTGATCATACTGTCATCTCTACAAACTACAGCAGCTTAACCTGAGGTGATCATACTGTCATCTCTACAGACTACAGCAGCTTCACCTGAGGTGATCATACTGTCATCTCTACAAACTACAGCAGCTTCACCTGAGGTGATCATACTGTCATCTCTACAAACTACAGCAGCTTTACCTAAGGTGATCATACTGTTATCTCTACAAACTACAGCAGCTTAACCTGAGGTGATCATACTGTCATCTCTACAGACTACAGCAGCTTTACCTGAGGTGATCATACTGTCATCTCTACAAACTACAGCAGTTTTACCTGAGGTGTTCATACTGTCATCTCTACAAACTACAGCAGCTTTACCTGAGGTGATCATAATGTCATCTCTACAGACTACAGCATCTTTACATGAGGTGATCTGCTGTCATCTCTTCAGACTACAGCAGCTTTACCTGAGGTGATCATACTGTCATCTCTACAAACTACAGCAGCTTTACCTGAGGTGATCACACTGTCATCTCTACAAACTACAGTAGCTTCACCTGAGGTGATCACACTGTGATCTCTACAGACTACAGCAGCTTTCCCGGAGGTGATCATACTGTCATCTCTACAAACTACAGCAGCTTAACCTGAGGTGATCATACTGTCATCTCTACAAACTAAAGCAGCTTTACCTGAGGTGATCATACTGTCATCTCTACAGACTACAGCATCTTTACCTGAGGTGATCATACTGTCATCTCTACAGACTACAGCAGCTTCACCTGAGGTGATCATAATGTCATCTCTACAAACTACAGCAGCTTCACCTGAGGTGATCATACTGTCATCTCTACAGACTACAGCAGCTTTACCTGAGGTGATCATACTGTCATCTCTACAAACTACAGCAGCTTCACCTGAGGTGATCATACTGTCATCTCTACAGACTACAGCAGCTTTACCTGAGGTGATCATACTGTCATCTCTACAAACTAAAGCAGCTTTACCTGAGGTGATCATACTGTCATCTCTACAACCTACAGCAGCTTAACCTGAGGTGATCATACTGTCATCTCTACAAACTAAAGCAGCTTTACCTGAGGTGATCATACTGTCATCTCTACAAACTACAGCAGCTTCACCTGAGGTGATCATAATGTCATCTCTACAAACTACAGCAGCTTCACCTGAGGTGATCATACTGTCATCTCTACAGACTACAGCAGCTTTACCTGAGGTGATCATACTGTCATCTCTACAAACTACAGCAGCTTCACCTGAGGTGATCATACTGTCATCTCTACAGACTACAGCAGCTTTACCTGAGGTGATCATACTGTCATCTCTACAAACTAAAGCAGCTTTACCTGAGGTGATCATACTGTCATCTCTACAAACTACAGCAGCTTTACCTGAGGTGATCATACTGTCATCTCTACAAACTACAGCAGCTTTACTTGAGGTGATCATACTGTCATCTCTACAGACTACAGCATCTTTACCTGAGGTGATCTGCTGTCATCTCTTCAGACTGCAGCAGCTTTAACTGAGGTGATCATACTGTCATCTCTACAAACTACAGCAGCTTTACCTGAGGTGATCATACTGTCATCTCTACAAACTACAGCAGCTTAACCTGAGGTGATCATACTGTCATCTCTACAAACTACATTAGCTTTACCTGAGGTGATCATACTGTCATCTCTACAAACTACAGCAGCTTTACTTGAGGTGATCATACTGTCATCTCTACAGACTACAGCATCTTTACCTGAGGTGATCTGCTGTCATCTCTTCAGACTGCAGCAGCTTTACCTGAGGTGATCACACTGTCATCTCTACAAACTACAGCAGCTTTACCGGAGGTGATCATACTGTCATCTCTACAAACTACAGCAGCTTAACCTGAGGTGATCATACTGTCATCTCTACAGACTACAGCAGCTTTACCTGAGGTGATCATACTGTCATCTCTACAAACTACAGCAGTTTTACCTGAGGTGATCATACTGTCATCTCTATAGACTACAGCATCTTTACCTGAGGTGATCTGCTGTCATCTCTTCAGACTACAGCAGCTTTACCTGAGGTTATCACACTGTCATCTCTACAAACTACAGCAGCTCTACCTGACGTGATCATACTGTCATCTCTACAAACTACAGCAGCTTAACCTGAGGTGATCATACTGTCATCTCTACAGACTACAGCAGCTTCACCTGAGGTGATCATACTGTCATCTCTACAAACTACAGCAGCTTCACCTGAGGTGATCATACTGTCATCTCTACAAACTACAGCAGCTTTACCTAAGGTGATCATACTGTTATCTCTACAAACTACAGCAGCTTAACCTGAGGTGATCATACTGTCATCTCTACAGACTACAGCAGCTTTACCTGAGGTGATCATACTGTCATCTCTACAAACTACAGCAGCTTTACCTGAGGTGATCATACTGTCATCTCTACAAACTACAGCAGCTTTACTTGAGGTGATCATACTGTCATCTCTACAGACTACAGCATCTTTACCTGAGGTGATCTGCTGTCATCTCTTCAGACTGCAGCAGCTTTAACTGAGGTGATCATACTGTCATCTCTACAAACTACAGCAGCTTTACCTGAGGTGATCATACTGTCATCTCTACAAACTACAGCAGCTTAACCTGAGGTGATCATACTGTCATCTCTACAAACTACATTAGCTTTACCTGAGGTGATCATACTGTCATCTCTACAAACTACAGCAGCTTTACTTGAGGTGATCATACTGTCATCTCTACAGACTACAGCATCTTTACCTGAGGTGATCTGCTGTCATCTCTTCAGACTGCAGCAGCTTTACCTGAGGTGATCATACTGTCATCTCTACAACCTACAGCAGCTTAACCTGAGGTGATCATACTGTCATCTCTACAAACTAAAGCAGCTTTACCTGAGGTGATCATACTGTCATCTCTACAAACTACAGCAGCTTTACCTGAGGTGATCATACTGTCATCTCTCCAAACTACAGCAGCTTTACCTGAGGTGATCTGCTGTCCTCTCTTCAGACTACAGCAACTTTACCTGAGGTGATCATACTGTCATCTCTACAAACTACGACAGCTTTACCTGAGGTGATCATACTGTCATCTCTCCAAACTACAGCAGCTTTACCTGAGGTGATCTGCTGTCCTCTCTTCAGACTACAGCAACTTTACCTGAGGTGATCATACTGTCATCTCTACAAACTACGACAGCTTTACCTGAGGTGATCATACTGTCATCTCTACAAACTACAGCAGCTTTACCTGAGGTGATCATACTGTCATCTCTACAGACTACAGCAGCTTTACCGGAGGTGATCATACTGTCATCTCTACAAACTACAGCAGCTTTACCTGAGGTGTTCATACTGTCATCTCTACAAACTACAGCAGCTTTACCTGAGTTGATCTGCTGTCCTCTCTTCAGACTACAGCAACTTTACCTGAGGTGATCATACTGTCATCTCTACAAACTACAGCAGCTTTACCTGAGGTGATCATACTGTCATCTCTACAAACTACAGCAGCTTTACCTGAGGTGATCTGCTGTCCTCTCTTCAGACTACAGCAACTTTACCTGAGGTGATCATACTGTCATCTCTACAAACTACAGCAGCTTTACCTGAGGTGATCATACTGTAATTTCTACAAACTACAGAAGCTTAACCTGAGGTGATCATACTGTCATCTCTACAAACTACAGCAGCTTTACCTGAGGTGATCATACTGTCATCTCTACAAACTACAGCAGCTTAACCTGAGGTGATCATACTGTCATCTCTACAAACTACAGCAGCTTTACCTGAGGTGATCATACTGTCATGTCTACAAACTACAGCAGCTTTACTTGAGGTGATCATAATGTCATCTCTACAGACTACAGCATCTTTACCTGAGGTGATCTGCTGTCATCTCTTCAGACTGCAGCAGCTTTAACTGAGGTGATCATACTGTCATCTCTACAAACTACAGCAGCTTTACCTGAGGTGATCATACTGTCATCTCTACAAACTACAGCAGCTTAACCTGAGGTGATCATACTGTCATCTCTACAAACTACATTAGCTTTACCTGAGGTGATCATACTGTCATCTCTACAAACTACAGCAGCTTTACTTGAGGTGATCATACTGTCATCTCTACAGACTACAGCATCTTTACCTGAGGTGATCTGCTGTCATCTCTTCAGACTGCAGCAGCTTTACCTGAGGTGATCATACTGTCATCTCTACAAACTACAGCAGCTTTACCGGAGGTGATCATACTGTCATCTCTACAAACTACAGCAGCTTAACCTGAGGTGATCATACTGTCATCTCTACAGACTACAGCAGCTTCACCTGAGGTGATCATTCTGTCATCTCTACAAACTACAGCAGCTTCACCTGAGGTGATCATACTGTCATCTCTACAAACTACAGCAGCTTTACCTAAGGTGATCATACTGTTATCTCTACAAACTACAGCAGCTTAACCTGAGGTGACCATACTGTCATCTCTACAGACTACAGCAGCTTTACCTGAGGTGATCATACTGTCATCTCTACAAACTACAGCAGTTTTACCTGAGGTGATCATACTGTCATCTCTATAGACTACAGCATCTTTACCTGAGGTGATCTGCTGTCATCTCTTCAGACTACAGCAGCTTTACCTGAGGTTATCACACTGTCATCTCTACAAACTACAGCAGCTCTACCTGACGTGATCATACTGTCATCTCTACAAACTACAGCAGCTTAACCTGAGGTGATCATACTGTCATCTCTACAGACTACAGCAGCTTCACCTGAGGTGATCATACTGTCATCTCTACAAACTACAGCAGCTTCACCTGAGGTGATCATACTGTCATCTCTACAAACTACAGCAGCTTTACCTAAGGTGATCATACTGTTATCTCTACAAACTACAGCAGCTTTACCTGAGGTGATCATACTGGCATCTCTACAAACAACAGCAGCTTTACCTGAGGTGATCATACTGTCATCTCTACAACCTACAGCAGCTTAACCTGAGGTGATCATACTGTCATCTCTACAAACTAAAGCAGCTTTACCTGAGGTGATCATACTGTCATCTCTACAAACTACAGCAGCTTTACCTGAGGTGATCTGCTGTCCTCTCTTTCAGACTACAGCAACTTTACCTGAGGTGATCATACTGTCATCTCTACAAACTACAGCAGCTTTACCTGAGGTGATCATACTGTCATCTCTACAAACTACAGCAGCTTTACCTGAGGTGATCATACTGTCATCTCTACAGACTACAGCAGCTTTACCGGAGGTGATCATACTGTCATCTCTACAAACTACAGCAGCTTTACCTGAGGTGTTCATACTGTCATCTCTACAAACTACAGCAGCTTTACCTGAGTTGATCATAATGTCATCTCTACAAACTACAGCAGCTTAACCTGAGGTGATCATACTGTCATCTCTACAGACTACAGCAGCTTCACCTGAGGTGATCATACTGTCATCTCTACAGACTACAGGAGCTTTACCGGAGGTGATCATACTGTCATCTCTACAAACTACAGCAGCTTAACCTGAGGTGATCATACTGTCATCTCTACAAACTAAAGCAGCTTTACCTGAGGTGATCATACTGTCATCTCTACAAACTACAGCAGCTTTACCTGAGGTGATCTGCTGTCCTCTCTTCAGACTACAGCAACTTTACCTGAGGTGATCATACTGTCATCTCTACAAACTACAGCAGCTTTACCTGAGGTGATCATACTGTCATCTCTACAAACTACAGCAGCTTCACCTGAGGTGATCATACTGTCATCTCTACAAACTACAGCAGCTTTACCTATGGTGATCATACTGTTATCTCTACAAACTACAGCAGCTTTACCTGAGGTGATCATACTGGCATCTCTACAAACAACAGCAGCTTTACCTGAGGTGATCATACTGTCATCTCTACAACCTACAGCAGCTTAACCTGAGGTGATCATACTGTCATCTCTACAAACTAAAGCAGCTTTACCTGAGGTGATCATACTGTCATCTCTACAAACTACAGCAGCTTTTCCATGATGTGATCTGCTGTCCTCTCTTTCAGACTACAGCAACTTTACCTGAGGTGATCATACTGTCATCTCTACAAACTACAGCAGCTTTACCTGAGGTGATCATACTGTCATCTCTACAAACTACAGCAGCTTTACCTGAGGTGATCTGCTGTCCTCTCTTTCAGACTACAGCAGCTTTACCTGAGGTGTTCATACTGTCATCTCTACAAACTACAGCAGCTTTACCTGAGTTGATCATAATGTCATCTCTACAAACTACAGCAGCTTAACCTGAGGTGATCATACTGTCATCTCTACAGACTACAGCAGCTTCACCTGAGGTGATCATACTGTCGTCTCTACAGACTACAGGAGCTTTACCGGAGGTGATCATACTGTCATCTCTACAAACTACAGCAGCTTAACCTGAGGTGATCATACTGTCATCTCTACAAACTAAAGCAGCTTTACCTGAGGTGATCATACTGTCATCTCTACAAACTACAGCAGCTTTACCTGAGGTGATCTGCTGTCCTCTCTTCAGACTACAGCAACTTTACCTGAGGTGATCATACTGTCATCTCTACAAACTACAGCAGCTTTACCTGAGGTGATCATACTGTCATCTCTACAAACTACAGCAGCTTAACCTGAGGTGATCATACTGTCATCTCTACAAACTACAGCAGCTTTACCTGAGATGATCATACTGTCATCTCTACAAACTAAAGCAGCTTTACCTGAGGTGATCATACTGTCATCTCTACAAACTACAGCAGCTTTACCTGAGGTGATCTGCTGTCCTCTCTTCAGACTACAGCAACTTTACCTGAGGTGATCATACTGTCATCTCTACAAACTACAGCAGCTTTACCTGAGGTGATCATACTGTCATCTCTACAAACTACAGCAGCTTAACCTGAGGTGATCATACTGTCATCTCTACAAACTACAGCAGCTTTACCTGAGATGATCATACTGTCATCTCTACAAACTAAAGCAGCTTTACCTGAGGTGATCATACTGTCATCTCTACAAACTACAGCAGCTTTACCTGAGGTGATCTGCTGTCCTCTCTTCAGACTACAGCAACATTACCTGAGGTGATCATACTGTCATCTCTACAAACTACAGCAGCTTTACCTGAGGTGATCATACTGTCATCTCTACAAACTACAGCAGCTTAACCTGAGGTGATCATACTGTCATCTCTACAAACTACAGCAGCTTTACCTGAGATGATCATACTGTCATCTCTACAAACTAAAGCAGCTTTACCTGAGGTGATCATACTGTCATCTCTACAAACTACAGCAGCTTTACCTGAGGTGATCTGCTGTCCTCTCTTCAGACTACAGCAACTTTACCTGAGGTGATCATACTGTCATCTCTACAAACTACAGCAGCTTTACCTGAGGTGATCATACTGTCATCTCTACAAACTACAGCAGCTTTACCTGAGGTGATCATACTGTCATCTCTACAAACTACAGCAGCTTAACCTGAGGTGATCATACTGTCATCTCTACAAACTACAGCAGCTTTACCTGAGGTGATCATACTGTCATCTCTACAAACTACAGCAGCTTAACCTGAGGTGATCATACTGTCATCTCTACAAACTACAGCAGCTTTACCTGAGGTGATCATACTGTCATCTCTACAAACTACAGCAGCTTTACTTGAGGTGATCATACTGTCATCTCTACAGACTACAGCATCTTTACCTGAGGTGATCTGCTGTCATCTCTTCAGACTGCAGCAGCTTTACCTGAGGTGATCATACTGTCATCTCTACAGACTACAGCAGCTTTACCGGAGGTGATCATACTGTCATCTCTACAAACTACAGCAGCTTTACCTGAGGTGTTCATACTGTCATCTCTACAAACTACAGCAGCTTTACCTGAGTTGATCATAATGTCATCTCTACAAACTACAGCAGCTTAACCTGAGGTGATCATACTGTCATCTCTACAGACTACAGCAGCTTCACCTGAGGTGATCATACTGTCATCTCTACAGACTACAGGAGCTTTACCTGAGGTGATCATACTGTCATCTCTACAAACTACAGCAGCTTAACCTGAGGTTATCATACTGTCATCTCTACAAACTAAAGCAGCTTTACCTGAGGTGATCATACTGTCATCTCTACAAACTACAGCAGCTTTACCTGAGGTGATCTGCTGTCCTCTCTTCAGACTACAGCAACTTTACCTGAGGTGATCATACTGTCATCTCTACAAACTACAGCAGCTTTACCTGAGGTGATCATACTGTCATCTCTACAAACTACAGCAGCTTTACCTGAGGTGATCATACTGTCATCTCTACAAACTACAGCAGCTTTACCTGAGGTGATCATACTGTCATCTCTACAAACTACAGCAGCTTTACCTGAGGTGATCTGCTGTCCTCTCTTCAGACTACAGCAACTTTACCTGAGGTGATCATCCTGTCATCTCTACAAACTACAGCAGCTTTACCTGAGGTGATCATACTGTCATCTCTACAAACTACAGCATCTTCACCTGAGGTGATCATACTGTCATCTCTACAAACTACAGCAGCTTTACCTAAGGTGATCATACTGTTATCTCTACAAACTACAGCAGCTTAACCTGAGGTGATCATACTGGCATCTCTACAAACAACAGCAGCTTTACCTGAGGTGATCATACTGTCATCTCTACAACCTACAGCAGCTTAACCTGAGGTGATCATACTGTCATCTCTACAAACTAAAGCAGCTTTACCTGAGGTGATCATACTGTCATCTCTACAAACTACAGCAGCTTTACCTGAGGTGATCTGCTGTCCTCTCTTCAGACTACAGCAACTTTACCTGAGGTGATCATACTGTCATCTCTACAAACTACAGCAGCTTTACCTGAGGTGATCATACTGTCATGTCTACAAACTACAGCAGCTTTACTTGAGGTGATCATACTGTCATCTCTACAGACTACAGCATCTTTACCTGAGGTGATCTGCTGTCATCTCTTCAGACTGCAGCAGCTTTAACTGAGGTGATCATACTGTCATCTCTACAAACTACAGCAGCTTTACCGGAGGTGATCATACTGTCATCTCTACAAACTACAGCAGCTTAACCTGAGGTGATCATACTGTCATCTCTACAGACTACAGCAGCTTCACCTGAGGTGATCATTCTGTCATCTCTACAAACTACAGCAGCTTCACCTGAGGTGATCATACTGTCATCTCTACAAACTACAGCAGCTTTACCTAAGGTGATCATACTGTTATCTCTACAAACTACAGCAGCTTAACCTGAGGTGATCATACTGTCATCTCTACAGACTACAGCAGCTTTACCTGAGGTGATCATACTGTCATCTCTACAAACTACAGCAGTTTTACCTGAGGTGATCATACTGTCATCTCTATAGACTACAGCATCTTTACCTGAGGTGATCTGCTGTCATCTCTTCAGACTACAGCAGCTTTACCTGAGGTTATCACACTGTCATCTCTACAAACTACAGCAGCTCTACCTGACGTGATCATACTGTCATCTCTACAAACTACAGCAGCTTAACCTGAGGTGATCATACTGTCATCTCTACAGACTACAGCAGCTTCACCTGAGGTGATCATACTGTCATCTCTACAAACTACAGCAGCTTCACCTGAGGTGATCATACTGTCATCTCTACAAACTACAGCAGCTTTACCTAAGGTGATCATACTGTTATCTCTACAAACTACAGCAGCTTTACCTGAGGTGATCATACTGGCATCTCTACAAACAACAGCAGCTTTACCTGAGGTGATCATACTGTCATCTCTACAAACTACAGCAGCTTAACCTGAGGTGATCATACTGTCATCTCTACAAACTAAAGCAGCTTTACCTGAGGTGATCATACTGTCATCTCTACAAACTACAGCAGCTTTACCTGAGGTGATCTGCTGTCCTCTCTTCAGACTACAGCAACTTTACCTGAGGTGATCATACTGTCATCTCTACAAACTACAGCAGCTTTACCTGAGGTGATCATACTGTCATCTCTACAAACTACAGCAGCTTTACCTGAGGTGATCATACTGTCATCTCTACAAACTACAGCAGCTTTACCTGAGGTGATCATACTGTCATCTCTACAAACTACAGCAGCTTTACCTGAGGTGATCTGCTGTCCTCTCTTCAGACTACAGCAACTTTACCTGAGGTGATCATCCTGTCATCTCTACAAACTACAGCAGCTTTACCTGAGGTGATCATACTGTCATCTCTACAAACTACAGCATCTTCACCTGAGGTGATCATACTGTCATCTCTACAAACTACAGCAGCTTTACCTAAGGTGATCATACTGTTATCTCTACAAACTACAGCAGCTTAACCTGAGGTGATCATACTGGCATCTCTACAAACAACAGCAGCTTTACCTGAGGTGATCATACTGTCATCTCTACAACCTACAGCAGCTTAACCTGAGGTGATCATACTGTCATCTCTACAAACTAAAGCAGCTTTACCTGAGGTGATCATACTGTCATCTCTACAAACTACAGCAGCTTTACCTGAGGTGATCTGCTGTCCTCTCTTCAGACTACAGCAACTTTACCTGAGGTGATCATACTGTCATCTCTACAAACTACAGCAGCTTTACCTGAGGTGATCATACTGTCATGTCTACAAACTACAGCAGCTTTACTTGAGGTGATCATACTGTCATCTCTACAGACTACAGCATCTTTACCTGAGGTGATCTGCTGTCATCTCTTCAGACTGCAGCAGCTTTAACTGAGGTGATCATACTGTCATCTCTACAAACTACAGCAGCTTTACCGGAGGTGATCATACTGTCATCTCTACAAACTACAGCAGCTTAACCTGAGGTGATCATACTGTCATCTCTACAGACTACAGCAGCTTCACCTGAGGTGATCATTCTGTCATCTCTACAAACTACAGCAGCTTCAGCTGAGGTGATCATACTGTCATCTCTACAAACTACAGCAGCTTTACCTAAGGTGATCATACTGTTATCTCTACAAACTACAGCAGCTTAACCTGAGGTGATCATACTGTCATCTCTACAGACTACAGCAGCTTTACCTGAGGTGATCATACTGTCATCTCTACAAACTACAGCAGTTTTACCTGAGGTGATCATACTGTCATCTCTATAGACTACAGCATCTTTACCTGAGGTGATCTGCTGTCATCTCTTCAGACTACAGCAGCTTTACCTGAGGTTATCACACTGTCATCTCTACAAACTACAGCAGCTCTACCTGACGTGATCATACTGTCATCTCTACAAACTACAGCAGCTTAACCTGAGGTGATCATACTGTCATCTCTACAGACTACAGCAGCTTCACCTGAGGTGATCATACTGTCATCTCTACAAACTACAGCAGCTTCACCTGAGGTGATCATACTGTCATCTCTACAAACTACAGCAGCTTTACCTAAGGTGATCATACTGTTATCTCTACAAACTACAGCAGCTTTACCTGAGGTGATCATACTGGCATCTCTACAAACAACAGCAGCTTTACCTGAGGTGATCATACTGTCATCTCTACAACCTACAGCAGCTTAACCTGAGGTGATCATACTGTCATCTCTACAAACTAAAGCAGCTTTACCTGAGGTGATCATACTGTCATCTCTACAAACTACAGCAGCTTTACCTGAGGTGATCTGCTGTCCTCTCTTTCAGACTACAGCAACTTTACCTGAGGTGATCATACTGTCATCTCTACAAACTACAGCAGCTTTACCTGAGGTGATCATACTGTCATCTCTACAAACTACAGCAGCTTTACCAGAGGTGATCATACTGTCATCTCTACAGACTACAGCAGCTTTACCGGAGGTGATCATACTGTCATCTCTACAAACTACAGCAGCTTTACCTGAGGTGTTCATACTGTCATCTCTACAAACTACAGCAGCTTTACCTGAGTTGATCATAATGTCATCTCTACAAACTACAGCAGCTTAACCTGAGGTGATCATACTGTCATCTCTACAGACTACAGCAGCTTCACCTGAGGTGATCATACTGTCATCTCTACAGACTACAGGAGCTTTACCGGAGGTGATCATACTGTCATCTCTACAAACTACAGCAGCTTAACCTGAGGTGATCATACTGTCATCTCTACAAACTAAAGCAGCTTTACCTGAGGTGATCATACTGTCATCTCTACAAACTACAGCAGCTTTACCTGAGGTGATCTGCTGTCCTCTCTTCAGACTACAGCAACTTTACCTGAGGTGATCATACTGTCATCTCTACAAACTACAGCAGCTTTACCTGAGGTGATCATACTGTCATCTCTACAAACTACAGCAGCTTTACCTGAGGTGATCATACTGTCATCTCTACAAACTACAGCAGCTTTACCTGAGGTGATCATACTGTCATCTCTACAAACTACAGCAGCTTTACCTGAGGTGATCTGCTGTCCTCTCTTCAGACTACAGCAACTTTACCTGAGGTGATCATACTGTCATCTCTACAAACTACAGCAGCTTTACCTGAGGTGATCATACTGTCATCTCTACAAACTACAGCAGCTTAACCTGAGGTGATCATACTGTCATCTCTACAAACTACAGCAGCTTTACCTGAGATGATCATACTGTCATCTCTACAAACTAAAGCAGCTTTACCTGAGGTGATCATACTGTCATCTCTACAAACTACAGCAGCTTTACCTGAGGTGATCTGCTGTCCTCTCTTCAGACTACAGCAACTTTACCTGAGGTGATCATACTGTCATCTCTACAAACTACAGCAGCTTTACCTGAGGTGATCATACTGTCATCTCTACAAACTACAGCAGCTTAACCTGAGGTGATCATACTGTCATCTCTACAAACTACAGCAGCTTTACCTGAGATGATCATACTGTCATCTCTACAAACTAAAGCAGCTTTACCTGAGGTGATCATACTGTCATCTCTACAAACTACAGCAGCTTTACCTGAGGTGATCTGCTGTCCTCTCTTCAGACTACAGCAACTTTACCTGAGGTGATCATACTGTCATCTCTACAAACTACAGCAGCTTTACCTGAGGTGATCATACTGTCATCTCTACAAACTACAGCAGCTTTACCTGAGATGATCATACTGTCATCTCTACAAACTAAAGCAGCTTTACCTGAGGTGATCATACTGTCATCTCTACAAACTACAGCAGCTTTACCTGAGGTGATCTGCTGTCCTCTCTTCAGACTACAGCAACTTTACCTGAGGTGATCATACTGTCATCTCTACAAACTACAGCAGCTTTACCTGAGGTGATCATACTGTCATCTCTACAAACTACAGCAGCTTTACCTGAGGTGATCATACTGTCATCTCTACAAACTACAGCAGCTTAACCTGAGGTGATCATACTGTCATCTCTACAAACTACAGCAGCTTTACCTGAGGTGATCATACTGTCATCTCTACAAACTACAGCAGCTTAACCTGAGGTGATCATACTGTCATCTCTACAAACTACAGCAGCTTTACCTGAGGTGATCATACTGTCATCTCTACAAACTACAGCAGCTTTACTTGAGGTGATCATACTGTCATCTCTACAGACTACAGCATCTTTACCTGAGGTGATCTGCTGTCATCTCTTCAGACTGCAGCAGCTTTACCTGAGGTGATCATACTGTCATCTCTACAAACTACAGCAGCTTTACCTGAGGTGATCATACTGTCATCTCTACAAACTACAGCAGCTTTACCTGAGGTGATCATACTGTCATCTCTACAAACTACAGCAGCTTCACCTGAGGTGATCATACTGTCATCTCTACAAACTACAGCAGCTTTACCTAAGGTGATCATACTGTTATCTCTACAAACTACAGCAGCTTAACCTGAGGTGATCATACTGTCATTCTCTACAGACTACAGCAGCTTTACCTGAGGTGATCATACTGTCATCTCTACAAACTACAGCAGTTTTACCTGAGGTGTTCATACTGTCATCTCTACAAACTACAGCAGCTTTACCTGAGGTGATCATAATGTCATCTCTACAGACTACAGCATCTTTACATGAGGTGATCTGCTGTCATCTCTTCAGACTACAGCAGCTTTACCTGAGGTGATCATACTGTCATCTCTACAAACTACAGCAGCTTTACCTGAGGTGATCATACTGTCATCTCTACAAATTACAGTAGCTTCACCTGAGGTGATCACACTGTGATCTCTACAGACTACAGCAGCTTTCCCGGAGGTGATCATACTGTCATCTCTACAAACTACAGCAGCTTAACCTGAGGTGATCATACTGTCATCTCTACAAACTAAAGCAGCTTTACCTGAGGTGATCATACTGTCATCTCTACAGACTACAGCATCTTTACCTGAGGTGATCATACTGTCATCTCTACAGACTACAGCAGCTTCACCTGAGGTGATCATAATGTCATCTCTACAAACTACAGCAGCTTCACCTGAGGTGATCATACTGTCATCTCTACAGACTACAGCAGCTTTACCTGAGGTGATCATACTGTCATCTCTACAAACTACAGCAGCTTCACCTGAGGTGATCATACTGTCATCTCTACAGACTACAGCAGCTTTACCTGAGGTGATCATACTGTCATCTCTACAAACTAAAGCAGCTTTACCTGAGGTGATCATACTGTCATCTCTACAACCTACAGCAGCTTAACCTGAGGTGATCATACTGTCATCTCTACAAACTAAAGCAGCTTTACCTGAGGTGATCATACTGTCATCTCTACAAACTACAGCAGCTTTACCTGAGGTGATCATACTGTCATCTCTACAGACTACAGCAGCTTCACCTGAGGTGATCATACTGTCATCTCTACAAACTACAGCAGCTTTACTTGAGGTGATCATACTGTCATCTCTACAGACTACAGCATCTTTACATGAGGTGATCTGCTGTCATCTCTTCAGACTGCAGCAGCTTTACCTGAGGTGATCATACTGTTATCTCTACAAACTACAGCAGCTTTACCTGAGGTGATCATACTGTCATCTCTACAAACTACAGCAGCTTAACCTGAGGTGATCATACTGTCATCTCTACAGACTACAGCAGCTTCACCTGAGGTGATCATACTGTCATCTCTACAAACTACAGCAGCTTCACCTGAGGTGATCATACTGTCATGTCTACAAACTACAGCAGCTTTACCTAAGGTGATCATACTGTTATCTCTACAAACTACAGCAGCTTAACCTGAGGTGATCATACTGTCATCTCTACAGACTACAGCAGCTTTACCTGAGGTGATCATACTGTCATCTCTACAAACTACAGCAGTTTTACCTGAGGTGTTCATACTGTCATCTCTACAAACTACAGCAGCTCTACCTGAGGTGATCATAATGTAATCTCTACAGACTACAGCATCTTTACCTGAGGTGATCTGCTGTCATCTCTTCAGACTACAGCAGCTTTACCTGAGGTGATCATACTGTCATCTCTACAAACTACAGCAGCTTTACCTGAGGTGATCATACTGTCATCTCTACAAACTACAGTAGCTTCACCTGAGGTGATCACACTGTCATCTCTACAGACTACAGCAGCTTTCCCGGAGGTGATCATACTGTCATCTCTACAAACTACAGCAGCTTAACCTGAGGTGATCATACTGTCATCTCTACAAACTCAAGCAGCTTTACCTGAGGTGATCATACTGTCATCTCTACAGACTACAGCATCTTTATCTGAGGTGATCATACTGTCATCTCTACAGACTACAGCAGCTTCACCTGAGGTGATCATACTGTCATCTCTACAAACTACAGCAGCTTCACCTGAGGTGATCATACTGTCATCTCTACAGACTACAGCAGCTTTACCTGAGGTGATCATACTGTCATCTCTACAAACTAAAGCAGCTGTACCTGAGGTGATCATACTGTCATCTCTACAAACTACAGCAGCTTCACCTGAGGTGATCATACTGTCATCTCTACAGACTACAGCAGCTTTACCTGAGGTGATCATACTGTCATCTCTACAAACTACAGCAGCTTCACCTGAGGTGATCATACTGTCATCTCTACAGACTACAGCAGCTTTACCTGAGGTGATCATACTGTCATCTCTACAAACTACAGCAGCTTCACCTGAGGTGATCATACTGTCATCTCTACAGACTACAGCAGCTTTACCTGAGGTGATCATACTGTCATCTCTACAAACTAAAGCAGCTGTACCTGAGGTGATCATACTGTCATCTCTACAACCTACAGCAGCTTAACCTGAGGTGATCATACTGTCATCTCTACAAACTAAAGCAGCTTTACCTGAGGTGATCATACTGTCATCTCTACAAACTACAGCAGCTTTACCTGAGGTGATCTGCTGTCCTCTCTTCAGACTACAGCAACTTTACCTGAGGTGATCATACTGTCATCTCTACAAACTACAGCAGCTTTACCTGAGGTGATCATACTGTCATCTCTACAAACTACAGCAGCTTTACCTGAGGTGATCATACTGTCATCTCTACAGACTACAGCAGCTTTACCGGAGGTGATCATACTGTCATCTCTACAAACTACAGCAGCTTTACCTGAGGTGTTCATACTGTCATCTCTACAAACTACAGCAGCTTTACCTGAGGTGATCATAATGTCATCTCTACAAACTACAGCAGCTTAACCTGAGGTGATCATACTGTCATCTCTACAGACTACAGCAGCTTCACCTGAGGTGATCATACTGTCATCTCTACAGACTACAGCAGCTTTACCAGAGGTGATCATACTGTCATCTCTACAAACTACAGCAGCTTAACCTGAGGTGATCATACTGTCATCTCTACAAACTAAAG
This sequence comes from Salmo salar, assembly GCF_965601325.2. Taxonomy (NCBI): domain Eukaryota; kingdom Metazoa; phylum Chordata; class Actinopteri; order Salmoniformes; family Salmonidae; genus Salmo; species Salmo salar. The sequence continues at coordinate 724,736 of NW_027675395.1, forward strand.
CAGCTTTACCTGAGGTGATCATACTGTCATCTCTACAAACTACAGCAGCTTTACCTGAGGTGATCTGCTGTCCTCTCTTCAGACTACAGCAACTTTACCTGAGGTGATCATACTGTCATCTCTACAAACTACAGCAGCTTTACCTGAGGTGATCATACTGTCATCTCTACAGACTACAGCAGCTTTACCAGAGGTGATCATACTGTCATCTCTACAAACTACAGCAGCTTAACCTGAGGTGATCATACTGTCATCTCTACAAACTAAAGCAGCTTTACCTGAGGTGATCATACTGTCATCTCTACAAACTACAGCAGCTTTACCTGAGGTGATCTGCTGTCCTCTCTTCAGACTACAGCAACTTTACCTGAGGTGATCATACTGTCATCTCTACAAACTACAGCAGCTTTACCTGAGGTGATCATACTGTCATCTCTACAAACTACAGCAGCTTAACCTGAGGTGATCATACTGTCATCTCTACAAACTACAGCAGCTTTACCTGAGGTGATCATACTGTCATCTCTACAAACTACAGCAGCTTAACCTGAGGTGATCATACTGTCATCTCTACAAACTACAGCAGCTTTACCTGAGGTGATCATACTGTCATCTCTACAAACTACAGCAGCTTTACTTGAGGTGATCATACTGTCATCTCTACAGACTACAGCATCTTTACCTGAGGTGATCTGCTGTCATCTCTTCAGACTGCAGCAGCTTTACCTGAGGTGATCATACTGTCATCTCTACAAATTACAGCAGCTTTACCTAAGGTGATCATACTGTTATCTCTACAAACTACAGCAGCTTAACCTGAGGTGATCATACTGTCATCTCTACAAACTAAAGCAGCTTTACCTGAGGTGATCATACTGTCATCTCTACAAACTACAGCAGCTTTACCTGAGGTGATCTGCTGTCCTCTCTTCAGACTACAGCAACTTTACCTGAGGTGATCATACTGTCATCTCTACAAACTACAGCAGCTTTACCTGAGGTGATCATACTGTCATCTCTACAGACTACAGCAGCTTTACCAGAGGTGATCATACTGTCATCTCTACAAACTACAGCAGCTTAACCTGAGGTGATCATACTGTCATCTCTACAAACTAAAGCAGCTTTACCTGAGGTGATCATACTGTCATCTCTACAAACTACAGCAGCTTTACCTGAGGTGATCTGCTGTCCTCTCTTCAGACTACAGCAACTTTACCTGAGGTGATCATACTGTCATCTCTACAAACTACAGCAGCTTTACCTGAGGTGATCATACTGTCATCTCTACAAACTACAGCAGCTTAACCTGAGGTGATCATACTGTCATCTCTACAAACTACAGCAGCTTTACCTGAGGTGATCATACTGTCATCTCTACAAACTACAGCAGCTTAACCTGAGGTGATCATACTGTCATCTCTACAAACTACAGCAGCTTTACCTGAGGTGATCATACTGTCATCTCTACAAACTACAGCAGCTTTACTTGAGGTGATCATACTGTCATCTCTACAGACTACAGCATCTTTACCTGAGGTGATCTGCTGTCATCTCTTCAGACTGCAGCAGCTTTACCTGAGGTGATCATACTGTCATCTCTACAAATTACAGCAGCTTTACCTAAGGTGATCATACTGTTATCTCTACAAACTACAGCAGCTTAACCTGAGGTGATCATACTGTCATCTCTACAAACTAAAGCAGCTTTACCTGAGGTGATCATACTGTCATCTCTACAAACTACAGCAGCTTTACCTGAGGTGATCTGCTGTCCTCTCTTCAGACTACAGCAACTTTACCTGAGGTGATCATACTGTCATCTCTACAAACTACAGCAGCTTTACCTGAGGTGATCATACTGTCATCTCTACAGACTACAGCAGCTTTACCAGAGGTGATCATACTGTCATCTCTACAAACTACAGCAGCTTTACCTGAGGTGATCTGCTGTCCTCTCTTCAGACTACAGCAACTTTACCTGAGGTGATCATACTGTCATCTCTACAAACTACAGCAGCTTTACCTGAGGTGATCATACTGTCATCTCTACAAACTACAGCAGCTTAACCTGAGGTGATCATACTGTCATCTCTACAAACTACAGCAGCTTTACCTGAGGTGATCATACTGTCATCTCTACAAACTACAGCAGCTTAACCTGAGGTGATCATACTGTCATCTCTACAAACTACAGCAGCTTTACCTGAGGTGATCATACTGTCATCTCTACAAACTACAGCAGCTTTACTTGAGGTGATCATACTGTCATCTCTACAGACTACAGCATCTTTACCTGAGGTGATCTGCTGTCATCTCTTCAGACTGCAGCAGCTTTACCTGAGGTGATCATACTGTCATCTCTACAAATTACAGCAGCTTTACCTAAGGTGATCATACTGTTATCTCTACAAACTACAGCAGCTTAACCTGAGGTGATCATACTGTCATCTCTACAAACTAAAGCAGCTTTACCTGAGGTGATCATACTGTCATCTCTACAAACTACAGCAGCTTTACCTGAGGTGATCTGCTGTCCTCTCTTCAGACTACAGCAACTTTACCTGAGGTGATCATACTGTCATCTCTACAAACTACAGCAGCTTTACCTGAGGTGATCATACTGTCATCTCTACAAACTACAGCAGCTTTACCTGAGGTGATCATACTGTCATCTCTACAAACTACAGCAGCTTTACCTGAGGTGATCTGCTGTCCTCTCTTCAGACTACAGCAACTTTACCCGAGGTGATCATACTGTCATCTCTACAAACTACAGCAGCTTTACCTGAGGTGATCATACTGTCATCTCTACAAACTACAGCAGCTTAACCTGAGGTGATCATACTGTCATCTCTACAAACTACAGCAGCTTTACCTGAGGTGATCATACTGTCATCTCTACAAACTACAGCAGCTTAACCTGAGGTGATCATACTGTCATCTCTACAAACTACAGCAGCTTTACCTGAGTTGATCATACTGTCATCTCTACAAACTACAGCAGCTTTACTTGAGGTGATCATACTGTCATCTCTACAGACTACAGCATCTTTACCTGAGGTGATCTGCTGTCATCTCTTCAGACTGCAGCAGCTTTACCTGAGGTGATCATACTGTCATCTCTACAAACTACAGCAGCTTTACCTGAGGTGATCATACTGTCATCTCTACAAACTACAGCAGCTTAACCTGACGTGATCATACTGTCATCTCTACAAACTACAGCAGCTTTACCTGAGGTGATCATACTGTCATCTCTACAAACTACAGCAGCTTTACTTGAGGTGATCATACTGTCATCTCTACAGACTACAGCATCTTTACCTGAGGTGATCTGCTGTCATCTCTTCAGAATGCAGCAGCTTTACCTGAGGTGATCATACTGTCATCTCTACAAACTACAGCATCTTTACCTGAGGTGATCTGCTGTCATCTCTTCAGACTACAGCAGCTTTACCTGAGGTTATCACACTGTCATCTCTACAAACTACAGCAGCTCTACCTGACGTGATCATACTGTCATCTCTACAAACTACAGCAGCTTAACCTGAGGTGATCATACTGTCATCTCTACAGACTACAGCAGCTTCACCTGAGGTGATCATACTGTCATCTCTACAAACTACAGCAGCTTCACCTGAGGTGATCATACTGTCATCTCTAAAAACTACAGCAGCTTTACCTAAGGTGATCATACTGTTATCTCTACAAACTACAGCAGCTTAACCTGAGGTGATCATACTGTCATCTCTACAAACAACAGCAGCTTTACCTGAGGTGATCATACTGTCATCTCTACAACCTACAGCAGCTTAACCTGAGGTGATCATACTGTCATCTCTACAAACTAAAGCAGCTTTACCTGAGGTGATCATACTGTCATCTCTACAAACTACAGCAGCTTTACCTGAGGTGATCTGCTGTCCTCTCTTCAGACTACAGCAACTTTACCTGAGGTGATCATACTGTCATCTCTACAAACTACAGCAGCTTTACCTGAGGTGATCATACTGTCATCTCTACAAACTACAGCAGCTTTACCTGAGGTGATCATACTGTCATCTCTACAGACTACAGCAGCTTTACCGGAGGTGATCATACTGTCATCTCTACAAACTACAGCAGCTTTACCTGAGGTGTTCATACTGTCATCTCTACAAACTACAGCAGCTTTACCTGAGGTGATCATAATGTCATCTCTACAAACTACAGCAGCTTAACCTGAGGTGATCATACTGTCATCTCTACAGACTACAGCAGCTTCACCTGAGGTGATCATACTGTCATCTCTACAGACTACAGCAGCTTTACCGGAGGTGATCATACTGTCATCTCTACAAACTACAGCAGCTTAACCTGAGGTGATCATACTGTCATCTCTACAAACTAAAGCAGCTTTACCTGAGGTGATCATACTGTCATCTCTACAAACTACAGCAGCTTTACCTGAGGTGATCATACTGTCATCTCTACAAACTACAGCAGCTTTACCTGAGGTGATCATACTGTCATCTCTACAAACTACAGCAGCTTTACCTGAGGTGATCATACTGTCATCTCTACAAACTACAGCAGCTTTACCTGAGGTGATCTGCTGTCCTCTCTTCAGACTACAGCAACTTTACCTGAGGTGATCATACTGTCATCTCTACAAACTACAGCAGCTTTGCCTGAGGTGATCATACTGTCATCTCTACAAACTACAGCAGCTTTACCTGAGGTGATCATACTGTCATCTCTACAAACTACAGCAGCTTAACCTGAGGTGATCATACTGTCATCTCTACAAACTACAGCAGCTTTACCTGAGGTGATCATACTGTCATCTCTACAAACTACAGCAGCTTTACTTGAGGTGATCATACTGTCATCTCTACAGACTACAGCATCTTTACCTGAGGTGATCTGCTGTCATCTCTTCAGACTGCAGCAGCTTTACCTGAGGTGATCATACTGTCATCTCTACAAACTACAGCAGCTTTACCTGAGGTGATCATACTGTCATCTCTACAAAGTACAGCAGCTTAACCTGAGGTGATCATACTGTCATCTCTACAAACTACAGCAGCTTTACCTGAGGTGATCATACTGTCATCTCTACAAACTACAGCAGCTTTACTTGAGGTGATCATACTGTCATCTCTACAGACTACAGCATCTTTACCTGAGGTGATCTGCTGTCATCTCTTCAGACTGCAGCAGCTTTACCTGAGGTGATCATACTGTCATCTCTACAAACTACAGCAGCTTTACCTGAGGTGATCATACTGTCATCTCTACAAACTACAGCAGCTTAACCTGAGGTGATCATACTGTCATCTCTACAGACTACAGCAGCTTCACCTGAGGTGATCATACTGTCATCTCTACAAACTACAGCAACTTCACCTGAGGTGATCATACTGTCATCTCTACAAACTACAGCAGCTTTACCTAAGGTGATCATACTGTTATCTCTACAAACTACAGCAGCTTAACCTGAGGTGATCATACTGTCATCTCTACAGACTACAGCAGCTTTACCTGAGGTGATCATACTGTCATCTCTACAAACTACAGTAGCTTCACCTGAGGTGATCACACTGTCATCTCTACAGACTACAGCAGCTTTCCCGGAGGTGATCATACTGTCATCTCTACAAACTACAGCAGCTTAACCTGAGGTGATCATACTGTCATCTCTACAAACTAAAGCAGCTTTACCTGAGGTGATCATACTGTCATCTCTACAGACTACAGCATCTTTACCTGAGGTGATCATACTGTCATCTCTACAGACTACAGCAGCTTCACCTGAGGTGATCATACTGTCATCTCTACAAACTACAGCAGCTTCACCTGAGGTGATCATACTGTCATCTCTACAGACTAAAGCAGCTTTACCTGAGGTGATAATACTGTCATCTCTACAACCTACAGCAGCTTAACCTGAGGTGATCATACTGTCATCTCTACAAACTAAAGCAGCTTTACCTGAGTTGATCATACTGTCATCTCTACAAACTACAGCAGCTTTAACTGAGGTGATCTGCTGTCCTCTCTTCAGACTACAACAACTTTATCTGAGGTGATCATACTGTCATCTCTACAAACTACAGCAGCTTTACCTGAGGTGATCATACTGTCATCTCTACAAACTACAGCAGCTTTACCTGAGGTGATCATACTGTCATCTCTACAGACTACAGCAGCTTTACCGGAGATGATCATACTGTCATCTCTACAAACTACAGCAGCTTTACCTGAGGTGTTCATACTGTCATCTCTACAAACTACAGCAGCTTTACCTGAGGTGATCATAATGTCATCTCTACAAACTACAGCAGCTTAACCAAAGGTGATCATACTGTCATCTCTACAGACTACAGCAGCTTCACCTGAGGTGATCATACTGTCATCTCTACAGACTACAGCAGCTTTACCAGAGGTGATCATACTGTCATCTCTACAAACTACAGCAGCTTAACCTGAGGTGATCATACTGTCATCTCTACAAACTACAGCAGCTTTACCTGAGGTGATCATACTGTCATCTCTACAAACTACAGCAGCTTAACCTGAGGTGATCATACTGTCATCTCTACAAACTACAGCAGCTTTACCTGAGGTGATCATACTGTCATCTCTACAAACTACAGCAGCTTTACTTGAGGTGATCATACTGTCATCTCTACAGACTACAGCATCTTTACCTGAGGTGATCTGCTGTCATCTCTTCAGACTGCAGCAGCTTTACCTGAGGTGATCATACTGTCATCTCTACAAACTACAGCAGCTTTCCCTGAGGTGATCATACTGTCATCTCTACAAACTACAGCAGCTTAACCTGAGGTGATCATACTGTCATCTCTACAAACTACAGCAGCTTTACCTGAGGTGATCATACTGTCATCTCTACAAACTACAGCAGCTTTACTTGAGGTGATCATACTGTCATCTCTACAGACTACAGCATCTTTACCTGAGGTGATCTGCTGTCATCTCTTCAGAATGCAGCAGCTTTACCTGAGGTGATCTGCTGTCCTCTCTTCAGACTACAGCAACTTTACCTGAGGTGATCATACTGTCATCTCTACAAACTACAGCAGCTTTACCTGAGGTGATCATACTGTCATCTCTACAAACTACAGCAGCTTTACCTGAGGTGATCATACTGTCATCTCTACAGACTACAGCAGCTTTACCGGAGGTGATCATACTGTCATCTCTACAAACTACAGCAGCTTTACCTGAGGTGTTCATACTGTCATCTCTACAAACTACAGCAGCTTTACCTGAGGTGATCATAATGTCATCTCTACAAACTACAGCAGCTTAACCTGAGGTGATCATACTGTCATCTCTACAGACTACAGCAGCTTCACCTAAAGTGATCATACTGTCATCTCTACAGACTACAGCAGCTTTACCAGAGGTGATCATACTGTCATCTCTACAAACTACAGCAGCTTAACCTGAGGTGATCATACTGTCATCTCTACAAACTAAAGCAGCTTTAGCTGAGGTGATCATACTGTCATCTCTACAAACTACAGCAGCTTTACCTGAGGTGATCTGCTGTCCTCTCTTCAGACTACAGCAACTTTACCTGAGGTGATCATACTGTCATCTCTACAAACTACAGCAGCTTTACCTGAGGTGATCATACTGTCATCTCTACAAACTACAGCAGCTTTACCTGAGGTGATCATACTGTCATCTCTACAAACTACAGCAGCTTCACCTGAGGTGATCTGCTGTCCTCTCTTCAGACTACAGCAACTTTACCTGAGGTGATCATACTGTCATCTCTACAAACTACAGCAGCTTTACCTGAGGTGATCATACTGTCATCTCTACAAACTACAGCAGCTTAACCTGAGGTGATCATACTGTCATCTCTACAAACTACAGCAGCTTTACTTGAGGTGATCATACTGTCATCTCTACAGACTACAGCATCTTTACCTGAGGTGATCTGCTGTCATCTCTTCAGACTGCAGCAGCTTTACCTGAGGTGATCATACTGTCATCTCTACAAACTACAGCAGCTTTACCTGAGGTGATCATACTGTCATCTCTACAAACTACAGCAGCTTAACCTGAGGTGATCATACTGTCATCTCTACAAACTACAGCAGCTATACCTGAGGTGATCATACTGTCATCTCTACAAACTACAGCAGCTTTACTTGAGGTGATCATACTGTCATCTCTACAGACTACAGCATCTTTACCTGAGGTGATCTGCTGTCATCTCTTCAGAATGCAGCAGCTTTACCTGAGGTGATCATACTGTCATCTCTACAAACTACAGCAGCTTTACCAGAGGTGATCATACTGTCATCTCTACAAACTACAGCAGCTTAACCTGAGGTGATCATACTGTCATCTCTACAGACTACAGCAGCTTCACCTGAGGTGATCATACTGTCATCTCTACAAACTACAGCAGCTTCACCTGAGGTGATCATACTGTCATCTCTACAAACTACAGCAGCTTTACCTAAGGTGATCATACTGTTATCTCTACAAACTACAGCAGCTTAACCTGAGGTGATCTGCTGTCATCTCTTCAGACTGCAGCAGCTTTAACTGAGGTGATCATACTGTCATCTCTACAAACTACAGCAGCTTTACCGGAGGTGATCATACTGTCATCTCTACAAACTACAGCAGCTTAACCTGAGGTGATCATACTGTCATCTCTACAGACTACAGCAGCTTCACCTGAGGTGATCATTCTGTCATCTCTACAAACTACAGCAGCTTCAGCTGAGGTGATCATACTGTCATCTCTACAAACTACAGCAGCTTTACCTAAGGTGATCATACTGTTATCTCTACAAACTACAGCAGCTTAACCTGAGGTGATCATACTGTCATCTCTACAGACTACAGCAGCTTTACCTGAGGTGATCATACTGTCATCTCTACAAACTACAGCAGTTTTACCTGAGGTGATCATACTGTCATCTCTATAGACTACAGCATCTTTACCTGAGGTGATCTGCTGTCATCTCTTCAGACTACAGCAGCTTTACCTGAGGTTATCACACTGTCATCTCTACAAACTACAGCAGCTCTACCTGACGTGATCATACTGTCATCTCTACAAACTACAGCAGCTTAACCTGAGGTGATCATACTGTCATCTCTACAGACTACAGCAGCTTCACCTGAGGTGATCATACTGTCATCTCTACAAACTACAGCAGCTTCACCTGAGGTGATCATACTGTCATCTCTACAAACTACAGCAGCTTTACCTAAGGTGATCATACTGTTATCTCTACAAACTACAGCAGCTTTACCTGAGGTGATCATACTGGCATCTCTACAAACAACAGCAGCTTTACCTGAGGTGATCATACTGTCATCTCTACAACCTACAGCAGCTTAACCTGAGGTGATCATACTGTCATCTCTACAAACTAAAGCAGCTTTACCTGAGGTGATCATACTGTCATCTCTACAAACTACAGCAGCTTTACCTGAGGTGATCTGCTGTCCTCTCTTTCAGACTACAGCAACTTTACCTGAGGTGATCATACTGTCATCTCTACAAACTACAGCAGCTTTACCTGAGGTGATCATACTGTCATCTCTACAAACTACAGCAGCTTTACCAGAGGTGATCATACTGTCATCTCTACAGACTACAGCAGCTTTACCGGAGGTGATCATACTGTCATCTCTACAAACTACAGCAGCTTTACCTGAGGTGTTCATACTGTCATCTCTACAAACTACAGCAGCTTTACCTGAGTTGATCATAATGTCATCTCTACAAACTACAGCAGCTTAACCTGAGGTGATCATACTGTCATCTCTACAGACTACAGCAGCTTCACCTGAGGTGATCATACTGTCATCTCTACAGACTACAGGAGCTTTACCGGAGGTGATCATACTGTCATCTCTACAAACTACAGCAGCTTAACCTGAGGTGATCATACTGTCATCTCTACAAACTAAAGCAGCTTTACCTGAGGTGATCATACTGTCATCTCTACAAACTACAGCAGCTTTACCTGAGGTGATCTGCTGTCCTCTCTTCAGACTACAGCAACTTTACCTGAGGTGATCATACTGTCATCTCTACAAACTACAGCAGCTTTACCTGAGGTGATCATACTGTCATCTCTACAAACTACAGCAGCTTTACCTGAGGTGATCATACTGTCATCTCTACAAACTACAGCAGCTTTACCTGAGGTGATCATACTGTCATCTCTACAAACTACAGCAGCTTTACCTGAGGTGATCTGCTGTCCTCTCTTCAGACTACAGCAACTTTACCTGAGGTGATCATACTGTCATCTCTACAAACTACAGCAGCTTTACCTGAGGTGATCATACTGTCATCTCTACAAACTACAGCAGCTTAACCTGAGGTGATCATACTGTCATCTCTACAAACTACAGCAGCTTTACCTGAGATGATCATACTGTCATCTCTACAAACTAAAGCAGCTTTACCTGAGGTGATCATACTGTCATCTCTACAAACTACAGCAGCTTTACCTGAGGTGATCTGCTGTCCTCTCTTCAGACTACAGCAACTTTACCTGAGGTGATCATACTGTCATCTCTACAAACTACAGCAGCTTTACCTGAGGTGATCATACTGTCATCTCTACAAACTACAGCAGCTTAACCTGAGGTGATCATACTGTCATCTCTACAAACTACAGCAGCTTTACCTGAGATGATCATACTGTCATCTCTACAAACTAAAGCAGCTTTACCTGAGGTGATCATACTGTCATCTCTACAAACTACAGCAGCTTTACCTGAGGTGATCTGCTGTCCTCTCTTCAGACTACAGCAACTTTACCTGAGGTGATCATACTGTCATCTCTACAAACTACAGCAGCTTTACCTGAGGTGATCATACTGTCATCTCTACAAACTACAGCAGCTTTACCTGAGATGATCATACTGTCATCTCTACAAACTAAAGCAGCTTTACCTGAGGTGATCATACTGTCATCTCTACAAACTACAGCAGCTTTACCTGAGGTGATCTGCTGTCCTCTCTTCAGACTACAGCAACTTTACCTGAGGTGATCATACTGTCATCTCTACAAACTACAGCAGCTTTACCTGAGGTGATCATACTGTCATCTCTACAAACTACAGCAGCTTTACCTGAGGTGATCATACTGTCATCTCTACAAACTACAGCAGCTTAACCTGAGGTGATCATACTGTCATCTCTACAAACTACAGCAGCTTTACCTGAGGTGATCATACTGTCATCTCTACAAACTACAGCAGCTTAACCTGAGGTGATCATACTGTCATCTCTACAAACTACAGCAGCTTTACCTGAGGTGATCATACTGTCATCTCTACAAACTACAGCAGCTTTACTTGAGGTGATCATACTGTCATCTCTACAGACTACAGCATCTTTACCTGAGGTGATCTGCTGTCATCTCTTCAGACTGCAGCAGCTTTACCTGAGGTGATCATACTGTCATCTCTACAAACTACAGCAGCTTTACCTGAGGTGATCATACTGTCATCTCTACAAACTACAGCAGCTTTACCTGAGGTGATCATACTGTCATCTCTACAAACTACAGCAGCTTCACCTGAGGTGATCATACTGTCATCTCTACAAACTACAGCAGCTTTACCTAAGGTGATCATACTGTTATCTCTACAAACTACAGCAGCTTAACCTGAGGTGATCATACTGTCATTCTCTACAGACTACAGCAGCTTTACCTGAGGTGATCATACTGTCATCTCTACAAACTACAGCAGTTTTACCTGAGGTGTTCATACTGTCATCTCTACAAACTACAGCAGCTTTACCTGAGGTGATCATAATGTCATCTCTACAGACTACAGCATCTTTACATGAGGTGATCTGCTGTCATCTCTTCAGACTACAGCAGCTTTACCTGAGGTGATCATACTGTCATCTCTACAAACTACAGCAGCTTTACCTGAGGTGATCATACTGTCATCTCTACAAATTACAGTAGCTTCACCTGAGGTGATCACACTGTGATCTCTACAGACTACAGCAGCTTTCCCGGAGGTGATCATACTGTCATCTCTACAAACTACAGCAGCTTAACCTGAGGTGATCATACTGTCATCTCTACAAACTAAAGCAGCTTTACCTGAGGTGATCATACTGTCATCTCTACAGACTACAGCATCTTTACCTGAGGTGATCATACTGTCATCTCTACAGACTACAGCAGCTTCACCTGAGGTGATCATAATGTCATCTCTACAAACTACAGCAGCTTCACCTGAGGTGATCATACTGTCATCTCTACAGACTACAGCAGCTTTACCTGAGGTGATCATACTGTCATCTCTACAAACTACAGCAGCTTCACCTGAGGTGATCATACTGTCATCTCTACAGACTACAGCAGCTTTACCTGAGGTGATCATACTGTCATCTCTACAAACTAAAGCAGCTTTACCTGAGGTGATCATACTGTCATCTCTACAACCTACAGCAGCTTAACCTGAGGTGATCATACTGTCATCTCTACAAACTAAAGCAGCTTTACCTGAGGTGATCATACTGTCATCTCTACAAACTACAGCAGCTTTACCTGAGGTGATCATACTGTCATCTCTACAGACTACAGCAGCTTCACCTGAGGTGATCATACTGTCATCTCTACAAACTACAGCAGCTTTACTTGAGGTGATCATACTGTCATCTCTACAGACTACAGCATCTTTACATGAGGTGATCTGCTGTCATCTCTTCAGACTGCAGCAGCTTTACCTGAGGTGATCATACTGTTATCTCTACAAACTACAGCAGCTTTACCTGAGGTGATCATACTGTCATCTCTACAAACTACAGCAGCTTAACCTGAGGTGATCATACTGTCATCTCTACAGACTACAGCAGCTTCACCTGAGGTGATCATACTGTCATCTCTACAAACTACAGCAGCTTCACCTGAGGTGATCATACTGTCATGTCTACAAACTACAGCAGCTTTACCTAAGGTGATCATACTGTTATCTCTACAAACTACAGCAGCTTAACCTGAGGTGATCATACTGTCATCTCTACAGACTACAGCAGCTTTACCTGAGGTGATCATACTGTCATCTCTACAAACTACAGCAGTTTTACCTGAGGTGTTCATACTGTCATCTCTACAAACTACAGCAGCTCTACCTGAGGTGATCATAATGTAATCTCTACAGACTACAGCATCTTTACCTGAGGTGATCTGCTGTCATCTCTTCAGACTACAGCAGCTTTACCTGAGGTGATCATACTGTCATCTCTACAAACTACAGCAGCTTTACCTGAGGTGATCATACTGTCATCTCTACAAACTACAGTAGCTTCACCTGAGGTGATCACACTGTCATCTCTACAGACTACAGCAGCTTTCCCGGAGGTGATCATACTGTCATCTCTACAAACTACAGCAGCTTAACCTGAGGTGATCATACTGTCATCTCTACAAACTCAAGCAGCTTTACCTGAGGTGATCATACTGTCATCTCTACAGACTACAGCATCTTTATCTGAGGTGATCATACTGTCATCTCTACAGACTACAGCAGCTTCACCTGAGGTGATCATACTGTCATCTCTACAAACTACAGCAGCTTCACCTGAGGTGATCATACTGTCATCTCTACAGACTACAGCAGCTTTACCTGAGGTGATCATACTGTCATCTCTACAAACTAAAGCAGCTGTACCTGAGGTGATCATACTGTCATCTCTACAAACTACAGCAGCTTCACCTGAGGTGATCATACTGTCATCTCTACAGACTACAGCAGCTTTACCTGAGGTGATCATACTGTCATCTCTACAAACTACAGCAGCTTCACCTGAGGTGATCATACTGTCATCTCTACAGACTACAGCAGCTTTACCTGAGGTGATCATACTGTCATCTCTACAAACTACAGCAGCTTCACCTGAGGTGATCATACTGTCATCTCTACAGACTACAGCAGCTTTACCTGAGGTGATCATACTGTCATCTCTACAAACTAAAGCAGCTGTACCTGAGGTGATCATACTGTCATCTCTACAACCTACAGCAGCTTAACCTGAGGTGATCATACTGTCATCTCTACAAACTAAAGCAGCTTTACCTGAGGTGATCATACTGTCATCTCTACAAACTACAGCAGCTTTACCTGAGGTGATCTGCTGTCCTCTCTTCAGACTACAGCAACTTTACCTGAGGTGATCATACTGTCATCTCTACAAACTACAGCAGCTTTACCTGAGGTGATCATACTGTCATCTCTACAAACTACAGCAGCTTTACCTGAGGTGATCATACTGTCATCTCTACAGACTACAGCAGCTTTACCGGAGGTGATCATACTGTCATCTCTACAAACTACAGCAGCTTTACCTGAGGTGTTCATACTGTCATCTCTACAAACTACAGCAGCTTTACCTGAGGTGATCATAATGTCATCTCTACAAACTACAGCAGCTTAACCTGAGGTGATCATACTGTCATCTCTACAGACTACAGCAGCTTCACCTGAGGTGATCATACTGTCATCTCTACAGACTACAGCAGCTTTACCAGAGGTGATCATACTGTCATCTCTACAAACTACAGCAGCTTAACCTGAGGTGATCATACTGTCATCTCTACAAACTAAAGCAGCTTTACCTGAGGTGATCATACTGTCATCTCTACAAACTACAGCAGCTTTACCTGAGGTGATCTGCTGTCCTCTCTTCAGACTACAGCAACTTTACCTGAGGTGATCATACTGTCATCTCTACAAACTACAGCAGCTTTACCTGAGGTGATCATACTGTCATCTCTACAGACTACAGCAGCTTTACCAGAGGTGATCATACTGTCATCTCTACAAACTACAGCAGCTTAACCTGAGGTGATCATACTGTCATCTCTACAAACTAAAGCAGCTTTACCTGAGGTGATCATACTGTCATCTCTACAAACTACAGCAGCTTTACCTGAGGTGATCTGCTGTCCTCTCTTCAGACTACAGCAACTTTACCTGAGGTGATCATACTGTCATCTCTACAAACTACAGCAGCTTTACCTGAGGTGATCATACTGTCATCTCTACAAACTACAGCAGCTTAACCTGAGGTGATCATACTGTCATCTCTACAAACTACAGCAGCTTTACCTGAGGTGATCATACTGTCATCTCTACAAACTACAGCAGCTTAACCTGAGGTGATCATACTGTCATCTCTACAAACTACAGCAGCTTTACCTGAGGTGATCATACTGTCATCTCTACAAACTACAGCAGCTTTACTTGAGGTGATCATACTGTCATCTCTACAGACTACAGCATCTTTACCTGAGGTGATCTGCTGTCATCTCTTCAGACTGCAGCAGCTTTACCTGAGGTGATCATACTGTCATCTCTACAAATTACAGCAGCTTTACCTAAGGTGATCATACTGTTATCTCTACAAACTACAGCAGCTTAACCTGAGGTGATCATACTGTCATCTCTACAAACTAAAGCAGCTTTACCTGAGGTGATCATACTGTCATCTCTACAAACTACAGCAGCTTTACCTGAGGTGATCTGCTGTCCTCTCTTCAGACTACAGCAACTTTACCTGAGGTGATCATACTGTCATCTCTACAAACTACAGCAGCTTTACCTGAGGTGATCATACTGTCATCTCTACAGACTACAGCAGCTTTACCAGAGGTGATCATACTGTCATCTCTACAAACTACAGCAGCTTAACCTGAGGTGATCATACTGTCATCTCTACAAACTAAAGCAGCTTTACCTGAGGTGATCATACTGTCATCTCTACAAACTACAGCAGCTTTACCTGAGGTGATCTGCTGTCCTCTCTTCAGACTACAGCAACTTTACCTGAGGTGATCATACTGTCATCTCTACAAACTACAGCAGCTTTACCTGAGGTGATCATACTGTCATCTCTACAAACTACAGCAGCTTAACCTGAGGTGATCATACTGTCATCTCTACAAACTACAGCAGCTTTACCTGAGGTGATCATACTGTCATCTCTACAAACTACAGCAGCTTAACCTGAGGTGATCATACTGTCATCTCTACAAACTACAGCAGCTTTACCTGAGGTGATCATACTGTCATCTCTACAAACTACAGCAGCTTTACTTGAGGTGATCATACTGTCATCTCTACAGACTACAGCATCTTTACCTGAGGTGATCTGCTGTCATCTCTTCAGACTGCAGCAGCTTTACCTGAGGTGATCATACTGTCATCTCTACAAATTACAGCAGCTTTACCTAAGGTGATCATACTGTTATCTCTACAAACTACAGCAGCTTAACCTGAGGTGATCATACTGTCATCTCTACAAACTAAAGCAGCTTTACCTGAGGTGATCATACTGTCATCTCTACAAACTACAGCAGCTTTACCTGAGGTGATCTGCTGTCCTCTCTTCAGACTACAGCAACTTTACCTGAGGTGATCATACTGTCATCTCTACAAACTACAGCAGCTTTACCTGAGGTGATCATACTGTCATCTCTACAGACTACAGCAGCTTTACCAGAGGTGATCATACTGTCATCTCTACAAACTACAGCAGCTTTACCTGAGGTGATCTGCTGTCCTCTCTTCAGACTACAGCAACTTTACCTGAGGTGATCATACTGTCATCTCTACAAACTACAGCAGCTTTACCTGAGGTGATCATACTGTCATCTCTACAAACTACAGCAGCTTAACCTGAGGTGATCATACTGTCATCTCTACAAACTACAGCAGCTTTACCTGAGGTGATCATACTGTCATCTCTACAAACTACAGCAGCTTAACCTGAGGTGATCATACTGTCATCTCTACAAACTACAGCAGCTTTACCTGAGGTGATCATACTGTCATCTCTACAAACTACAGCAGCTTTACTTGAGGTGATCATACTGTCATCTCTACAGACTACAGCATCTTTACCTGAGGTGATCTGCTGTCATCTCTTCAGACTGCAGCAGCTTTACCTGAGGTGATCATACTGTCATCTCTACAAATTACAGCAGCTTTACCTAAGGTGATCATACTGTTATCTCTACAAACTACAGCAGCTTAACCTGAGGTGATCATACTGTCATCTCTACAAACTAAAGCAGCTTTACCTGAGGTGATCATACTGTCATCTCTACAAACTACAGCAGCTTTACCTGAGGTGATCTGCTGTCCTCTCTTCAGACTACAGCAACTTTACCTGAGGTGATCATACTGTCATCTCTACAAACTACAGCAGCTTTACCTGAGGTGATCATACTGTCATCTCTACAAACTACAGCAGCTTTACCTGAGGTGATCATACTGTCATCTCTACAAACTACAGCAGCTTTACCTGAGGTGATCTGCTGTCCTCTCTTCAGACTACAGCAACTTTACCCGAGGTGATCATACTGTCATCTCTACAAACTACAGCAGCTTTACCTGAGGTGATCATACTGTCATCTCTACAAACTACAGCAGCTTAACCTGAGGTGATCATACTGTCATCTCTACAAACTACAGCAGCTTTACCTGAGGTGATCATACTGTCATCTCTACAAACTACAGCAGCTTAACCTGAGGTGATCATACTGTCATCTCTACAAACTACAGCAGCTTTACCTGAGTTGATCATACTGTCATCTCTACAAACTACAGCAGCTTTACTTGAGGTGATCATACTGTCATCTCTACAGACTACAGCATCTTTACCTGAGGTGATCTGCTGTCATCTCTTCAGACTGCAGCAGCTTTACCTGAGGTGATCATACTGTCATCTCTACAAACTACAGCAGCTTTACCTGAGGTGATCATACTGTCATCTCTACAAACTACAGCAGCTTAACCTGACGTGATCATACTGTCATCTCTACAAACTACAGCAGCTTTACCTGAGGTGATCATACTGTCATCTCTACAAACTACAGCAGCTTTACTTGAGGTGATCATACTGTCATCTCTACAGACTACAGCATCTTTACCTGAGGTGATCTGCTGTCATCTCTTCAGAATGCAGCAGCTTTACCTGAGGTGATCATACTGTCATCTCTACAAACTACAGCATCTTTACCTGAGGTGATCTGCTGTCATCTCTTCAGACTACAGCAGCTTTACCTGAGGTTATCACACTGTCATCTCTACAAACTACAGCAGCTCTACCTGACGTGATCATACTGTCATCTCTACAAACTACAGCAGCTTAACCTGAGGTGATCATACTGTCATCTCTACAGACTACAGCAGCTTCACCTGAGGTGATCATACTGTCATCTCTACAAACTACAGCAGCTTCACCTGAGGTGATCATACTGTCATCTCTAAAAACTACAGCAGCTTTACCTAAGGTGATCATACTGTTATCTCTACAAACTACAGCAGCTTAACCTGAGGTGATCATACTGTCATCTCTACAAACAACAGCAGCTTTACCTGAGGTGATCATACTGTCATCTCTACAACCTACAGCAGCTTAACCTGAGGTGATCATACTGTCATCTCTACAAACTAAAGCAGCTTTACCTGAGGTGATCATACTGTCATCTCTACAAACTACAGCAGCTTTACCTGAGGTGATCTGCTGTCCTCTCTTCAGACTACAGCAACTTTACCTGAGGTGATCATACTGTCATCTCTACAAACTACAGCAGCTTTACCTGAGGTGATCATACTGTCATCTCTACAAACTACAGCAGCTTTACCTGAGGTGATCATACTGTCATCTCTACAGACTACAGCAGCTTTACCGGAGGTGATCATACTGTCATCTCTACAAACTACAGCAGCTTTACCTGAGGTGTTCATACTGTCATCTCTACAAACTACAGCAGCTTTACCTGAGGTGATCATAATGTCATCTCTACAAACTACAGCAGCTTAACCTGAGGTGATCATACTGTCATCTCTACAGACTACAGCAGCTTCACCTGAGGTGATCATACTGTCATCTCTACAGACTACAGCAGCTTTACCGGAGGTGATCATACTGTCATCTCTACAAACTACAGCAGCTTAACCTGAGGTGATCATACTGTCATCTCTACAAACTAAAGCAGCTTTACCTGAGGTGATCATACTGTCATCTCTACAAACTACAGCAGCTTTACCTGAGGTGATCATACTGTCATCTCTACAAACTACAGCAGCTTTACCTGAGGTGATCATACTGTCATCTCTACAAACTACAGCAGCTTTACCTGAGGTGATCATACTGTCATCTCTACAAACTACAGCAGCTTTACCTGAGGTGATCTGCTGTCCTCTCTTCAGACTACAGCAACTTTACCTGAGGTGATCATACTGTCATCTCTACAAACTACAGCAGCTTTGCCTGAGGTGATCATACTGTCATCTCTACAAACTACAGCAGCTTTACCTGAGGTGATCATACTGTCATCTCTACAAACTACAGCAGCTTAACCTGAGGTGATCATACTGTCATCTCTACAAACTACAGCAGCTTTACCTGAGGTGATCATACTGTCATCTCTACAAACTACAGCAGCTTTACTTGAGGTGATCATACTGTCATCTCTACAGACTACAGCATCTTTACCTGAGGTGATCTGCTGTCATCTCTTCAGACTGCAGCAGCTTTACCTGAGGTGATCATACTGTCATCTCTACAAACTACAGCAGCTTTACCTGAGGTGATCATACTGTCATCTCTACAAAGTACAGCAGCTTAACCTGAGGTGATCATACTGTCATCTCTACAAACTACAGCAGCTTTACCTGAGGTGATCATACTGTCATCTCTACAAACTACAGCAGCTTTACTTGAGGTGATCATACTGTCATCTCTACAGACTACAGCATCTTTACCTGAGGTGATCTGCTGTCATCTCTTCAGACTGCAGCAGCTTTACCTGAGGTGATCATACTGTCATCTCTACAAACTACAGCAGCTTTACCTGAGGTGATCATACTGTCATCTCTACAAACTACAGCAGCTTAACCTGAGGTGATCATACTGTCATCTCTACAGACTACAGCAGCTTCACCTGAGGTGATCATACTGTCATCTCTACAAACTACAGCAACTTCACCTGAGGTGATCATACTGTCATCTCTACAAACTACAGCAGCTTTACCTAAGGTGATCATACTGTTATCTCTACAAACTACAGCAGCTTAACCTGAGGTGATCATACTGTCATCTCTACAGACTACAGCAGCTTTACCTGAGGTGATCATACTGTCATCTCTACAAACTACAGTAGCTTCACCTGAGGTGATCACACTGTCATCTCTACAGACTACAGCAGCTTTCCCGGAGGTGATCATACTGTCATCTCTACAAACTACAGCAGCTTAACCTGAGGTGATCATACTGTCATCTCTACAAACTAAAGCAGCTTTACCTGAGGTGATCATACTGTCATCTCTACAGACTACAGCATCTTTACCTGAGGTGATCATACTGTCATCTCTACAGACTACAGCAGCTTCACCTGAGGTGATCATACTGTCATCTCTACAAACTACAGCAGCTTCACCTGAGGTGATCATACTGTCATCTCTACAGACTAAAGCAGCTTTACCTGAGGTGATAATACTGTCATCTCTACAACCTACAGCAGCTTAACCTGAGGTGATCATACTGTCATCTCTACAAACTAAAGCAGCTTTACCTGAGTTGATCATACTGTCATCTCTACAAACTACAGCAGCTTTAACTGAGGTGATCTGCTGTCCTCTCTTCAGACTACAACAACTTTATCTGAGGTGATCATACTGTCATCTCTACAAACTACAGCAGCTTTACCTGAGGTGATCATACTGTCATCTCTACAAACTACAGCAGCTTTACCTGAGGTGATCATACTGTCATCTCTACAGACTACAGCAGCTTTACCGGAGATGATCATACTGTCATCTCTACAAACTACAGCAGCTTTACCTGAGGTGTTCATACTGTCATCTCTACAAACTACAGCAGCTTTACCTGAGGTGATCATAATGTCATCTCTACAAACTACAGCAGCTTAACCAAAGGTGATCATACTGTCATCTCTACAGACTACAGCAGCTTCACCTGAGGTGATCATACTGTCATCTCTACAGACTACAGCAGCTTTACCAGAGGTGATCATACTGTCATCTCTACAAACTACAGCAGCTTAACCTGAGGTGATCATACTGTCATCTCTACAAACTACAGCAGCTTTACCTGAGGTGATCATACTGTCATCTCTACAAACTACAGCAGCTTAACCTGAGGTGATCATACTGTCATCTCTACAAACTACAGCAGCTTTACCTGAGGTGATCATACTGTCATCTCTACAAACTACAGCAGCTTTACTTGAGGTGATCATACTGTCATCTCTACAGACTACAGCATCTTTACCTGAGGTGATCTGCTGTCATCTCTTCAGACTGCAGCAGCTTTACCTGAGGTGATCATACTGTCATCTCTACAAACTACAGCAGCTTTCCCTGAGGTGATCATACTGTCATCTCTACAAACTACAGCAGCTTAACCTGAGGTGATCATACTGTCATCTCTACAAACTACAGCAGCTTTACCTGAGGTGATCATACTGTCATCTCTACAAACTACAGCAGCTTTACTTGAGGTGATCATACTGTCATCTCTACAGACTACAGCATCTTTACCTGAGGTGATCTGCTGTCATCTCTTCAGAATGCAGCAGCTTTACCTGAGGTGATCTGCTGTCCTCTCTTCAGACTACAGCAACTTTACCTGAGGTGATCATACTGTCATCTCTACAAACTACAGCAGCTTTACCTGAGGTGATCATACTGTCATCTCTACAAACTACAGCAGCTTTACCTGAGGTGATCATACTGTCATCTCTACAGACTACAGCAGCTTTACCGGAGGTGATCATACTGTCATCTCTACAAACTACAGCAGCTTTACCTGAGGTGTTCATACTGTCATCTCTACAAACTACAGCAGCTTTACCTGAGGTGATCATAATGT
The DNA here is from genome assembly GCF_965601325.2 of Salmo salar. NCBI lineage: Eukaryota > Metazoa > Chordata > Actinopteri > Salmoniformes > Salmonidae > Salmo > Salmo salar. The sequence continues at coordinate 746,664 of NW_027675395.1, forward strand.
CATCTCTACAAACTACAGCAGCTTAACCTGAGGTGATCATACTGTCATCTCTACAGACTACAGCAGCTTCACCTAAAGTGATCATACTGTCATCTCTACAGACTACAGCAGCTTTACCAGAGGTGATCATACTGTCATCTCTACAAACTAAAGCAGCTTTACCTGAGGTGATCATACTGTCATCTCTACAAACTACAGCAGCTTTACCTGAGGTGATCTGCTGTCCTCTCTTCAGACTACAACAACTTTACCTGAGGTGATCATACTGTCATCTCTACAAACTACAGCAGCTTTACCTGAGGTGATCATACTGTCATCTCTACAAACTACAGCAGCTTTACCTGAGGTGATCATACTGTCATCTCTACAAACTACAGCAGCTTTACCTGAGGTGATCTGCTGTCCTCTCTTCAGACTACAGCAACTTTACCTGAGGTGATCATACTGTCATCTCTACAAACTACAGCAGCTTTACCTGAGGTGATCATACTGTCATCTCTACAAACTACAGCAGCTTAACCTGAGGTGATCATACTGTCATCTCTACAAACTACAGCAGATTTACCTGAGGTGATCATACTGTCATCTCTACAAACTACAGCAGCTTAACCTGAGGTGATCATACTGTCATCTCTACAAACTACAGCAGCTTTACCTGAGGTGATCATACTGTCATCTCTACAAACTACAGCAGCTTTACTTGAGGTGATCATACTGTCATCTCTACAGACTACAGCATCTTTACCTGAGGTGATCATACTGTCATCTCTACAAACTACAGCAGCTTTACCTGAGGTGATCATACTGTCATCTCTACAAACTACAGCAGCTTAACCTGACGTGATCATACTGTCATCTCTACAAACTACAGCAGCTTTACCTGAGGTGATCATACTGTCATCTCTACAAACTACAGCAGCTTTACTTGAGGTGATCATACTGTCATCTCTATTGACTACAGCATCTTTACCTGAGGTGATCTGCTGTCATCTCTTCAGAATGCAGCAGCTTTACCTGAGGTGTTCATACTGTCATCTCTACAAACTACAGCAGCTTTACCTGAGGTGATCATACTTTCATCTCTACAAACTACAGCAGCTTTACTTGAGGTGATCATACTGTCATCTCTACAGACTACAGCATCTTTACCTGAGGTGATCTGCTGTCATCTCTTCAGAATGCAGCAGCTTTACCTGAGGTGATCTGCTGTCCTCTCTTCAGACTACAGCAACTTTACCTGAGGTGATCATACTGTCATCTCTACAAACTACAGCAGCTTTACCTGAGGTGATCATACTGTCATCTCTACAGACTACAGCAGCTTTACCGGAGGTGATCATACTGTCATCTCTACAAACTACAGCAGCTTAACATGAGGTGATCATACTGTCATCTCTACAAACTACAGCAGCTTTACTTGAGGTGATCATACTGTCATCTCTACAGACTACAGCATCTTTACCTGAGGTGATCTGCTGTCATCTCTTCAGACTGCAGCAGCTTTACCTGAGGTGATCATACTGTCATCTCTACAAACTACAGCAGCTTTACCTGAGGTGATCATACTGTCATCTCTACAAACTACAGCAGCTTAACCTGAGGTGATCATACTGTCATCTCTACAAACTACAGCAGCTTTACCTGAGGTGATCATACTGTCATCTCTACAAACTACAGCAGCTTTACTTGAGGTGATCATACTGTCATCTCTACAGACTACAGCATCTTTACCTGAGGTGATCTGCTGTCATCTCTTCAGAATGCAGCAGCTTTACCTGAGGTGATCATACTGTCATCTCTACAAACTACAGCAGCTTTACCGGAGGTGATCATACTGTCATCTCTACAAACTACAGCAGCTTAACCTGAGGTGATCATACTGTCATCTCTACAGACTACAGCAGCTTCACCTGAGGTGATCATACTGTCATCTCTACAAACTACAGCAGCTTCACCTGAGGTGATCATACTGTCATCTCTACAAACTACAGCAGCTTTACCTAAGGTGATCATACTGTTATCTCTACAAACTACAGCAGCTTAACCTGAGGTGATCATACTGTCATCTCTACAAACTAAAGCAGCTTTACCTGAGGTGATCATACTGTCATCTCTACAAACTACAGCAGCTTAACCTGAGGTGATCATACTGTCATCTCTACAAACTACAGCAGCTTTACCTGAGGTGATCATACTGTCATCTCTACAAACTACAGCAGCTTTACCTGAGGTGATCATACTGTCATCTCTACAAACTACAGCAGCTTTACCTGAGGTGATCTGCTGTCCTCTCTTCAGACTACAGCAACTTTACCTGAGGTGATCATACTGTCATCTCTACAAACTACAGCAGCTTTACCTGAGGTGATCATACTGTCATCTCTACAAACTACAGCAGCTTAACCTGATGTGATCATACTGTCATCTCTACAAACTACAGAAGCTTTCCTGAGGTGATCATACTGTCATCTCTACAAACTACAGCAGCTTAACCTGAGGTGATCATACTGTCATCTCTACAAACTACAGCAGCTTTACCTGAGGTGATCATACTGTCATCTCTACAAACTACAGCAGCTTTACTTGAGGTGATCATACTGTCATCTCTACAGACTACAGCATCTTTACCTGAGGTGATCATACTGTCATCTCTACAAACTACAGCAGCTTTACCTGAGGTGATCATACTGTCATCTCTACAAACTACAGCAGCTTAACCTGACGTGATCATACTGTCATCTCTACAAACTACAGCTGCTTTACCTGAGGTGATCATACTGTCATCTCTACAAACTACAGCAGCTTTACCTGAGGTGATCTGCTGTCCTCTCTTCAGACTACAGCAACTTTACCTGAGGTGATCATACTGTCATCTCTACAAACTACAGCAGCTTTACCTGAGGTGATCATACTGTCATCTCTACAAACTACAGCAGCTTAACCTGAGGTGATCATACTGTCATCTCTACAAACTACAGAAGCTTTCCTGAGGTGATCATACTGTCATCTCTACAAACTACAGCAGCTTAACCTGAGGTGATCATACTGTCATCTCTACAAACTACAGCAGCTTTACCTGAGGTGATCATACTGTCATCTCTACAAACTACAGCAGCTTTACTTGAGGTGATCATACTGTCATCTCTACAGACTACAGCATCTTTACCTGAGGTGATCATACTGTCATCTCTACAAACTACAGCAGCTTTACCTGAGGTGATCATACTGTCATCTCTACAAACTACAGCAGCTTAACCTGACGTGATCATACTGTCATCTCTACAAACTACAGCTGCTTTACCTGAGGTGATCATACTGTCATCTCTACAAACTACAGCAGCTTTACTTGAGGTGATCATACTGTCATCTCTACAGACTACAGCATCTTTACCTGAGGTGATCTGCTGTCATCTCTTCAGAATGCAGCAGCTTTACCTGAGGTGATCATACTGTCATCTCTACAAACTACAGCAGCTGTACCGGAGGTGATCATACTGTCATCTCTACAAACTACAGCAGCTTAACCTGAGGTGATCATACTGTCATCTCTACAGACTACAGCAGCTTCACCTGAGGTGATCATACTGTCATCTCTACAAACTACAGCAGCTTTACTTGAGGTGATCATACTGTCATCTCTACAGACTACAGCATCTTTACCTGAGGTGATCTGCTGTCATCTCTTCAGAATGCAGCAGCTTTACCTGAGGTGATCTGCTGTCCTCTCTTCAGACTACAGCAACTTTACCTGAGGTGATCATACTGTCATCTCTACAAACTACAGCAGCTTTACCTGAGGTGATCATACTGTCATCTCTACAAACTACAGCAGCTGTACCGGAGGTGATCATACTGTCATCTCTACAAACTACAGCAGCTTAACCTGAGGTGATCATACTGTCATCTCTACAGACTACAGCAGCTTCACCTGAGGTGATCATACTGTCATCTCTACAAACTACAGCAGCTTTACTTGAGGTGATCATACTGTCATCTCTACAGACTACAGCATCTTTACCTGAGGTGATCTGCTGTCATCTCTTCAGAATGCAGCAGCTTTACCTGAGGTGATCTGCTGTCCTCTCTTCAGACTACAGCAACTTTACCTGAGGTGATCATACTGTCATCTCTACAAACTACAGCAGCTTTACCTGAGGTGATCATACTGTCATCTCTACAAACTACAGCAGCTTTACCTGAGGTGATCATACTGTCATCTCTACAGACTACAGCAGCTTTACCGGAGGTGATCATACTGTCATCTCTACAAACTACAGCAGCTTTACCTGAGGTGTTCATACTGTCATCTCTACAAACTACAGCAGCTTTACCTGAGGTGATCATAATGTCATCTCTACAAACTACAGCAGCTTAACCTGAGGTGATCATACTGTCATCTCTACAGACTACAGCAGCTTCACCTAAAGTGATCATACTGTCATCTCTACAGACTACAGCAGCTTTACCAGAGGTGATCATACTGTCATCTCTACAAACTACAGCAGCTTAACCTGAGGTGATCATACTGTCATCTCTACAAACTAAAGCAGCTTTAGCTGAGGTGATCATACTGTCATCTCTACAAACTACAGCAGCTTTACCTGAGGTGATCTGCTGTCCTCTCTTCAGACTACAGCAACTTTACCTGAGGTGATCATACTGTCATCTCTACAAACTACAGCAGCTTTACCTGAGGTGATCATACTGTCATCTCTACAAACTACAGCAGCTTTACCTGAGGTGATCATACTGTCATCTCTACAAACTACAGCAGCTTCACCTGAGGTGATCTGCTGTCCTCTCTTCAGACTACAGCAACTTTACCTGAGGTGATCATACTGTCATCTCTACAAACTACAGCAGCTTTACCTGAGGTGATCATACTGTCATCTCTACAAACTACAGCAGCTTAACCTGAGGTGATCATACTGTCATCTCTACAAACTACAGCAGCTTAACCTGAGGTGATCATACTGTCATCTCTACAAACTACAGAAGCTTTCCTGAGGTGATCATACTGTCATCTCTACAAACTACAGCAGCTTAACCTGAGGTGATCATACTGTCATCTCTACAAACTACAGCAGCTTTACCTGAGGTGATCATACTGTCATCTCTACAAACTACAGCAGCTTTACTTGAGGTGATCATACTGTCATCTCTACAGACTACAGCATCTTTACCTGAGGTGATCATACTGTCATCTCTACAAACTACAGCAGCTTTACCTGAGGTGATCATACTGTCATCTCTACAAACTACAGCAGCTTAACCTGAGGTGATCATACTGTCATCTCTACAAACTACAGCAGCTTTACCTGAGGTGATCTGCTGTCCTCTCTTCAGACTACAGCAACTTTACCTGAGGTGATCATACTGTCATCTCTACAAACTACAGCAGCTTTACCTGAGGTGATCATACTGTCATCTCTACAAACTACAGCAGCTTAACCTGAGGTGATCATACTGTCATCTCTACAAACTACAGAAGCTTTCCTGAGGTGATCATACTGTCATCTCTACAAACTACAGCAGCTTAACCTGAGGTGATCATACTGTCATCTCTACAAACTACAGCAGCTTTACCTGAGGTGATCATACTGTCATCTCTACAAACTACAGCAGCTTTACTTGAGGTGATCATACTGTCATCTCTACAGACTACAGCATTTTTACCTGAGGTGATCATACTGTCATCTCTACAAACTACAGCAGCTTTACCTGAGGTGATCATACTGTCATCTCTACAAACTACAGCAGCTTAACCTGACGTGATCATACTGTCATCTCTACAAACTACAGCTGCTTTACCTGAGGTGATCATACTGTCATCTCTACAAACTACAGCAGCTTTACTTGAGGTGATCATACTGTCATCTCTACAGACTACAGCATCTTTACCTGAGGTGATCTGCTGTCATCTCTTCAGAATGCAGCAGCTTTACCTGAGGTGATCATACTGTCATCTCTACAAACTACAGCAGCTGTACCGGAGGTGATCATACTGTCATCTCTACAAACTACAGCAGCTTAACCTGAGGTGATCATACTGTCATCTCTACAGACTACAGCAGCTTCACCTGAGGTGATCATACTGTCATCTCTACAAACTACAGCAGCTTTACTTGAGGTGATCATACTGTCATCTCTACAGACTACAGCATCTTTACCTGAGGTGATCTGCTGTCATCTCTTCAGAATGCAGCAGCTTTACCTGAGGTGATCTGCTGTCCTCTCTTCAGACTACAGCAACTTTACCTGAGGTGATCATACTGTCATCTCTACAAACTACAGCAGCTTTACCTGAGGTGATCATACTGTCATCTCTACAAACTACAGCAGCTGTACCGGAGGTGATCATACTGTCATCTCTACAAACTACAGCAGCTTAACCTGAGGTGATCATACTGTCATCTCTACAGACTACAGCAGCTTCACCTGAGGTGATCATACTGTCATCTCTACAAACTACAGCAGCTTTACTTGAGGTGATCATACTGTCATCTCTACAGACTACAGCAGCTTTACCTGAGGTGATCTGCTGTCCTCTCTTCAGACTACAGCAACTTTACCTGAGGTGATCATACTGTCATCTCTACAAACTACAGCAGCTTTACCTGAGGTGATCATACTGTCATCTCTACAAACTACAGCAGCTTTACCTGAGGTGATCATACTGTCATCTCTACAGACTACAGCAGCTTTACCGGAGGTGATCATACTGTCATCTCTACAAACTACAGCAGCTTTACCTGAGGTGTTCATACTGTCATCTCTACAAACTACAGCAGCTTTACCTGAGGTGATCATAATGTCATCTCTACAAACTACAGCAGCTTAACCTGAGGTGATCATACTGTCATCTCTACAGACTACAGCAGCTTCACCTAAAGTGATCATACTGTCATCTCTACAGACTACAGCAGCTTTACCAGAGGTGATCATACTGTCATCTCTACAAACTACAGCAGCTTAACCTGAGGTGATCATACTGTCATCTCTACAAACTAAAGCAGCTTTAGCTGAGGTGATCATACTGTCATCTCTACAAACTACAGCAGCTTTACCTGAGGTGATCTGCTGTCCTCTCTTCAGACTACAGCAACTTTACCTGAGGTGATCATACTGTCATCTCTACAAACTACAGCAGCTTTACCTGAGGTGATCATACTGTCATCTCTACAAACTACAGCAGCTTTACCTGAGGTGATCATACTGTCATCTCTACAAACTACAGCAGCTTCACCTGAGGTGATCTGCTGTCCTCTCTTCAGACTACAGCAACTTTACCTGAGGTGATCATACTGTCATCTCTACAAACTACAGCAGCTTTACCTGAGGTGATCATACTGTCATCTCTACAAACTACAGCAGCTTAACCTGAGGTGATCATACTGTCATCTCTACAAACTACAGCAGCTTTACCTGAGGTGATCATACTGTCATCTCTACAAACTACAGCAGCTTTACTTGAGGTGATCATACTGTCATCTCTACAGACTACAGCATCTTTACCTGAGGTGATCTGCTGTCATCTCTTCAGACTGCAGCAGCTTTACCTGAGGTGATCATACTGTCATCTCTACAAACTACAGCAGCTTTACCTGAGGTGATCATACTGTCATCTCTACAAACTACAGCAGCTTAACCTGAGGTGATCATACTGTCATCTCTACAAACTACAGCAGCTATACCTGAGGTGATCATACTGTCATCTCTACAAACTACAGCAGCTTTACTTGAGGTGATCATACTGTCATCTCTACAGACTACAGCATCTTTACCTGAGGTGATCTGCTGTCATCTCTTCAGAATGCAGCAGCTTTACCTGAGGTGATCATACTGTCATCTCTACAAACTACAGCAGCTTTACCAGAGGTGATCATACTGTCATCTCTACAAACTACAGCAGCTTAACCTGAGGTGATCATACTGTCATCTCTACAGACTACAGCAGCTTCACCTGAGGTGATCATACTGTCATCTCTACAAACTACAGCAGCTTCACCTGAGGTGATCATACTGTCATCTCTACAAACTACAGCAGCTTTATCTAAGGTGATCATACTGTTATCTCTACAAACTACAGCAGCTTAACCTGAGGTGATCATACTGTCATCTCTACAAACTAAAGCAGCTTTACCTGAGGTGATCATACTGTCATCTCTACAAACTACAGCAGCTTTACCTGAGGTGATCTGCTGTCCTCTCTTCAGACTACAACAACTTTACCTGAGGTGATCATACTGTCATCTCTACAAACTACAGCAGCTTTACCTGAGGTGATCATACTGTCATCTCTACAAACTACAGCAGCTTTACCTGAGGTGATCATACTGTCATCTCTACAAACTACAGCAGCTTTACCTGAGGTGATCTGCTGTCCTCTCTTCAGACTACAGCAACTTTACCTGAGGTGATCATACTGTCATCTCTACAAACTACAGCAGCTTTACCTGAGGTGATCATACTGTCATCTCTACAAACTACAGCAGCTTAACCTGAGGTGATCATACTGTCATCTCTACAAACTACAGCAGCTTTACCTGAGGTGATCATACTGTCATCTCTACAAACTACAGCAGCTTAACCTGAGGTGATCATACTGTCATCTCTACAAACTACAGCAGCTTTACCTGAGGTGATCATACTGTCATCTCTACAAACTACAGCAGCTTTACTTGAGGTGATCATACTGTCATCTCTACAGACTACAGCATCTTTACCTGAGGTGATCATACTGTCATCTCTACAAACTACAGCAGCTTTACCTGAGGTGATCATACTGTCATCTCTACAAACTACAGCAGCTTAACCTGACGTGATCATACTGTCATCTCTACAAACTACAGCAGCTTTACCTGAGGTGATCATACTGTCATCTCTACAAACTACAGCAGCTTTACTTGAGGTGATCATACTGTCATCTCTACAGACTACAGCATCTTTACCTGAGGTGATCTGCTGTCATCTCTTCAGAATGCAGCAGCTTTACCTGAGGTGATCATACTGTCATCTCTACAAACTACAGCAGCTTTACCTGAGGTGATCATACTTTCATCTCTACAAACTACAGCAGCTTTACTTGAGGTGATCATACTGTCATCTCTACAGACTACAGCATCTTTACCTGAGGTGATCTGCTGTCATCTCTTCAGAATGCAGCAGCTTTACCTGAGGTGATCTGCTGTCCTCTCTTCAGACTACAGCAACTTTACCTGAGGTGATCATACTGTCATCTCTACAAACTACAGCAGCTTTACCTGAGGTGATCATACTGTCATCTCTACAGACTACAGCAGCTTTACCGGAGGTGATCATACTGTCATCTCTACAAACTACAGCAGCTTTACCTGAGGTGTTCATACTGTCATCTCTACAAACTACAGCAGCTTTACCTGAGGTGATCATAATGTCATCTCTACAAACTACAGCAGCTTAACCTGAGGTGATCATACTGTCATCTCTACAGACTACAGCAGCTTCACCTGAGGTGATCATACTGTCATCTCTACAGACTACAGCAGCTTTACCAGAGGTGATCATACTGTCATCTCTACAAACTACAGCAGCTTAACCTGAGGTGATCATACTGTCATCTCTACAAACTAAAGCAGCTTTAGCTGAGGTGATCATACTGTCATCTCTACAAACTACAGCAGCTTTACCTGAGGTGATCTGCTGTCCTCTCTTCAGACTACAGCAACTTTACCTGAGGTGATCATACTGTCATCTCTACAAACTACAGCAGCTTTACCTGAGGTGATCATACTGTCATCTCTACAAACTACAGCAGCTTTACCTGAGGTGATCATACTGTCATCTCTACAAACTACAGCAACTTCACCTGAGGTGATCTGCTGTCCTCTCTTCAGACTACAGCAACTTTACCTGAGGTGATCATACTGTCATCTCTACAAACTACAGCAGCTTTACCTGAGGTGATCATACTGTCATCTCTACAAACTACAGCAGCTTAACCTGAGGTGATCATACTGTCATCTCTACAAACTACAGCAGCTTTACTTGAGGTGATCATACTGTCATCTCTACAGACTACAGCATCTTTACCTGAGGTGATCTGCTGTCATCTCTTCAGACTGCAGCAGCTTTACCTGAGGTGATCATACTGTCATCTCTACAAACTACAGCAGCTTTACCTGAGGTGATCATACTGTCATCTCTACAAACTACAGCAGCTTAACCTGAGGTGATCATACTGTCATCTCTACAAACTACAGCAGCTTTACCTGAGGTGATCATACTGTCATCTCTACAAACTACAGCAGCTTTACTTGAGGTGATCATACTGTCATCTCTACAGACTACAGCATCTTTACCTGAGGTGATCTGCTGTCATCTCTTCAGAATGCAGCAGCTTTACCTGAGGTGATCATACTGTCATCTCTACAAACTACAGCAGCTTTACCGGAGGTGATCATACTGTCATCTCTACAAACTACAGCAGCTTAACCTGAGGTGATCATACTGTCATCTCTACAGACTACAGCAACTTCACCTGAGGTGATCATACTGTCATCTCTACAAACTACAGCAGCTTCACCTGAGGTGATCATACTGTCATCTCTACAAACTACAGCAGCTTTACCTAAGGTGATCATACTGTTATCTCTACAAACTACAGCAGCTTAACCTGAGGTGATCATACTGTCATCTCTACAAACTAAAGCAGCTTTACCTGAGGTGATCATACTGTCATCTCTACAAACTACAGCAGCTTAACCTGAGGTGATCATACTGTCATCTCTACAAACTACAGCAGCTTTACCTGAGGTGATCATACTGTCATCTCTACAAACTACAGCAGCTTAACCTGAGGTGATCATACTGTCATCTCTACAAACTAAAGCAGCTTTAGCTGAGGTGATCATACTGTCATCTCTACAAACTACAGCAGCTTTACCTGAGGTGATCTGCTGTCCTCTCTTCAGACTACAGCAACTTTACCTGAGGTGATCATACTGTCATCTCTACAAACTACAGCAGCTTTACCTGAGGTGATCATACTGTCATCTCTACAAACTACAGCAGCTTTACCTGAGGTGATCATACTGTCATCTCTACAAACTACAGCAACTTCACCTGAGGTGATCTGCTGTCCTCTCTTCAGACTACAGCAACTTTACCTGAGGTGATCATACTGTCATCTCTACAAACTACAGCAGCTTTACCTGAGGTGATCATACTGTCATCTCTACAAACTACAGCAGCTTAACCTGAGGTGATCATACTGTCATCTCTACAAACTACAGCAGCTTTACTTGAGGTGATCATACTGTCATCTCTACAGACTACAGCATCTTTACCTGAGGTGATCTGCTGTCATCTCTTCAGACTGCAGCAGCTTTACCTGAGGTGATCATACTGTCATCTCTACAAACTACAGCAGCTTTACCTGAGGTGATCATACTGTCATCTCTACAAACTACAGCAGCTTAACCTGAGGTGATCATACTGTCATCTCTACAAACTACAGCAGCTTTACCTGAGGTGATCATACTGTCATCTCTACAAACTACAGCAGCTTTACCTGAGGTGATCATACTGTCATCTCTACAAACTACAGCAGCTTTACCTGAGGTGATCTGCTGTCCTCTCTTCAGACTACAGCAACTTTACCTGAGGTGATCATACTGTCATCTCTACAAACTACAGCAGCTTTACCTGAGGTGATCATACTGTCATCTCTACAAACTACAGCAGCTTAACCTGAGGTGATCATACTGTCATCTCTACAAACTACAGAAGCTTTCCTGAGGTGATCATACTGTCATCTCTACAAACTACAGCAGCTTAACCTGAGGTGATCATACTGTCATCTCTACAAACTACAGCAGCTTAACCTGAGGTGATCATACTGTCATCTCTACAAACTACAGCAGCTTTACCTGAGGTGATCATACTGTCATCTCTACAAACTACAGCAGCTTTACTTGAGGTGATCATACTGTCATCTCTACAGACTACAGCATCTTTACCTGAGGTGATCATACTGTCATCTCTACAAACTACAGCAGCTTTACCTGAGGTGATCATACTGTCATCTCTACAAACTACAGCAGCTTAACCTGACGTGATCATACTGTCATCTCTACAAACTACAGCTGCTTTACCTGAGGTGATCATACTGTCATCTCTACAAACTACAGCAGCTTTACTTGAGGTGATCATACTGTCATCTCTACAGACTACAGCATCTTTACCTGAGGTGATCTGCTGTCATCTCTTCAGAATGCAGCAGCTTTACCTGAGGTGATCATACTGTCATCTCTACAAACTACAGCAGCTGTACCGGAGGTGATCATACTGTCATCTCTACAAACTACAGCAGCTTAACCTGAGGTGATCATACTGTCATCTCTACAGACTACAGCAGCTTCACCTGAGGTGATCATACTGTCATCTCTACAAACTACAGCAGCTTCACCTGAGGTGATCATACTGTCATCTCTACAAACTACAGCAGCTTTACCTAAGGTGATCATACTGTTATCTCTACAAACTACAGCAGCTTAACCTGAGGTGATCATACTGTCATCTCTACAGACTACAGCAGCTTTACCTGAGGTGATCATACTGTCATCTCTACAAACTACAGCAGTTTTACCTGAGGTGATCATACTGTCATCTCTATAGACTACAGCATCTTTACCTGAGGTGATCTGCTGTCATCTCTTCAGACTACAGCAGCTTTACCTGAGGTTATCACACTGTCATCTCTACAAACTACAGCAGCTCTACCTGACGTGATCACACTGTCATCTCTACAGACTTCAGCAGCTTTACCTGAGGTGATCATACTGTCATCTCTACAAACTACAGCAGCTTTACCTGAGGTGATCTGCTGTCCTCTCTTCAGACTACAGCAACTTTACCTGAGGTGATCATACTGTCATCTCTACAAACTACAGCAGCTTTACCTGAGGTGATCATACTGTCATCTCTACAAACTACAGCAGCTTAACCTGAGGTGATCATACTGTCATCTCTACAAACTACAGCAGCTTTACCTGAGGTGATCATACTGTCATCTCTACAAACTACAGCAGCTTTACTTGAGGTGATCATACTGTCATCTCTACAGACTACAGCATCTTTACCTGAGGTGATCTGCTGTCATCTCTTCAGACTGCAGCAGCTTTACCTGAGGTGATCATACTGTCATCTCTACAAACTACAGCAGCTTTACCTGAGGTGATCATACTGTCATATCTACAAACTACAGCAGCTTAACCTGAGGTGATCATACTGTCATCTCTACAAACTACAGCAGCTTTACCTGAGGTGATCATACTGTCATCTCTACAAACTACAGCAGCTTTACTTGAGGTGATCATACTGTCATCTCTACAGACTACAGCATCTTTACCTGAGGTGATCTGCTGTCATCTCTTCAGAATGCAGCAGCTTTACCTGAGGTGATCATACTGTCATCTCTACAAACTACAGCAGCTTTACCGGAGGTGATCATACTGTCATCTCTACAAACTACAGCAGCTTAACCTGAGGTGATCATACTGTCATCTCTACAGACTACAGCAGCTTCACCTGAGGTGATCATACTGTCATCTCTACAAACTACAGCAGCTTCACCTGAGGTGATCATACTGTCATCTCTACAAACTACAGCAGCTTTACCTAAGGTGATCATACTGTTATCTCTACAAACTACAGCAGCTTAACCTGAGGTGATCATACTGTCATCTCTACAAACTAAAGCAGCTTTACCTGAGGTGATCATACTGTCATCTCTACAAACTACAGCAGCTTAACCTGAGGTGATCATACTGTCATCTCTACAAACTACAGCAGCTTTACCTGAGGTGATCATACTGTCATCTCTACAAACTACAGCAGCTTTACCTGAGGTGATCATACTGTCATCTCTACAAACTACAGCAGCTTTACCTGAGGTGATCTGCTGTCCTCTCTTCAGACTACAGCAACTTTACCTGAGGTGATCATACTGTCATCTCTACAAACTACAGCAGCTTTACCTGAGGTGATCACACTGTCATCTCTACAAACTACAGCAGCTTAACCTGAGGTGATCATACTGTCATCTCTACAAACTACAGCAGCTTTACCTGAGGTGATCATACTGTCATCTCTACAAACTACAGCAGCTTAACCTGAGGTGATCATACTGTCATCTCTACAAACTACAGCAGCTTTACCTGAGGTGATCATACTGTCATCTCTACAAACTACAGCAGCTTTACTTGAGGTGATCATACTGTCATCTCTACAGACTACAGCATCTTTACCTGAGGTGATCATACTGTCATCTCTACAAACTACAGCAGCTTTACCTGAGGTGATCATACTGTCATCTCTACAAACTACAGCAGCTTAACCTGACGTGATCATAGTGTCATCTCTACAAACTACAGCAGCTTTACCTGAGGTGATCATACTGTCATCTCTACAAACTACAGCAGCTTTACTTGAGGTGATCATACTGTCATCTCAACAGACTACAGCATCTTTACCTGAGGTGATCTGCTGTCATCTCTTCAGAATGCAGCAGCTTTACCTGAGGTGATCATACTGTCATCTCTACAAACTACAGCAGCTTTACTTGAGGTGATCATACTGTCATCTCTACAGACTACAGCATCTTTACCTGAGGTGATCATACTGTCATCTCTACAAACTACAGCAGCTTTACCTGAGGTGATCATACTGTCATCTCTACAAACTACAGCAGCTTAACCTGACGTGATCATAGTGTCATCTCTACAAACTACAGCAGCTTTACCTGAGGTGATCATACTGTCATCTCTACAAACTACAGCAGCTTTACTTGAGGTGATCATACTGTCATCTCTACAGACTACAGCATCTTTACCTGAGGTGATCTGCTGTCATCTCTTCAGAATGCAGCAGCTTTACCTGAGGTGATCATACTGTCATCTCTACAAACTACAGCAGCTTTACCGGAGGTGATCATACTGTCATCTCTACAAACTACAGCAGCTTAACCTGAGGTGATCATACTGTCATCTCTACAGACTACAGCAGCTTCACCTGAGGTGATCATACTGTCATCTCTACAAACTACAGCAGCTTCACCTGAGGTGATCATACTGTCATCTCTACAAACTACAGCAGCTTTACCTAAGGTGATCATACTGTTATCTCTACAAACTACAGCAGCTTAACCTGAGGTGATCATACTGTCATCTCTACAGACTACAGCAGCTTTACCTGAGGTGATCATACTGTCATCTCTACAAACTACAGCAGTTTTACCTGAGGTGATCATACTGTCATCTCTATAGACTACAGCATCTTTACCTGAGGTGATCTGCTGTCATCTCTTCAGACTACAGCAGCTTTACCTGAGGTTATCACACTGTCATCTCTACAAACTACAGCAGCTCTACCTGACGTGATCACACTGTCATCTCTACAGACTACAGCAGCTTTACCTGAGGTGATCATACTGTCATCTCTACAAACTACAGCAGCTTTACCTGAGGTGATCTGCTGTCCTCTCTTCAGACTACAGCAACTTTACCTGAGGTGATCATACTGTCATCTCTACAAACTACAGCAGCTTTACCTGAGGTGATCATACTGTCATCTCTACAAACTACAGCAGCTTAACCTGAGGTGATCATACAGTCATCTCTACAAACTACAGCAGCTTTACCTGAGGTGATCATACTGTCATCTCTACAAACTACAGCAGCTTAACCTGAGGTGATCATACTGTCATCTCTACAAACAACAGCAGCTTTACCTGAGGTGATCATACTGTCATCTCTACAACCTACAGCAGCTTAACCTGAGGTGATCATACTGTCATCTCTACAAACTAAAGCAGCTTTACCTGAGGTGATCATACTGTCATCTCTACAAACTACAGCAGCTTTACCTGAGGTGATCTGCTGTCCTCTCTTCAGACTACAACAACTTTACCTGAGGTGATCATACTGTCATCTCTACAAACTACAGCAGCTTTACCTGAGGTGATCATACTGTCATCTCTACAAACTACAGCAGCTTTACCTGAGGTGATCATACTGTCATCTCTACAGACTACAGCAGCTTTACCGGAGGTGATCATACTGTCAACTCTACAAACTACAGCAGCTTTACCTGAGGTGTTCATACTGTCATCTCTACAAACTACAGCAGCTTTACCTGAGGTGATCATAATGTCATCTCTACAAACTACAGCAGCTTAACCTGAGGTGATCATACTGTCATCTCTACAGACTACAGCAGCTTAACCTGAGGTGATCATACTGTCATCTCTACAAACTACAGCAGCTTTACCTGAGGTGATCATACTGTCATCTCTACAAACTACAGCAGCTTTACCTGAGGTGATCATACTGTCATCTCTACAAACTACAGCAGCTTTACCTGAGGTGATCTGCTGTCCTCTCTTCAGACTACAGCAACTTTACCTGAGGTGATCATACTGTCATCTCTACAAACTACAGCAGCTTTACCTGAGGTGATCATACTGTCATCACTACAAACTACAGCAGCTTAACCTGAGGTGATCATACTGTCATCTCTACAAACTACAGCAGCTTTACCTGAGGTGATCATACTGTCATCTCTACAAACTACACCAGCTTAACCTGAGGTGATCATACTGTCATCTCTACAAACTACAGCATTTTTACCTGAGGTGATCATACTGTCATCTCTACAAACTACAGCAGCTTTACTTGAGGTGATCATACTGTCATCTCTACAGACTACAGCATCTTTACCTGAGGTGATCTGCTGTCATCTCTTCAGACTGCAGCAGCTTTACTTGAGGTGATCATACTGTCATCTCTACAAACTACAGCAGCTTTACCTGAGTTGATCATACTGTCATCTCTACAAACTACAGCAGCTTAACCTGAGGTGATCATACTGTCATCTCTACAAACTACAGCAGCTTTACCTGAGGTGATCATACTGTCATCTCTACAAACTACAGCAGCTTTACTTGAGGTGATCATACTGTCACCTCTACAGACTACAGCATCTTTACCTGAGGTGATCTGCTGTCATCTCTTCAGACTGCAGCAGCTTTACCTGAGGTGATCATACTGTCATCTCTACAAACTACAGCAGCTTTACCTGAGGTGATCATACTGTCATCTCTACAAACTACAGCAGCTTAACCTGAGGTGATCATACTGTCATCTCGACAGACTACAGCAGCTTCACCTGAGGTGATCATACTGTCATCTCTACAAACTACAGCAGCTTCACCTGAGGTGATCATACTGTCATCTCTACAAACTACAGCAGCTTTACCTAAGGTGATCATACTGTTATCTCTACAAACTACAGCAGCTTAACCTGAGGTGATCATACTGTCATCTCTACAGACTACAGCAGCTTTACCTGAGGTGATCATACTGTCATCTCTACAAACTACAGCAGTTTTACCTGAGGTGTTCATACTGTCATCTCTACAAACTACAGCAGCTTTACCTGAGGTGATCATAATGTCATCTCTACAGACTACAGCATCTTTACCTGAGGTGATCTGCTGTCATCTCTTCAGACTACAGCAGCTTTACCTGAGGTGATCATACTGTCATCTCTACAAACTACAGCAGCTTTACCTTAGGTGATCATACTGTCATCTCTACAAACTACAGTAGCTTCACCTGAGGTGATCACACTGTCATCTCTACAGACTACAGCAGCTTTCCCGGAGGTGATCATACTGTCATCTCTACAAACTACAGCAGCTTTACCTGAGGTGATCATACTGTCATCTCTACAAACTACAGCAGCTTTACTTGAGGTGATCATACTGTCATCTCTACAGACTACAGCATCTTTACCTGAGGTGATCATACTGTCATCTCTACAAACTACAGCAGCTTTACCTGAGGTGATCATACTGTCATCTCTACAAACTACAGCAGCTTAACCTGACGTGATCATACTGTCATCTCTACAAACTACAGCTGCTTTACCTGAGGTGATCATACTGTCATCTCTACAAACTACAGCAGCTTTACTTGAGGTGATCATACTGTCATCTCTACAGACTACAGCATCTTTACCTGAGGTGATCTGCTGTCATCTCTTCAGAATGCAGCAGCTTTACCTGAGGTGATCATACTGTCATCTCTACAAACTACAGCAGCTGTACCGGAGGTGATCATACTGTCATCTCTACAAACTACAGCAGCTTAACCTGAGGTGATCATACTGTCATCTCTACAGACTACAGCAGCTTCACCTGAGGTGATCATACTGTCATCTCTACAAACTACAGCAGCTTCACCTGAGGTGATCATACTGTCATCTCTACAAACTACAGCAGCTTTACCTAAGGTGATCATACTGTTATCTCTACAAACTACAGCAGCTTAACCTGAGGTGATCATACTGTCATCTCTACAGACTACAGCAGCTTTACCTGAGGTGATCATACTGTCATCTCTACAAACTACAGCAGTTTTACCTGAGGTGATCATACTGTCATCTCTATAGACTACAGCATCTTTACCTGAGGTGATCTGCTGTCATCTCTTCAGACTACAGCAGCTTTACCTGAGGTTATCACACTGTCATCTCTACAAACTACAGCAGCTCTACCTGACGTGATCACACTGTCATCTCGACAGACTACAGCAGCTTCACCTGAGGTGATCATACTGTCATCTCTACAAACTACAGCAGCTTCACCTGAGGTGATCATACTGTCATCTCTACAAACTACAGCAGCTTTACCTAAGGTGATCATACTGTTATCTCTACAAACTACAGCAGCTTAACCTGAGGTGATCATACTGTCATCTCTACAGACTACAGCAGCTTTACCTGAGGTGATCATACTGTCATCTCTACAAACTACAGCAGTTTTACCTGAGGTGTTCATACTGTCATCTCTACAAACTACAGCAGCTTTACCTGAGGTGATCATAATGTCATCTCTACAGACTACAGCATCTTTACCTGAGGTGATCTGCTGTCATCTCTTCAGACTACAGCAGCTTTACCTGAGGTGATCATACTGTCATCTCTACAAACTACAGCAGCTTTACCTTAGGTGATCATACTGTCATCTCTACAAACTACAGTAGCTTCACCTGAGGTGATCACACTGTCATCTCTACAGACTACAGCAGCTTTCCCGGAGGTGATCATACTGTCATCTCTACAAACTACAGCAGCTTTACCTGAGGTGATCATACTGTCATCTCTACAAACTACAGCAGCTTTACTTGAGGTGATCATACTGTCATCTCTACAGACTACAGCATCTTTACCTGAGGTGATCATACTGTCATCTCTACAAACTACAGCAGCTTTACCTGAGGTGATCATACTGTCATCTCTACAAACTACAGCAGCTTAACCTGACGTGATCATACTGTCATCTCTACAAACTACAGCTGCTTTACCTGAGGTGATCATACTGTCATCTCTACAAACTACAGCAGCTTTACTTGAGGTGATCATACTGTCATCTCTACAGACTACAGCATCTTTACCTGAGGTGATCTGCTGTCATCTCTTCAGAATGCAGCAGCTTTACCTGAGGTGATCATACTGTCATCTCTACAAACTACAGCAGCTGTACCGGAGGTGATCATACTGTCATCTCTACAAACTACAGCAGCTTAACCTGAGGTGATCATACTGTCATCTCTACAGACTACAGCAGCTTCACCTGAGGTGATCATACTGTCATCTCTACAAACTACAGCAGCTTCACCTGAGGTGATCATACTGTCATCTCTACAAACTACAGCAGCTTTACCTAAGGTGATCATACTGTTATCTCTACAAACTACAGCAGCTTAACCTGAGGTGATCATACTGTCATCTCTACAGACTACAGCAGCTTTACCTGAGGTGATCATACTGTCATCTCTACAAACTACAGCAGTTTTACCTGAGGTGATCATACTGTCATCTCTATAGACTACAGCATCTTTACCTGAGGTGATCTGCTGTCATCTCTTCAGACTACAGCAGCTTTACCTGAGGTTATCACACTGTCATCTCTACAAACTACAGCAGCTCTACCTGACGTGATCACACTGTCATCTCTACAGACTACAGCAGCTTTACCTGAGGTGATCATACTGTCATCTCTACAAACTACAGCAGCTTTACCTGAGGTGATCTGCTGTCCTCTCTTCAGACTACAGCAACTTTACCTGAGGTGATCATACTGTCATCTCTACAAACTACAGCAGCTTTACCTGAGGTGATCATACTGTCATCTCTACAAACTACAGCAGCTTTACTTGAGGTGATCATACTGTCATCTCTACAGACTACAGCATCTTTACCTGAGGTGATCTGCTGTCATCTCTTCAGAATGCAGCAGCTTTACCTGAGGTGATCATACTGTCATCTCTACAAACTACAGCAGCTTTACCTGAGGTGATCATACTGTCATCTCTACAAACTACAGCAGCTTTACTTGAGGTGATCATACTGTCATCTCTACAGACTACAGCATCTTTACCTGAGGTGATCTGCTGTCATCTCTTCAGAATGCAGCAGCTTTACCTGAGGTGATCTGCTGTCCTCTCTTCAGACTACAGCAACTTTACCTGAGGTGATCATACTGTCATCTCTACAAACTACAGCAGCTTTACCTGAGGTGATCATACTGTCATCTCTACAAACTACAGCAGCTTTACCTGAGGTGATCATACTGTCATCTCTACAGACTACAGCAGCTTTACCGGAGGTGATCATACTGTCATCTCTACAAACCACAGCAGCTTTACCTGAGGTGTTCATACTGTCATCTCTACAAACTACAGCAGCTTTACCTGAGGTGATCATAATGTCATCTCTACAAACTACAGCAGCTTAACCTGAGGTGATCATACTGTCATCTCTACAGACTACAGCAGCTTCACCTGAGGTGATCATACTGTCATCTCTACAGACTACAGCAGCTTTACCAGAGGTGATCATACTGTCATCTCTACAAACTACAGCAGCTTAACCTGAGGTGATCATACTGTCATCTCTACAAACTAAAGCAGCTTTAGCTGAGGTGATCTTACTGTCATCTCTACAAACTACAGCAGCTTTACCTGAGGTGATCTGCTGTCCTCTCTTCAGACTACAGCAACTTTACCTGAGGTGATCATACTGTCATCTCTACAAACTACAGCAGCTTTACCTGAGGTGATCATACTGTCATCTCTACAAACTACAGCAGCTTTACCTGAGGTGATCATACTGTCATCTCTACAAACTACAGCAACTTCACCTGAGGTGATCTGCTGTCCTCTCTTCAGACTACAGCAACTTTACCTGAGGTGATCATACTGTCATCTCTACAAACTACAGCAGCTTTACCTGAGGTGATCATACTGTCATCTCTACAAACTACAGCAGCTTAACCTGAGGTGATCATACTGTCATCTCTACAAACTACTGCAGCTTTACCTGAGGTGATCATACTGTCATCTCTACAAACTACAGCAGCTTAACCTGAGGTGATCATACTGTCATCTCTACAAACTACAGCAGCTTTACCTGAGGTGATCATACTGTCATCTCTACAAACTACAGCAGCTTTACTTGAGGTGATCATACTGTCATCTCTACAGACTACAGCATCTTTACCTGAGGTGATCTGCTGTCATCTCTTCAGACTGCAGCAGCTTTACCTGAGGTGATCATACTGTCATCTCTACAAACTACAGCAGCTTTACCTGAGGTGATCATACTGTCATATCTACAAACTACAGCAGCTTAACCTGAGGTGATCATACTGTCATCTCTACAAACTACAGCAGCTTTACCTGAGGTGATCATACTGTCATCTCTACAAACTACAGCAGCTTTACTTGAGGTGATCATACTGTCATCTCTACAGACTACAGCATCTTTACCTGAGGTGATCTGCTGTCATCTCTTCAGAATGCAGCAGCTTTACCTGAGGTGATCATACTGTCATCTCTACAAACTACAGCAGCTTTACCGGAGGTGATCATACTGTCATCTCTACAAACTACAGCAGCTTAACCTGAGGTGATCATACTGTCATCTCTACAGACTACAGCAGCTTCACCTGAGGTGATCATACTGTCATCTCTACAAACTACAGCAGCTTCACCTGAGGTGATCATACTGTCATCTCTACAAACTACAGCAGCTTTACCTAAGGTGATCATACTGTTATCTCTACAAACTACAGCAGCTTAACCTGAGGTGATCATACTGTCATCTCTACAAACTACAGCAGCTTAACCTGAGGTGATCATACTGTCATCTCTACAGACTACAGCAGCTTCACCTGAGGTGATCATACTGTCATCTCTACAGACTACAGCAGCTTTACCAGAGGTGATCATACTGTCATCTCTACAAACTACAGCAGCTTAACCTGAGGTGATCATACTGTCATCTCTACAAACTAAAGCAGCTTTAGCTGAGGTGATCTTACTGTCATCTCTACAAACTACAGCAGCTTTACCTGAGGTGATCTGCTGTCCTCTCTTCAGACTACAGCAACTTTACCTGAGGTGATCATACTGTCATCTCTACAAACTACAGCAGCTTTACCTGAGGTGATCATACTGTCATCTCTACAAACTACAGCAGCTTTACCTGAGGTGATCATACTGTCATCTCTACAAACTACAGCAACTTCACCTGAGGTGATCTGCTGTCCTCTCTTCAGACTACAGCAACTTTACCTGAGGTGATCATACTGTCATCTCTACAAACTACAGCAGCTTTACCTGAGGTGATCATACTGTCATCTCTACAAACTACAGCAGCTTTACTTGAGGTGATCATACTGTCATCTCTACAGACTACAGCATCTTTACCTGAGGTGATCTGCTGTCATCTCTTCAGAATGCAGCAGCTTTACCTGAGGTGATCATACTGTCATCTCTACAAACTACAGCAGCTTTACCTGAGGTGATCATACTGTCATCTCTACAAACTACAGCAGCTTAACCTGAGGTGATCATACTGTCATCTCTACAGACTACAGCAGCTTCACCTGAGGTGATCATACTGTCATCTCTACAAACTACAGCAGCTTCACCTGAGGTGATCATACTGTCATCTCTACAAACTACAGCAGCTTCACCTGAGGTGATCATACTGTCATCTCTACAAACTACAGCAGCTTTACCTAAGGTGATCATACTGTTATCTCTACAAACTACAGCAGCTTAACCTGAGGTGATCATACTGTCATCTCTACAAACTACAGCAGCTTAACCTGAGGTGATCATACTGTCATCTCTACAGACTACAGCAGCTTCACCTGAGGTGATCATACTGTCATCTCTACAGACTACAGCAGCTTTACCAGAGGTGATCATACTGTCATCTCTACAAACTACAGCAGCTTAACCTGAGGTGATCATACTGTCATCTCTACAAACTAAAGCAGCTTTAGCTGAGGTGATCTTACTGTCATCTCTACAAACTACAGCAGCTTTACCTGAGGTGATCTGCTGTCCTCTCTTCAGACTACAGCAACTTTACCTGAGGTGATCATACTGTCATCTCTACAAACTACAGCAGCTTTACCTGAGGTGATCATACTGTCATCTCTACAAACTACAGCAGCTTTACCTGAGGTGATCATACTGTCATCTCTACAAACTACAGCAACTTCACCTGAGGTGATCTGCTGTCCTCTCTTCAGACTACAGCAACTTTACCTGAGGTGATCATACTGTCATCTCTACAAACTACAGCAGCTTTACCTGAGGTGATCATACTGTCATCTCTACAAACTACAGCAGCTTTACTTGAGGTGATCATACTGTCATCTCTACAGACTACAGCATCTTTACCTGAGGTGATCTGCTGTCATCTCTTCAGAATGCAGCAGCTTTACCTGAGGTGATCATACTGTCATCTCTACAAACTACAGCAGCTTTACCTGAGGTGATCATACTGTCATCTCTACAAACTACAGCAGCTTAACCTGAGGTGATCATACTGTCATCTCTACAGACTACAGCAGCTTCACCTGAGGTGATCATACTGTCATCTCTACAAACTACAGCAGCTTCACCTGAGGTGATCATACTGTCATCTCTACAAACTACAGCAGCTTTACCTAAGGTGATCATACTGTTATCTCTACAAACTACAGCAGCTTAACCGGAGGTGATCATACTGTCATCTCTACAGACTACAGCAGCTTTACCTGAGGTGATCATACTGTCATCTCTACAAACTACAGCAGTTTTACCTGAGGTGATCATACTGTCATCTCTATAGACTACAGCATCTTTACCTGAGGTGATCTGCTGTCATCTCTTCAGACTACAGCAGCTTTACCTGAGGTTATCACACTGTCATCTCTACAAACTACAGCAGCTCTACCTGACGTGATCACACTGTCATCTCTACAGACTACAGCAGCTTTACCTGAGGTGATCATACTGTCATCTCTACAAACTACAGCAGCTTTACCTGAGGTGATCTGCTGTCCTCTCTTCAGACTACAGCAACTTTACCTGAGGTGATCATACTGTCATCTCTACAAACTACAGCAGCTTTACCTGAGGTGATCATACTGTCATCTCTACAAACTACAGCAGCTTTACTTGAGGTGATCATACTGTCATCTCTACAGACTACAGCATCTTTACCTGAGGTGATCTGCTGTCATCTCTTCAGAATGCAGCAGCTTTACCTGAGGTGATCATACTGTCATCTCTACAAACTACAGCAGCTTTACCTGAGGTGATCATACTGTCATCTCTACAAACTACAGCAGCTTTACTTGAGGTGATCATACTGTCATCTCTACAGACTACAGCATCTTTACCTGAGGTGATCTGCTGTCATCTCTTCAGAATGCAGCAGCTTTACCTGAGGTGATCTGCTGTCCTCTCTTCAGACTACAGCAACTTTACCTGAGGTGATCATACTGTCATCTCTACAAACTACAGCAGCTTTACCTGAGGTGATCATACTGTCATCTCTACAAACTACAGCAGCTTTACCTGAGGTGATCATACTGTCATCTCTACAGACTACAGCAGCTTTACCGGAGGTGATCATACTGTCATCTCTACAAACCACAGCAGCTTTACCTGAGGTGTTCATACTGTCATCTCTACAAACTACAGCAGCTTTACCTGAGGTGATCATAATGTCATCTCTACAAACTACAGCAGCTTAACCTGAGGTGATCATACTGTCATCTCTACAGACTACAGCAGCTTCACCTGAGGTGATCATACTGTCATCTCTACAGACTACAGCAGCTTTACCAGAGGTGATCATACTGTCATCTCTACAAACTACAGCAGCTTAACCTGAGGTGATCATACTGTCATCTCTACAAACTAAAGCAGCTTTAGCTGAGGTGATCTTACTGTCATCTCTACAAACTACAGCAGCTTTACCTGAGGTGATCTGCTGTCCTCTCTTCAGACTACAGCAACTTTACCTGAGGTGATCATACTGTCATCTCTACAAACTACAGCAGCTTTACCTGAGGTGATCATACTGTCATCTCTACAAACTACAGCAGCTTTACCTGAGGTGATCATACTGTCATCTCTACAAACTACAGCAACTTCACCTGAGGTGATCTGCTGTCCTCTCTTCAGACTACAGCAACTTTACCTGAGGTGATCATACTGTCATCTCTACAAACTACAGCAGCTTTACCTGAGGTGATCATACTGTCATCTCTACAAACTACAGCAGCTTAACCTGAGGTGATCATACTGTCATCTCTACAAACTACTGCAGCTTTACCTGAGGTGATCATACTGTCATCTCTACAAACTACAGCAGCTTAACCTGAGGTGATCATACTGTCATCTCTACAAACTACAGCAGCTTTACCTGAGGTGATCATACTGTCATCTCTACAAACTACAGCAGCTTTACTTGAGGTGATCATACTGTCATCTCTACAGACTACAGCATCTTTACCTGAGGTGATCTGCTGTCATCTCTTCAGACTGCAGCAGCTTTACCTGAGGTGATCATACTGTCATCTCTACAAACTACAGCAGCTTTACCTGAGGTGATCATACTGTCATATCTACAAACTACAGCAGCTTAACCTGAGGTGATCATACTGTCATCTCTACAAACTACAGCAGCTTTACCTGAGGTGATCATACTGTCATCTCTACAAACTACAGCAGCTTTACTTGAGGTGATCATACTGTCATCTCTACAGACTACAGCATCTTTACCTGAGGTGATCTGCTGTCATCTCTTCAGAATGCAGCAGCTTTACCTGAGGTGATCATACTGTCATCTCTACAAACTACAGCAGCTTTACCGGAGGTGATCATACTGTCATCTCTACAAACTACAGCAGCTTAACCTGAGGTGATCATACTGTCATCTCTACAGACTACAGCAGCTTCACCTGAGGTGATCATACTGTCATCTCTACAAACTACAGCAGCTTCACCTGAGGTGATCATACTGTCATCTCTACAAACTACAGCAGCTTTACCTAAGGTGATCATACTGTTATCTCTACAAACTACAGCAGCTTAACCTGAGGTGATCATACTGTCATCTCTACAAACTACAGCAGCTTAACCTGAGGTGATCATACTGTCATCTCTACAGACTACAGCAGCTTCACCTGAGGTGATCATACTGTCATCTCTACAGACTACAGCAGCTTTACCAGAGGTGATCATACTGTCATCTCTACAAACTACAGCAGCTTAACCTGAGGTGATCATACTGTCATCTCTACAAACTAAAGCAGCTTTAGCTGAGGTGATCTTACTGTCATCTCTACAAACTACAGCAGCTTTACCTGAGGTGATCTGCTGTCCTCTCTTCAGACTACAGCAACTTTACCTGAGGTGATCATACTGTCATCTCTACAAACTACAGCAGCTTTACCTGAGGTGATCATACTGTCATCTCTACAAACTACAGCAGCTTTACCTGAGGTGATCATACTGTCATCTCTACAAACTACAGCAACTTCACCTGAGGTGATCTGCTGTCCTCTCTTCAGACTACAGCAACTTTACCTGAGGTGATCATACTGTCATCTCTACAAACTACAGCAGCTTTACCTGAGGTGATCATACTGTCATCTCTACAAACTACAGCAGCTTTACTTGAGGTGATCATACTGTCATCTCTACAGACTACAGCATCTTTACCTGAGGTGATCTGCTGTCATCTCTTCAGAATGCAGCAGCTTTACCTGAGGTGATCATACTGTCATCTCTACAAACTACAGCAGCTTTACCTGAGGTGATCATACTGTCATCTCTACAAACTACAGCAGCTTTACTTGAGGTGATCATACTGTCATCTCTACAGACTACAGCATCTTTACCTGAGGTGATCTGCTGTCATCTCTTCAGAATGCAGCAGCTTTACCTGAGGTGATCTGCTGTCCTCTCTTCAGACTACAGCAACTTTACCTGAGGTGATCATACTGTAATCTCTACAAACTACAGCAGCTTTACCTGAGGTGATCATACTGTCATCTCTACAAACTACAGCAGCTTTACCTGAGGTGATCATACTGTCATCTCTACAGACTACAGCAGCTTTACCGGAGGTGATCATACTGTCATCTCTACAAACCACAGCAGCTTTACCTGAGGTGTTCATACTGTCATCTCTACAAACTACAGCAGCTTTACCTGAGGTGATCATAATGTCATCTCTACAAACTACAGCAGCTTAACCTGAGGTGATCATACTGTCATCTCTACAGACTACAGCAGCTTCACCTGAGGTGATCATACTGTCATCTCTACAGACTACAGCAGCTTTACCAGAGGTGATCATACTGTCATCTCTACAAACTACAGCAGCTTAACCTGAGGTGATCATACTGTCATCTCTACAAACTAAAGCAGCTTTAGCTGAGGTGATCTTACTGTCATCTCTACAAACTACAGCAGCTTTACCTGAGGTGATCTGCTGTCCTCTCTTCAGACTACAGCAACTTTACCTGAGGTGATCATACTGTCATCTCTACAAACTACAGCAGCTTTACCTGAGGTGATCATACTGTCATCTCTACAAACTACAGCAGCTTTACCTGAGGTGATCATACTGTCATCTCTACAAACTACAGCAACTTCACCTGAGGTGATCTGCTGTCCTCTCTTCAGACTACAGCAACTTTACCTGAGGTGATCATACTGTCATCTCTACAAACTACAGCAGCTTTACCTGAGGTGATCATACTGTCATCTCTACAAACTACAGCAGCTTTACCTGAGGTGATCATACTGTCATCTCTACAAACTACAGCAGCTTAACCTGAGGTGATCATACTGTCATCTCTACAAACTACAGAAGCTTTCCTGAGGTGATCATACTGTCATCTCTACAAACTACAGCAGCTTAACCTGAGGTGATCATACTGTCATCTCTACAAACTACAGCAGCTTTACCTGAGGTGATCATACTGTCATCTCTACAAACTACAGCAGCTTTACTTGAGGTGATCATACTGTCATCTCTACAGACTACAGCATCTTTACCTGAGGTGATCATACTGTCATCTCTACAAACTACAGCAGCTTTACCTGAGGTGATCATACTGTCATCTCTACAAACTACAGCAGCTTAACCTGACGTGATCATACTGTCATCTCTACAAACTACAGCTGCTTTACCTGAGGTGATCATACTGTCATCTCTACAAACTACAGCAGCTTTACTTGAGGTGATCATACTGTCATCTCTACAGACTACAGCATCTTTACCTGAGGTGATCTGCTGTCATCTCTTCAGAATGCAGCAGCTTTACCTGAGGTGATCATACTGTCATCTCTACAAACTACAGCAGCTGTACAGGAGGTGATCATACTGTCATCTCTACAAACTACAGCAGCTTAACCTGAGGTGATCATACTGTCATCTCTACAAACTAAAGCAGCTTTAGCTGAGGTGATCTTACTGTCATCTCTACAAACTACAGCAGCTTTACCTGAGGTGATCTGCTGTCCTCTCTTCAGACTACAGCAACTTTACCTGAGGTGATCATACTGTCATCTCTACAAACTACAGCAGCTTTACCTGAGGTGATCATACTGTCATCTCTACAAACTACAGCAGCTTTACTTGAGGTGATCATACTGTCATCTCTACAGACTACAGCATCTTTACCTGAGGTGATCTGCTGTCATCTCTTCAGAATGCAGCAGCTTTACCTGAGGTGATCATACTGTCATCTCTACAAACTACAGCAGCTTTACCTGAGGTGATCATACTGTCGTCTCTACAAACTACAGCAGCTTTACTTGAGGTGATCATACTGTCATCTCTACAGACTACAGCATCTTTACCTGAGGTGATCTGCTGTCATCTCTTCAGAATGCAGCAGCTTTACCTGAGGTGATCTGCTGTCCTCTCTTCAGACTACAGCAACTTTACCTGAGGTGATCATACTGTCATCTCTACAAACTACAGCAGCTTTACCTGAGGTGATCATACTGTCATCTCTACAAACTACAGCAGCTTTACTTGAGGTGATCATACTGTCATCTCTACAGACTACAGCATCTTTACCTGAGGTGATATGCTGTCATCTCTTCAGACTGCAGCAGCTTTACCTGAGGTGATCATACTGTCATCTCTACAAACTACAGCAGCTTTACCTGAGGTGATCATACTGTCATATCTACAAACTACAGCAGCTTAACCTGAGGTGATCATACTGTCATCTCTACAAACTACAGCAGCTTTACCTGAGGTGATCATACTGTCATCTCTACAAACTACAGCAGCTTTACTTGAGGTGATCATACTGTCATCTCTACAGACTACAGCATCTTTACCTGAGGTGATCTGCTGTCATCTCTTCAGAATGCAGCAGCTTTACCTGAGGTGATCATACTGTCATCTCTACAAACTACAGCAGCTTTACCGGAGGTGATCATACTGTCATCTCTACAAACTACAGCAGCTTAACCTGAGGTGATCATACTGTCATCTCTACAGACTACAGCAGCTTCACCTGAGGTGATCATACTGTCATCTCTACAAACTACAGCAGCTTCACCTGAGGTGATCATACTGTCATCTCTACAAACTACAGCAGCTTTACCTAAGGTGATCATACTGTCATCTCTACAAACTACAGCAGCTTAACCTGAGGTGATCATACTGTCATCTCTACAGACTACAGCAGCTTCACCTGAGGTGATCATACTGTCATCTCTACAAACTACAGCAGCTTTACCTGAGGTGATCTGCTGTCCTCTCTTCAGACTACAGCAACTTTACCTGAGGTGATCATACTGTCATCTCTACAAACTACAGCAGCTTCACCTGAGGTGATCATACTGTCATCTCTACAAACTACAGCAGCTTTACCTAAGGTGATCATACTGTTATCTCTACAAACTACAGCAGCTTAACCTGAGGTGATCATACTGTCATCTCTACAAACTACAGCAGCTTAACCTGAGGTGATCATACTGTCATCTCTACAGACTACAGCAGCTTCACCTGAGGTGATCATACTGTCATCTCTACAGACTACAGCAGCTTTACCAGAGGTGATCATACTGTCATCTCTACAAACTACAGCAGCTTAACCTGAGGTGATCATACTGTCATCTCTACAAACTAAAGCAGCTTTAGCTGAGGTGATCTTACTGTCATCTCTACAAACTACAGCAGCTTTACCTGAGGTGATCTGCTGTCCTCTCTTCAGACTACAGCAACTTTACCTGAGGTGATCATACTGTCATCTCTACAAACTACAGCAGCTTTACCTGAGGTGATCATACTGTCATCTCTACAAACTACAGCAGCTTTACCTGAGGTGATCATACTGTCATCTCTACAAACTACAGCAACTTCACCTGAGGTGATCTGCTGTCCTCTCTTCAGACTACAGCAACTTTACCTGAGGTGATCATACTGTCATCTCTACAAACTACAGCAGCTTTACCTGAGGTGATCATACTGTCATCTCTACAAACTACAGCAGCTTTACTTGAGGTGATCATACTGTCATCTCTACAGACTACAGCATCTTTACCTGAGGTGATCTGCTGTCATCTCTTCAGAATGCAGCAGCTTTACCTGAGGTGATCATACTGTCATCTCTACAAACTACAGCAGCTTTACCTGAGGTGATCATACTGTCATCTCTACAAACTACAGCAGCTTTACTTGAGGTGATCATACTGTCATCTCTACAGACTACAGCATCTTTACCTGAGGTGATCTGCTGTCATCTCTTCAGAATGCAGCAGCTTTACCTGAGGTGATCTGCTGTCCTCTCTTCAGACTACAGCAACTTTACCTGAGGTGATCATACTGTCATCTCTACAAACTACAGCAGCTTTACCTGAGGTGATCATACTGTCATCTCTACAAACTACAGCAGCTTTACCTGAGGTGATCATACTGTCATCTCTACAGACTACAGCAGCTTTACCGGAGGTGATCATACTGTCATCTCTACAAACCACAGCAGCTTTACCTGAGGTGTTCATACTGTCATCTCTACAAACTACAGCAGCTTTACCTGAGGTGATCATAATGTCATCTCTACAAACTACAGCAGCTTAACCTGAGGTGATCATACTGTCATCTCTACAGACTACAGCAGCTTCACCTGAGGTGATCATACTGTCATCTCTACAGACTACAGCAGCTTTACCAGAGGTGATCATACTGTCATCTCTACAAACTACAGCAGCTTAACCTGAGGTGATCATACTGTCATCTCTACAAACTAAAGCAGCTTTAGCTGAGGTGATCTTACTGTCATCTCTACAAACTACAGCAGCTTTACCTGAGGTGATCTGCTGTCCTCTCTTCAGACTACAGCAACTTTACCTGAGGTGATCATACTGTCATCTCTACAAACTACAGCAGCTTTACCTGAGGTGATCATACTGTCATCTCTACAAACTACAGCAGCTTTACCTGAGGTGATCATACTGTCATCTCTACAAACTACAGCAACTTCACCTGAGGTGATCTGCTGTCCTCTCTTCAGACTACAGCAACTTTACCTGAGGTGATCATACTGTCATCTCTACAAACTACAGCAGCTTTACCTGAGGTGATCATACTGTCATCTCTACAAACTACAGCAGCTTTACCTGAGGTGATCATACTGTCATCTCTACAAACTACAGCAGCTTAACCTGAGGTGATCATACTGTCATCTCTACAAACTACAGAAGCTTTCCTGAGGTGATCATACTGTCATCTCTACAAACTACAGCAGCTTAACCTGAGGTGATCATACTGTCATCTCTACAAACTACAGCAGCTTTACCTGAGGTGATCATACTGTCATCTCTACAAACTACAGCAGCTTTACTTGAGGTGATCATACTGTCATCTCTACAGACTACAGCATCTTTACCTGAGGTGATCATACTGTCATCTCTACAAACTACAGCAGCTTTACCTGAGGTGATCATACTGTCATCTCTACAAACTACAGCAGCTTAACCTGACGTGATCATACTGTCATCTCTACAAACTACAGCTGCTTTACCTGAGGTGATCATACTGTCATCTCTACAAACTACAGCAGCTTTACTTGAGGTGATCATACTGTCATCTCTACAGACTACAGCATCTTTACCTGAGGTGATCTGCTGTCATCTCTTCAGAATGCAGCAGCTTTACCTGAGGTGATCATACTGTCATCTCTACAAACTACAGCAGCTGTACCGGAGGTGATCATACTGTCATCTCTACAAACTACAGCAGCTTAACCTGAGGTGATCATACTGTCATCTCTACAAACTAAAGCAGCTTTAGCTGAGGTGATCTTACTGTCATCTCTACAAACTACAGCAGCTTTACCTGAGGTGATCTGCTGTCCTCTCTTCAGACTACAGCAACTTTACCTGAGGTGATCATACTGTCATCTCTACAAACTACAGCAGCTTTACCTGAGGTGATCATACTGTCATCTCTACAAACTACAGCAGCTTTACCTGAGGTGATCATACTGTCATCTCTACAAACTACAGCAACTTCACCTGAGGTGATCTGCTGTCCTCTCTTCAGACTACAGCAACTTTACCTGAGGTGATCATACTGTCATCTCTACAAACTACAGCAGCTTTACCTGAGGTGATCATACTGTCATCTCTACAAACTACAGCAGCTTTACTTGAGGTGATCATACTGTCATCTCTACAGACTACAGCATCTTTACCTGAGGTGATCTGCTGTCATCTCTTCAGAATGCAGCAGCTTTACCTGAGGTGATCATACTGTCATCTCTACAAACTACAGCAGCTTTACCTGAGGTGATCATACTGTCATCTCTACAAACTACAGCAGCTTTACTTGAGGTGATCATACTGTCATCTCTACAGACTACAGCATCTTTACCTGAGGTGATCTGCTGTCATCTCTTCAGAATGCAGCAGCTTTACCTGAGGTGATCTGCTGTCCTCTCTTCAGACTACAGCAACTTTACCTGAGGTGATCATACTGTCATCTCTACAAACTACAGCAGCTTTACCTGAGGTGATCATACTGTCATCTCTACAAACTACAGCAGCTTTACTTGAGGTGATCATACTGTCATCTCTACAGACTACAGCATCTTTACCTGAGGTGATCTGCTGTCATCTCTTCAGACTGCAGCAGCTTTACCTGAGGTGATCATACTGTCATCTCTACAAACTACAGCAGCTTTACCTGAGGTGATCATACTGTCATATCTACAAACTACAGCAGCTTAACCTGAGGTGATCATACTGTCATCTCTACAAACTACAGCAGCTTTACCTGAGGTGATCATACTGTCATCTCTACAAACTACAGCAGCTTTACTTGAGGTGATCATACTGTCATCTCTACAGACTACAGCATCTTTACCTGAGGTGATCAGCTGTCATCTCTTCAGAATGCAGCAGCTTTACCTGAGGTGATCATACTGTCATCTCTACAAACTACAGCAGCTTTACCGGAGGTGATCATACTGTCATCTCTACAAACTACAGCAGCTTAACCTGAGGTGATCATACTGTCATCTCTACAGACTACAGCAGCTTCACCTGAGGTGATCATACTGTCATCTCTACAAACTACAGCAGCTTCACCTGAGGTGATCATACTGTCATCTCTACAAACTACAGCAGCTTTACCTAAGGTGATCATACTGTCATCTCTACAAACTACAGCAGCTTAACCTGAGGTGATCATACTGTCATCTCTACAGACTACAGCAGCTTCACCTGAGGTGATCATACTGTCATCTCTACAAACTACAGCAGCTTTACCTGAGGTGATCTGCTGTCCTCTCTTCAGACTACAGCAACTTTACCTGAGGTGATCATACTGTCATCTCTACAAACTACAGCAGCTTTACCTGAGGTGATCATACTGTCATCTCTACAAACTACAGCAGCTTTACTTGAGGTGATCATACTGTCATCTCTACAGACTACAGCAGCTTTACCTGAGGTGATCATACTGTCATCTCTACAAACTACAGCAGCTTTACTTGAGGTGATCATACTGTCATCTCTACAGACTACAGCATCTTTACCTGAGGTGATCTGCTGTCATCTCTTCAGAATGCAGCAGCTTTACCTGAGGTGATCTGCTGTCCTCTCTTCAGACTACAGCAACTTTACCTGAGGTGATCATACTGTCATCTCTACAGACTACAGCAGCTTTACCGGAGGTGATCATACTGTCATCTCTACAAACCACAGCAGCTTTACCTGAGGTGTTCATACTGTCATCTCTACAAACTACAGCAGCTTTACCTGAGGTGATCATAATGTCATCTCTACAAACTACAGCAGCTTAACCTGAGGTGATCATACTGTCATCTCTACAGACTACAGCAGCTTCACCTGAGGTGATCATACTGTCATCTCTACAGACTACAGCAGCTTTACCAGAGGTGATCATACTGTCATCTCTACAAACTACAGCAGCTTAACCTGAGGTGATCATACTGTCATCTCTACAAACTAAAGCAGCTTTAGCTGAGGTGATCTTACTGTCATCTCTACAAACTACAGCAGCTTTACCTGAGGTGATCTGCTGTCCTCTCTTCAGACTACAGCAACTTTACCTGAGGTGATCATACTGTCATCTCTACAAACTACAGCAGCTTTACCTGAGGTGATCATACTGTCATCTCTACAAACTACAGCAGCTTTACCTGAGGTGATCATACTGTCATCTCTACAAACTACAGCAACTTCACCTGAGGTGATCTGCTGTCCTCTCTTCAGACTACAGCAACTTTACCTGAGGTGATCATACTGTCATCTCTACAAACTACAGCAGCTTTACCTGAGGTGATCATACTGTCATCTCTACAAACTACAGCAGCTTAACCTGAGGTGATCATACTGTCATCTCAACAAACTACAGCAGCTTTACCTGAGGTGATCATACTGTCATCTCTACAAACTACAGCAGCTTAACCTGAGGTGATCATACTGTCATCTCTACAAACTACAGCAGCTTTACCTGAGGTGATCATACTGTCATCTCTACAAACTACAGCAGCTTTACTTGAGGTGATCATACTGTCATCTCTACAGACTACAGCATCTTTACCTGAGGTGATCTGCTGTCATCTCTTCAGACTGCAGCAGCTTTACCTGAGGTGATCATACTGTCATCTCTACAAACTACAGCAGCTTTACCTGAGGTGATCATACTGTCATATCTACAAACTACAGCAGCTTAACCTGAGGTGATCATACTGTCATCTCTACAAACTACAGCAGCTTTACCTGAGGTGATCATACTGTCATCTCTACAAACTACAGCAGCTTTACTTGAGGTGATCATACTGTCATCTCTACAGACTACAGCATCTTTACCTGAGGTGATCTGCTGTCATCTCTTCAGAATGCAGCAGCTTTACCTGAGGTGATCATACTGTCATCTCTACAAACTACAGCAGCTTTACCGGAGGTGATCATACTGTCATCTCTACAAACTACAGCAGCTTAACCTGAGGTGATCATACTGTCATCTCTACAGACTACAGCAGCTTCACCTGAGGTGATCATACTGTCATCTCTACAAACTACAGCAGCTTCACCTGAGGTGATCATACTGTCATCTCTACAAACTACAGCAGCTTTACCTAAGGTGATCATACTGTTATCTCTACAAACTACAGCAGCTTAACCTGAGGTGATCATACTGTCATCTCTACAAACTACAGCAGCTTAACCTGAGGTGATCATACTGTCATCTCTACAGACTACAGCAGCTTCACCTGAGGTGATCATACTGTCATCTCTACAGACTACAGCAGCTTTACCAGAGGTGATCATACTGTCATCTCTACAAACTACAGCAGCTTAACCTGAGGTGATCATACTGTCATCTCAACAAACTAAAGCAGCTTTAGCTGAGGTGATCTTACTGTCATCTCTACAAACTACAGCAGCTTTACCTGAGGTGATCTGCTGTCCTCTCTTCAGACTACAGCAACTTTACCTGAGGTGATCATACTGTCATCTCTACAAACTACAGCAGCTTTACCTGAGGTGATCATACTGTCATCTCTACAAACTACAGCAGCTTTACCTGAGGTGATCATACTGTCATCTCTACAAACTACAGCAACTTCACCTGAGGTGATCTGCTGTCCTCTCTTCAGACTACAGCAACTTTACCTGAGGTGATCATACTGTCATCTCTACAAACTACAGCAGCTTTACCTGAGGTGATCATACTGTCATCTCTACAAACTACAGCAGCTTTACTTGAGGTGATCATACTGTCATCTCTACAGACTACAGCATCTTTACCTGAGGTGATCTGCTGTCATCTCTTCAGAATGCAGCAGCTTTACCTGAGGTGATCATACTGTCATCTCTACAAACTACAGCAGCTTTACCTGAGGTGATCATACTGTCATCTCTACAAACTACAGCAGCTTTACTTGAGGTGATCATACTGTCATCTCTACAGACTACAGCATCTTTACCTGAGGTGATCTGCTGTCATCTCTTCAGAATGCAGCAGCTTTACCTGAGGTGATCTGCTGTCCTCTCTTCAGACTACAGCAACTTTACCTGAGGTGATCATACTGTCATCTCTACAAACTACAGCAGCTTTACCTGAGGTGATCATACTGTCATCTCTACAAACTACAGCAGCTTTACTTGAGGTGATCATACTGTCATCTCTACAGACTACAGCATCTTTACCTGAGGTGATCTGCTGTCATCTCTTCAGACTGCAGCAGCTTTACCTGAGGTGATCATACTGTCATCTCTACAAACTACAGCAGCTTTACCTGAGGTGATCATACTGTCATATCTACAAACTACAGCAGCTTAACCTGAGGTGATCATACTGTCATCTCTACAAACTACAGCAGCTTTACCTGAGGTGATCATACTGTCATCTCTACAAACTACAGCAGCTTTACTTGAGGTGATCATACTGTCATCTCTACAGACTACAGCATCTTTACCTGAGGTGATCTGCTGTCATCTCTTCAGAATGCAGCAGCTTTACCTGAGGTGATCATACTGTCATCTCTACAAACTACAGCAGCTTTACCGGAGGTGATCATACTGTCATCTCTACAAACTACAGCAGCTTAACCTGAGGTGATCATACTGTCATCTCTACAGACTACAGCAGCTTCACCTGAGGTGATCATACTGTCATCTCTACAAACTACAGCAGCTTCACCTGAGGTGATCATACTGTCATCTCTACAAACTACAGCAGCTTTACCTAAGGTGATCATACTGTTATCTCTACAAACTACAGCAGCTTAACCTGAGGTGATCATACTGTCATCTCTACAGACTACAGCAGCTTCACCTGAGGTGATCATACTGTCATCTCTACAGACTACAGCAGCTTTACCAGAGGTGATCATACTGTCATCTCTACAAACTACAGCAGCTTAACCTGAGGTGATCATACTGTCATCTCTACAAACTAAAGCAGCTTTAGCTGAGGTGATCTTACTGTCATCTCTACAAACTACAGCAGCTTTACCTGAGGTGATCTGCTGTCCTCTCTTCAGACTACAGCAACTTTACCTGAGGTGATCATACTGTCATCTCTACAAACTACAGCAGCTTTACCTGAGGTGATCATACTGTCATCTCTACAAACTACAGCAGCTTTACCTGAGGTGATCATACTGTCATCTCTACAAACTACAGCAACTTCACCTGAGGTGATCTGCTGTCCTCTCTTCAGACTACAGCAACTTTACCTGAGGTGATCATACTGTCATCTCTACAAACTACAGCAGCTTTACCTGAGGTGATCATACTGTCATCTCTACAAACTACAGCAGCTTTACTTGAGGTGATCATACTGTCATCTCTACAGACTACAGCATCTTTACCTGAGGTGATCTGCTGTCATCTCTTCAGAATGCAGCAGCTTTACCTGAGGTGATCATACTGTCATCTCTACAAACTACAGCAGCTTTACCTGAGGTGATCATACTGTCATCTCTACAAACTACAGCAGCTTTACTTGAGGTGATCATACTGTCATCTCTACAGACTACAGCATCTTTACCTGAGGTGATCTGCTGTCATCTCTTCAGAATGCAGCAGCTTTACCTGAGGTGATCTGCTGTCCTCTCTTCAGACTACAGCAACTTTACCTGAGGTGATCATACTGTCATCTCTACAAACTACAGCAGCTTTACCTGAGGTGATCATACTGTCATCTCTACAAACTACAGCAGCTTTACCTGAGGTGATCATACTGTCATCTCTACAAACTACAGCAGCTTTACCTGAGGTGATCATACTGTCATCTCTACAAACTACAGCAACTTCACCTGAGGTGATCTGCTGTCCTCTCTTCAGACTACAGCAACTTTACCTGAGGTGATCATACTGTCATCTCTACAAACTACAGCAGCTTTACCTGAGGTGATCATACTGTCATCTCTACAAACTACAGCAGCTTTACTTGAGGTGATCATACTGTCATCTCTACAGACTACAGCATCTTTACCTGAGGTGATCTGCTGTCATCTCTTCAGAATGCAGCAGCTTTACCTGAGGTGATCATACTGTCATCTCTACAAACTACAGCAGCTTTACCTGAGGTGATCATACTGTCATCTCTACAAACTACAGCAGCTTTACTTGAGGTGATCATACTGTCATCTCTACAGACTACAGCATCTTTACCTGAGGTGATCTGCTGTCATCTCTTCAGAATGCAGCAGCTTTACCTGAGGTGATCTGCTGTCCTCTCTTCAGACTACAGCAACTTTACCTGAGGTGATCATACTATCATCTCTACAAACTACAGCAGCTTTACCTGAGGTGATCATACTGTCATCTCTACAAACTACAGCAGCTTTACCTGAGGTGATCATACTGTCATCTCTACAGACTACAGCAGCTTTACCGGAGGTGATCATACTGTCATCTCTACAAACCACAGCAGCTTTACCTGAGGTGTTCATACTGTCATCTCTACAAACTACAGCAGCTTTACCTGAGGTGATCATAATGTCATCTCTACAAACTACAGCAGCTTAACCTGAGGTGATCATACTGTCATCTCTACAGACTACAGCAGCTTCACCTGAGGTGATCATACTGTCATCTCTACAGACTACAGCAGCTTTACCAGAGGTGATCATACTGTCATCTCTACAAACTACAGCAGCTTAACCTGAGGTGATCATACTGTCATCTCTACAAACTAAAGCAGCTTTAGCTGAGGTGATCTTACTGTCATCTCTACAAACTACAGCAGCTTTACCTGAGGTGATCTGCTGTCCTCTCTTCAGACTACAGCAACTTTACCTGAGGTGATCATACTGTCATCTCTACAAACTACAGCAGCTTTACCTGAGGTGATCATACTGTCATCTCTACAAACTACAGCAGCTTTACCTGAGGTGATCATACTGTCATCTCTACAAACTACAGCAACTTCACCTGAGGTGATCTGCTGTCCTCTCTTCAGACTACAGCAACTTTACCTGAGGTGATCATACTGTCATCTCTACAAACTACAGCAGCTTTACCTGAGGTGATCATACTGTCATCTCTACAAACTACAGCAGCTTAACCTGAGGTGATCATACTGTCATCTCTACAAACTACAGCAGCTTTACCTGAGGTGATCATACTGTCATCTCTACAAACTACAGCAGCTTAACCTGAGGTGATCATACTGTCATCTCTACAAACTACAGCAGCTTTACCTGAGGTGATCATACTGTCATCTCTACAAACTACAGCAGCTTTACTTGAGGTGATCATACTGTCATCTCTACAGACTACAGCATCTTTACCTGAGGTGATCTGCTGTCATCTCTTCAGACTGCAGCAGCTTTACCTGAGGTGATCATACTGTCATCTCTACAAACTACAGCAGCTTTACCTGAGGTGATCATACTGTCATATCTACAAACTACAGCAGCTTAACCTGAGGTGATCATACTGTCATCTCTACAAACTACAGCAGCTTTACCTGAGGTGATCATACTGTCATCTCTACAAACTACAGCAGCTTTACTTGAGGTGATCATACTGTCATCTCTACAGACTACAGCATCTTTACCTGAGGTGATCTGCTGTCATCTCTTCAGAATGCAGCAGCTTTACCTGAGGTGATCATACTGTCATCTCTACAAACTACAGCAGCTTTACCGGAGGTGATCATACTGTCATCTCTACAAACTACAGCAGCTTAACCTGAGGTGATCATACTGTCATCTCTACAGACTACAGCAGCTTCACCTGAGGTGATCATACTGTCATCTCTACAAACTACAGCAGCTTCACCTGAGGTGATCATACTGTCATCTCTACAAACTACAGCAGCTTTACCTAAGGTGATCATACTGTTATCTCTACAAACTACAGCAGCTTAACCTGAGGTGATCATACTGTCATCTCTACAAACTACAGCAGCTTAACCTGAGGTGATCATACTGTCATCTCTACAGACTACAGCAGCTTCACCTGAGGTGATCATACTGTCATCTCTACAGACTACAGCAGCTTTACCAGAGGTGATCATACTGTCATCTCTACAAACTACAGCAGCTTAACCTGAGGTGATCATACTGTCATCTCTACAAACTAAAGCAGCTTTAGCTGAGGTGATCTTACTGTCATCTCTACAAACTACAGCAGCTTTACCTGAGGTGATCTGCTGTCCTCTCTTCAGACTACAGCAACTTTACCTGAGGTGATCATACTGTCATCTCTACAAACTACAGCAGCTTTACCTGAGGTGATCATACTGTCATCTCTACAAACTACAGCAGCTTTACCTGAGGTGATCATACTGTCATCTCTACAAACTACAGCAACTTCACCTGAGGTGATCTGCTGTCCTCTCTTCAGACTACAGCAACTTTACCTGAGGTGATCATACTGTCATCTCTACAAACTACAGCAGCTTTACCTGAGGTGATCATACTGTCATCTCTACAAACTACAGCAGCTTAACCTGAGGTGATCATACTGTCATCTCTACAAACTACAGCAGCTTTACCTGAGGTGATCATACTGTCATCTCTACAAACTACAGCAGCTTAACCTGAGGTGATCATACTGTCATCTCTACAAACTACAGCAGCTTTACCTGAGGTGATCATACTGTCATCTCTACAAACTACAGCAGCTTTACTTGAGGTGATCATACTGTCATCTCTACAGACTACAGCATCTTTACCTGAGGTGATCTGCTGTCATCTCTTCAGACTGCAGCAGCTTTACCTGAGGTGATCATACTGTCATCTCTACAAACTACAGCAGCTTTACCTGAGGTGATCATACTGTCATATCTACAAACTACAGCAGCTTAACCTGAGGTGATCATACTGTCATCTCTACAAACTACAGCAGCTTTACCTGAGGTGATCATACTGTCATCTCTACAAACTACAGCAGCTTTACTTGAGGTGATCATACTGTCATCTCTACAGACTACAGCATCTTTACCTGAGGTGATCTGTGGTCATCTCTTCAGAATGCAGCAGCTTTACCTGAGGTGATCATACTGTCATCTCTACAAACTACAGCAGCTTTACCGGAGGTGATCATACTCACATCTCTACAAACTACAGCAGCTTAACCTGAGGTGATCATACTGTCATCTCTACAGACTACAGCAGCTTCACCTGAGGTGATCATACTGTCATCTCTACAAACTACAGCAGCTTCACCTGAGGTGATCATACTGTCATCTCTACAAACTACAGCAGCTTTACCTAAGGTGATCATACTGTTATCTCTACAAACTACAGCAGCTTAACCTGAGGTGATCATACTGTCATCTCTACAAACTAAAGCAGCTTTACCTGAGGTGATCATACTGTCATCTCTACAAACTACAGCAGCTTAACCTGAGGTGATCATACTGTCATCTCTACAAACTACAGCAGCTTTACCTGAGGTGATCATACTGTCATCTCTACAAACTACAGCAGCTTTACCTGAGGTGATCATACTGTCATCTCTACAAACTACAGCAGCTTTACCTGAGGTGATCTGCTGTCCTCTCTTCAGACTACAGCAACTTTACCTGAGGTGATCATACTGTCATCTCTACAAACTACAGCAGCTTTACCTGAGGTGATCATACTGTCATCTCTACAAACTACAGCAGCTTAACCTGAGGTGATCATACTGTCATCTCTACAAACTACAGCAGCTTTACCTGAGGTGATCATACTGTCATCTCTACAAACTACAGCAGCTTAACCTGAGGTGATCATACTGTCATCTCTACAAAATACAGCAGCTTTACCTGAGGTGATCATACTGTCATCTCTACAAACTACAGCAGCTTTACTTGAGGTGATCATACTGTCATCTCTACAGACAAAAGCATCTTTACCTGAGGTGATCATACTGTCATCTCTACAAACTACAGCAGCTTTACCTGAGGTGATCATACTGTCATCTCTACAAACTACAGCAGCTTAACCTGACGTGATCATAGTGTCATCTCTACAAACTACAGCAGCTTTACCTGAGGTGATCATACTGTCATCTCTACAAACTACAGCAGCTTTACTTGAGGTGATCATACTGTCATCTCTACAGACTACAGCATCTTTACCTGAGGTGATCTGCTGTCATCTCTTCAGAATGCAGCAGCTTTACCTGAGGTGATCATACTGTCATCTCTACAAACTACAGCAGCTTTACCGGAGGTGATCATACTGTCATCTCTACAAACTACAGCAGCTTAACCTGAGGTGATCATACTGTCATCTCTACAGACTACAGCAGCTTCACCTGAGGTGATCATACTGTCATCTCTACAAACTACAGCAGCTTCACCTGAGGTGATCATACTGTCATCTCTACAAACTACAGCAGCTTTACCTAAGGTGATCATACTGTTATCTCTACAAACTACAGCAGCTTAACCTGAGGTGATCATACTGTCATCTCTACAGACTACAGCAGCTTTACCTGAGGTGATCATACTGTCATCTCTACAAACTACAGCAGTTTTACCTGAGGTGATCATACTGTCATCTCTATAGACTACAGCATCTTTACCTGAGGTGATCTGCTGTCATCTCTTCAGACTACAGCAGCTTTACCTGAGGTTATCACACTGTCATCTCTACAAACTACAGCAGCTCTACCTGACGTGATCACACTGTCATCTCTACAGACTACAGCAGCTTTACCTGAGGTGATCATACTGTCATCTCTACAAACTACAGCAGCTTTACCTGAGGTGATCTGCTGTCCTCTCTTCAGACTACAGCAACTTTACCTGAGGTGATCATACTGTCATCTCTACAAACTACAGCAGCTTTACCTGAGGTGATCATACTGTCATCTCTACAAACTACAGCAGCTTAACCTGAGGTGATCATACAGTCATCTCTACAAACTACAGCAGCTTTACCTGAGGTGATCATACTGTCATCTCTACAAACTACAGCAGCTTAACCTGAGGTGATCATACTGTCATCTCTACAAACAACAGCAGCTTTACCTGAGGTGATCATACTGTCATCTCTACAACCTACAGCAGCTTAACCTGAGGTGATCATACTGTCATCTCTACAAACTAAAGCAGCTTTACCTGAGGTGATCATACTGTCATCTCTACAAACTACAGCAGCTTTACCTGAGGTGATCTGCTGTCCTCTCTTCAGACTACAGCAACTTTACCTGAGGTGATCATACTGTCATCTCTACAAACTACAGCAGCTTTACCTGAGGTGATCATACTGTCATCTCTACAAACTACAGCAGCTTTACCTGAGGTGATCATACTGTCATCTCTACAAACTACAGCAGCTTAACCTGAGGTGATCATACTGTCATCTCTACAAACTACAGCAGCTTTACCTGAGGTGATCATACTGTCATCTCTACAAACTACAGCAGCTTTACTTGAGGTGATCATACTGTCATCTCTACAGACTACAGCATCTTTACCTGAGGTGATCTGCTGTCATCTCTTCAGACTGCAGCAGCTTTACCTGAGGTGATCATACTGTCATCTCTACAAACTACAGCAGCTTTACCTGAGGTGATCATACTGTCATATCTACAAACTACAGCAGCTTAACCTGAGGTGATCATACTGTCATCTCTACAAACTACAGCAGCTTTACCTGAGGTGATCATACTGTCATCTCT
The DNA here is from genome assembly GCF_965601325.2 of Salmo salar. Taxonomy (NCBI): domain Eukaryota; kingdom Metazoa; phylum Chordata; class Actinopteri; order Salmoniformes; family Salmonidae; genus Salmo; species Salmo salar. Next base: position 791,201 of record NW_027675395.1, read on the forward strand.
ACAAACTACAGCAGCTTTACTTGAGGTGATCATACTGTCATCTCTACAGACTACAGCATCTTTACCTGAGGTGATCTGCTGTCATCTCTTCAGAATGCAGCAGCTTTACCTGAGGTGATCATACTGTCATCTCTACAAACTACAGCAGCTTTACCGGAGGTGATCATACTGTCATCTCTACAAACTAAAGCAGCTTAACCTGAGGTGATCATACTGTCATCTCTACAGACTACAGCAGCTTCACCTGAGGTGATCATACTGTCATCTCTACAAACTACAGCAGCTTCACCTGAGGTGATCATACTGTCATCTCTACAAACTACAGCAGCTTTACCTAAGGTGATCATACTGTTATCTCTACAAACTACAGCAGCTTAACCTGAGGTGATCATACTGTCATCTCTACAAACTAAAGCAGCTTTACCTGAGGTGATCATACTGTCATCTCTACAAACTACAGCAGCTTAACCTGAGGTGATCATACTGTCATCTCTACAAACTACAGCAGCTTTACCTGAGGTGATCATACTGTCATCTCTACAAACTACAGCAGCTTTACCTGAGGTGATCATACTGTCATCTCTACAAACTACAGCAGCTTTACCTGAGGTGATCTGCTGTCCTCTCTTCAGACTACAGCAACTTTACCTGAGGTGATCATACTGTCATCTCTACAAACTACAGCAGCTTTACCTGAGGTGATCATACTGTCATCTCTACAAACTACAGCAGCTTAACCTGAGGTGATCATACTGTCATCTCTACAAACTACAGCAGCTTTACCTGAGGTGATCATACTGTCATCTCTACAAACTACAGCAGCTTAACCTGAGGTGATCATACTGTCATCTCTACAAAATACAGCAGCTTTACCTGATGTGATCATACTGTCATCTCTACAAACTACAGCAGCTTTACTTGAGGTGATCATACTGTCATCTCTACAGACAAAAGCATCTTTACCTGAGGTGATCATACTGTCATCTCTACAAACTACAGCAGCTTTACCTGAGGTGATCATACTGTCATCTCTACAAACTACAGCAGCTTAACCTGACGTGATCATAGTGTCATCTCTACAAACTACAGCAGCTTTACCTGAGGTGATCATACTGTCATCTCTACAAACTACAGCAGCTTTACTTGAGGTGATCATACTGTCATCTCTACAGACTACAGCATCTTTACCTGAGGTGATCTGCTATCATCTCTTCAGAATGCAGCAGCTTTACCTGAGGTGATCATACTGTCATCTCTACAAACTACAGCAGCTTTACCGGAGGTGATCATACTGTCATCTCTACAAACTACAGCAGCTTAACCTGAGGTGATCATACTGTCATCTCTACAGACTACAGCAGCTTCACCTGAGGTGATCATACTGTCATCTCTACAAACTACAGCAGCTTCACCTGAGGTGATCATACTGTCATCTCTACAAACTACAGCAGCTTTACCTAAGGTGATCATACTGTTATCTCTACAAACTACAGCAGCTTAACCTGAGGTGATCATACTGTCATCTCTACAGACTACAGCAGCTTTACCTGAGGTGATCATACTGTCATCTCTACAAACTACAGCAGTTTTACCTGAGGTGATCATACTGTCATCTCTATAGACTACAGCATCTTTACCTGAGGTGATCTGCTGTCATCTCTTCAGACTACAGCAGCTTTACCTGAGGTTATCACACTGTCATCTCTACAAACTACAGCAGCTCTACCTGACGTGATCACACTGTCATCTCTACAGACTACAGCAGCTTTACCTGAGGTGATCATACTGTCATCTCTACAAACTACAGCAGCTTTACCTGAGGTGATCTGCTGTCCTCTCTTCAGACTACAGCAACTTTACCTGAGGTGATCATACTGTCATCTCTACAAACTACAGCAGCTTTACCTGAGGTGATCATACTGTCATCTCTACAAACTACAGCAGCTTAACCTGAGGTGATCATACAGTCATCTCTACAAACTACAGCAGCTTTACCTGAGGTGATCATACTGTCATCTCTACAAACTACAGCAGCTTAACCTGAGGTGATCATACTGTCATCTCTACAAACAACAGCAGCTTTACCTGAGGTGATCATACTGTCATCTCTACAACCTACAGCAGCTTAACCTGAGGTGATCATACTGTCATCTCTACAAACTAAAGCAGCTTTACCTGAGGTGATCATACTGTCATCTCTACAAACTACAGCAGCTTTACCTGAGGTGATCTGCTGTCCTCTCTTCAGACTACAGCAACTTTACCTGAGGTGATCATACTGTCATCTCTACAAACTACAGCAGCTTTACCTGAGGTGATCATACTGTCATCTCTACAAACTACAGCAGCTTTACCTGAGGTGATCATACTGTCATCTCTACAGACTACAGCAGCTTTACCGGAGGTGATCATACTGTCAACTCTACAAACTACAGCAGCTTTACCTGAGGTGTTCATACTGTCATCTCTACAAACTACAGCAGCTTTACCTGAGGTGATCATAATGTCATCTCTACAAACTACAGCAGCTTAACCTGAGGTGATCATACTGTCATCTCTACAGACTACAGCAGCTTAACCTGAGGTGATCATACTGTCATCTCTACAAACTACAGCAGCTTTACCTGAGGTGATCATACTGTCATCTCTACAAACTACAGCAGCTTTACCTGAGGTGATCTGCTGTCCTCTCTTCAGACTACAGCAACTTTACCTGAGGTGATCATACTGTCATCTCTACAAACTACAGCAGCTTTACCTGAGGTGATCATACTGTCATCACTACAAACTACAGCAGCTTAACCTGAGGTGATCATACTGTCATCTCGACAAACTACAGCAGCTTTACCTGAGGTGATCATACTGTCATCTCTACAAACTACACCAGCTTAACCTGAGGTGATCATACTGTCATCTCTACAAACTACAGCAGTTTTACCTGAGGTGATCATACTGTCATCTCTACAAACTACAGCAGCTTTACTTGAGGTGATCATACTGTCATCTCTACAGACTACAGCATCTTTACCTGAGGTGATCTGCTGTCATCTCTTCAGACTGCAGCAGCTTTACCTGAGGTGATCATACTGTCATCTCTACAAACTACAGCAGCTTTACCTGAGTTGATCATACTGTCATCTCTACAAACTACAGCAGCTTAACCTGAGGTGATCATACTGTCATCTCTACAGACTACAGCATCTTTACCTGAGGTGATCTGCTGTCATCTCTTCAGACTGCAGCAGCTTTACCTGAGGTGATCATACTGTCATCTCTACAAACTACAGCAGCTTTACCTGAGTTGATCATACTGTCATCTCTACAAACTACAGCAGCTTAACCTGAGGTGATCATACTGTCATCTCTACAAACTACAGCAGCTTTACCTGAGGTGATCATACTGTCATCTCTACAAACTACAGCAGCTTAACCTGAGGTGATCATACTGTCATCTCGACAGACTACAGCAGCTTCACCTGAGGTGATCATACTGTCATCTCTACAAACTACAGCAGCTTCACCTGAGGTGATCATACTGTCATCTCTACAAACTACAGCAGCTTTACCTAAGGTGATCATACTGTTATCTCTACAAACTACAGCAGCTTAACCTGAGGTGATCATACTGTCATCTCTACAGACTACAGCAGCTTTACCTGAGGTGATCATACTGTCATCTCTACAAACTACAGCAGTTTTACCTGAGGTGTTCATACTGTCATCTCTACAAACTACAGCAGCTTTACCTGAGGTGATCATAATGTCATCTCTACAGACTACAGCATCTTTACCTGAGGTGATCTGCTGTCATCTCTTCAGACTACAGCAGCTTTACCTGAGGTGATCATACTGTCATCTCTACAAACTACAGCAGCTTTACCTTAGGTGATCATACTGTCATCTCTACAAACTACAGTAGCTTCACCTGAGGTGATCACACTGTCATCTCTACAGACTACAGCAGCTTTCCCGGAGGTGATCATACTGTCATCTCTACAGACTACAGCAGCTTCACCTGAGGTGATCATACTGTCATCTCTACAAACTACAGCAGCTTCACCTGAGGTGATCATACTGTCATCTCTACAGACTACAGCAGCTTTACCTGAGGTGATCATACTGTCATCTCTACAAACTACAGCAGCTTCACCTGAGGTGATCATACTGTCATCTCTACAGACTACAGCAGCTTTACCTGAGGTGATCATACTGTCATCTCTACAAACTAAAGCAGCTTTACCTGAGGTGATCATACTGTCATCTCTACAACCTACAGCAGCTTAACCTGAGGTGATCTGCTGTCCTCTCTTCAGACTACAGCAACTTTACTTGAGGTGATCATACTGTCATCTCTACAAACTACAGCAGCTTTACCTGAGGTGATCATACTGTCATCTCTACAAACTACAGCAGCTTTACCTGAGGTGATCATACTGTCATCTCTACAAACTACAGCAGCTTCACCTGAGGTGATCATACTGTCATCTCTACAGACTACAGCAGCTTTACCTGAGGTGATCATACTGTCATCTCTACAAACTAAAGCAGCTTTACCTGAGGTGATCATACTGTCATCTCTACAACCTACAGCAGCTTAACCTGAGGTGATCATACTGTCATCTCTACAAACTAAAGCAGCTTTACCTGAGGTGATCATACTGTCATCTCTACAAACTACAGCAGCTTTACCTGAGGTGATCTGCTGTCCTCTCTTCAGACTACAGCAACTTTACTTGAGGTGATCATACTGTCATCTCTACAAACTACAGCAGCTTTACCTGAGGTGATCATACTGTCATCTCTACAAACTACAGCAGCTTTACCTGAGGTGATCATACTGTCATCTCTACAAAATACTGCAGCTTAACCTGAGGTGATCATACTGTCATCTCGACAGACTACAGCAGCTTCACCTGAGGTGATCATACTGTCATCTCTACAAACTACAGCAGCTTCACCTGAGGTGATCATACTGTCATCTCTACAAACTACAGCAGCTTTACCTAAGGTGATCATACTGTTATCTCTACAAACTACAGCAGCTTAACCTGAGGTGATCATACTGTCATCTCTACAGACTACAGCAGCTTTACCTGAGGTGATCATACTGTCATCTCTACAAACTACAGCAGTTTTACCTGAGGTGTTCATACTGTCATCTCTACAAACTACAGCAGCTTTACCTGAGGTGATCATAATGTCATCTCTACAGACTACAGCATCTTTACCTGAGGTGATCTGCTGTCATCTCTTCAGACTACAGCAGCTTTACCTGAGGTGATCATACTGTCATCTCTACAAACTACAGCAGCTTTACCTGAGGTGATCATACTGTCATCTCTACAGACTACAGCAGCTTTCCCGGAGTTGATCATACTGTCATCTCTACAGACTACAGCAGCTTCACCTGAGGTGATCATACTGTCATCTCTACAAACTACAGCAGCTTCACCTGAGGTGATCATACTGTCATCTCTACAGACTACAGCAGCTTTACCTGAGGTGATCATACTGTCATCTCTACAAACTACAGCAGCTTCACCTGAGGTGATCATACTGTCATTTCTACAGACTACAGCAGCTTTACCTGAGGTGATCATACTGTCATCTCTACAAACTAAAGCAGCTTTACCTGAGGTGATCATACTGTCATCTCTACAACCTACAGCAGCTTAACCTGAGGTGATCATACTGTCATCTCTACAAACTAAAGCAGCTTTACCTGAGGTGATCATACTGTCATCTCTACAAACTACAGCAGCTTTACCTGAGGTGATCTGCTGTCCTCTCTTCAGACTACAGCAACTTTACTTGAGGTGATCATACTGTCATCTCTACAAACTACAGCAGCTTTACCTGAGGTGATCATACTGTCATCACTACAAACTACAGCAGCTTTACCTGAGGTGATCATACTGTCATCTCTACAAACTACAGCAGCTTCACCTGAGGTGATCATACTGTCATCTCTACAGACTACAGCAGCTTTACCTGAGGTGATCATACTGTCATCTCTACAAACTAAAGCAGCTTTACCTGAGGTGATCATACTGTCATCTCTACAACCTACAGCAGCTTAACCTGAGGTGATCATACTGTCATCTCTACAAACTAAAGCAGCTTTACCTGAGGTGATCATACTGTCATCTCTACAAACTACAGCAGCTTTACCTGAGGTGATCTGCTGTCCTCTCTTCAGACTACAGCAACTTTACTTGAGGTGATCATACTGTCATCTCTACAAACTACAGCAGCTTTACCTGAGGTGATCATACTGTCATCTCTACAAACTACATCAGCTTTACCTGAGGTGATCATACTGTCATCTCTACAGACTACAGCAGCTTTACCGGAGGTGATCATACTGTCATCTCTACAAACTACAGCAGCTTTACCTGAGGTGTTCATACTGTCATCTCTACAAACTACAGCAGCTTTACCTGAGGTGATCATACTGTCATCTCTACAAACTACAGCAGCTTAACCTGACGTGATCATAGTGTCATCTCTACAAACTACAGCAGCTTTACCTGAGGTGATCATACTGTCATCTCTACAAACTACAGCAGCTTTACTTGAGGTGATCATACTGTCATCTCTACAGACTACAGCATCTTTACCTGAGGTGATCTGCTGTCATCTCTTCAGAATGCAGCAGCTTTACCTGAGGTGATCATACTGTCATCTCTACAAACTACAGCAGCTTTACCGGAGGTGATCATACTGTCATCTCTACAAACTACAGCAGCTTAACCTGAGGTGATCATACTGTCATCTCTACAGACTACAGCAGCTTCACCTGAGGTGATCATACTGTCATCTCTACAAACTACAGCAGCTTCACCTGAGGTGATCATACTGTCATCTCTACAAACTACAGCAGCTTTACCTAAGGTGATCATACTGTTATCTCTACAAACTACAGCAGCTTAACCTGAGGTGATCATACTGTCATCTCTACAGACTACAGCAGCTTTACCTGAGGTGATCATACTGTCATCTCTACAAACTACAGCAGTTTTACCTGAGGTGATCATACTGTCATCTCTATAGACTACAGCATCTTTACCTGAGGTGATCTGCTGTCATCTCTTCAGACTACAGCAGCTTTACCTGAGGTTATCACACTGTCATCTCTACAAACTACAGCAGCTCTACCTGACGTGATCACACTGTCATCTCTACAGACTACAGCAGCTTTACCTGAGGTGATCATACTGTCATCTCTACAAACTACAGCAGCTTTACCTGAGGTGATCTGCTGTTCTCTCTTCAGACTACAGCAACTTTACCTGAGGTGATCATACTGTCATCTCTACAAACTACAGCAGCTTTACCTGAGGTGATCATACTGTCATCTCTACAAACTACAGCAGCTTAACCTGAGGTGATCATACAGTCATCTCTACAAACTACAGCAGCTTTACCTGAGGTGATCATACTGTCATCTCTACAAACTACAGCAGCTTAACCTGAGGTGATCATACTGTCATCTCTACAAACAACAGCAGCTTTACCTGAGGTGATCATACTGTCATCTCTACAACCTACAGCAGCTTAACCTGAGGTGATCATACTGTCATCTCTACAAACTAAAGCAGCTTTACCTGAGGTGATCATACTGTCATCTCTACAAACTACAGCAGCTTTACCTGAGGTGATCTGCTGTCCTCTCTTCAGACTACAGCAACTTTACCTGAGGGGATCATACTGTCATCTCTACAAACTACAGCAGCTTTACCTGAGGTGATCATACTGTCATCTCTACAAACTACAGCAGCTTTACCTGAGGTGATCATACTGTCATCTCTACAGACTACAGCAGCTTTACCGGAGGTGATCATACTGTCAACTCTACAAACTACAGCAGCTTTACCTGAGGTGTTCATACTGTCATCTCTACAAACTACAGCAGCTTTACCTGAGGTGATCATAATGTCATCTCTACAAACTACAGCAGCTTAACCTGAGGTGATCATACTGTCATCTCTACAGACTACAGCAGCTTAACCTGAGGTGATCATACTGTCATCTCTACAAACTACAGCAGCTTTACCTGAGGTGATCATACTGTCATCTCTACAAACTACAGCAGCTTTACCTGAGGTGATCATACTGTCATCTCTACAAACTACAGCAGCTTTACCTGAGGTGATCTGCTGTCCTCTCTTCAGACTACAGCAACTTTACTTGAGGTGATCATACTGTCATCTCTACAAACTACAGCAGCTTTACCTGAGGTGATCATACTGTCATCACTACAAACTACAGCAGCTTAACCTGAGGTGATCATACTGTCATCTCTACAAACTACAGCAGCTTTACCTGAGGTGATCATACTGTCATCTCTACAAACTACACCAGCTTAACCTGAGGTGATCATACTGTCATCTCTACAAACTACAGCAGTTTTACCTGAGGTGATCATACTGTCATCTCTACAAACTACAGCAGCTTTACTTGAGGTGATCATACTGTCATCTCTACAGACTACAGCATCTTTACCTGAGGTGATCTGCTGTCATCTCTTCAGACTGCAGCAGCTTTACCTGAGGTGATCATACTGTCATCTCTACAAACTACAGCAGCTTTACCTGAGTTGATCATACTGTCATCTCTACAAACTACAGCAGCTTAACCTGAGGTGATCATACTGTCATCTCTACAGACTACAGCATCTTTACCTGAGGTGATCTGCTGTCATCTCTTCAGACTGCAGCAGCTTTACCTGAGGTGATCATACTGTCATCTCTACAAACTACAGCAGCTTTACCTGAGTTGATCATACTGTCATCTCTACAAACTACAGCAGCTTAACCTGAGGTGATCATACTGTCATCTCTACAAACTACAGCAGCTTTACCTGAGGTGATCATACTGTCATCTCTACAAACTACAGCAGCTTTACTTGAGGTGATCATACTGTCACCTCTACAGACTACAGCATCTTTACCTGAGGTGATCTGCTGTCATCTCTTCAGACTGCAGCAGCTTTACCTGAGGTGATCATACTGTCATCTCTACAAACTACAGCAGCTTTACCTGAGGTGATCATACTGTCATCTCTACAAACTACAGCAGCTTAACCTGAGGTGATCATACTGTCATCTCGACAGACTACAGCAGCTTCACCTGAGGTGATCATACTGTCATCTCTACAAACTACAGCAGCTTCACCTGAGGTGATCATACTGTCATCTCTACAAACTACAGCAGCTTTACCTAAGGTGATCATACTGTTATCTCTACAAACTACAGCAGCTTAACCTGAGGTGATCATACTGTCATCTCTACAGACTACAGCAGCTTTACCTGAGGTGATCATACTGTCATCTCTACAAACTACAGCAGTTTTACCTGAGGTGTTCATACTGTCATCTCTACAAACTACAGCAGCTTTACCTGAGGTGATCATAATGTCATCTCTACAGACTACAGCATCTTTACCTGAGGTGATCTGCTGTCATCTCTTCAGACTACAGCAGCTTTACCTGAGGTGATCATACTGTCATCTCTACAAACTACAGCAGCTTTACCTTAGGTGATCATACTGTCATCTCTACAAACTACAGTAGCTTCACCTGAGGTGATCACACTGTCATCTCTACAGACTACAGCAGCTTTCCCGGAGGTGATCATACTGTCATCTCTACAGACTACAGCAGCTTCACCTGAGGTGATCATACTGTCATCTCTACAAACTACAGCAGCTTCACCTGAGGTGATCATACTGTCATCTCTACAGACTACAGCAGCTTTACCTGAGGTGATCACACTGTCATCTCTACAAACTACAGCAGCTCTACCTGACGTGATCACACTGTCATCTCTACAGACTACAGCAGCTTTACCTGAGGTGATCATACTGTCATCTCTACAAACTACAGCAGCTTTACCTGAGGTGATCTGCTGTCCTCTCTTCAGACTACAGCAACTTTACCTGAGGTGATCATACTGTCATCTCTACAAACTACAGCAGCTTTACCTGAGGTGATCATACTGTCATCTCTACAAACTACAGCAGCTTAACCTGAGGTGATCATACAGTCATCTCTACAAACTACAGCAGCTTTACCTGAGGTGATCATACTGTCATCTCTACAAACTACAGCAGCTTAACCTGAGGTGATCATACTGTCATCTCTACAAACAACAGCAGCTTTACCTGAGGTGATCATACTGTCATCTCTACAACCTACAGCAGCTTAACCTGAGGTGATCATACTGTCATCTCTACAAACTAAAGCAGCTTTACCTGAGGTGATCATACTGTCATCTCTACAAACTACAGCAGCTTTACCTGAGGTGATCTGCTGTCCTCTCTTCAGACTACAGCAACTTTACCTGAGGTGATCATACTGTCATCTCTACAAACTACAGCAGCTTTACCTGAGGTGATCATACTGTCATCTCTACAAACTACAGCAGCTTTACCTGAGGTGATCATACTGTCATCTCTACAGACTACAGCAGCTTTACCGGAGGTGATCATACTGTCAACTCTACAAACTACAGCAGCTTTACCTGAGGTGTTCATACTGTCATCTCTACAAACTACAGCAGCTTTACCTGAGGTGATCATAATGTCATCTCTACAAACTACAGCAGCTTAACCTGAGGTGATCATACTGTCATCTCTACAGACTACAGCAGCTTAACCTGAGGTGATCATACTGTCATCTCTACAAACTACAGCAGCTTTACCTGAGGTGATCATACTGTCATCTCTACAAACTACAGCAGCTTTACCTGAGGTGATCATACTGTCATCTCTACAAACTACAGCAGCTTTACCTGAGGTGATCTGCTGTCCTCTCTTCAGACTACAGCAACTTTACTTGAGGTGATCATACTGTCATCTCTACAAACTACAGCAGCTTTACCTGAGGTGATCATACTGTCATCACTACAAACTACAGCAGCTTAACCTGAGGTGATCATACTGTCATCTCTACAAACTACAGCAGCTTTACCTGAGGTGATCATACTGTCATCTCTACAAACTACAGCAGCTTTACCTGAGGTGATCATACTGTCATCTCTACAAACTACAGCAGCTTAACCTGAGGTGATCATACTGTCATCTCGACAGACTACAGCAGCTTCACCTGAGGTGATCATACTGTCATCTCTACAAACTACAGCAGCTTCACCTGAGGTGATCATACTGTCATCTCTACAAACTACAGCAGCTTTACCTAAGGTGATCATACTGTTATCTCTACAAACTACAGCAGCTTAACCTGAGGTGATCATACTGTCATCTCTACAGACTACAGCAGCTTTACCTGAGGTGATCATACTGTCATCTCTACAAACTACAGCAGTTTTACCTGAGGTGTTCATACTGTCATCTCTACAAACTACAGCAGCTTTACCTGAGGTGATCATAATGTCATCTCTACAGACTACAGCATCTTTACCTGAGGTGATCTGCTGTCATCTCTTCAGACTACAGCAGCTTTACCTGAGGTGATCATACTGTCATCTCTACAAACTACAGCAGCTTTACCTTAGGTGATCATACTGTCATCTCTACAAACTACAGTAGCTTCACCTGAGGTGATCACACTGTCATCTCTACAGACTACAGCAGCTTTCCCGGAGGTGATCATACTGTCATCTCTACAGACTACAGCAGCTTCACCTGAGGTGATCATACTGTCATCTCTACAAACTACAGCAGCTTCACCTGAGGTGATCATACTGTCATCTCTACAGACTACAGCAGCTTTACCTGAGGTGATCATACTGTCATCTCTACAAACTACAGCAGCTTCACCTGAGGTGATCATACTGTCATCTCTACAGACTACAGCAGCTTTACCTGAGGTGATCATACTGTCATCTCTACAAACTAAAGCAGCTTTACCTGAGGTGATCATACTGTCATCTCTACAACCTACAGCAGCTTAACCTGAGGTGATCTGCTGTCCTCTCTTCAGACTACAGCAACTTTACTTGAGGTGATCATACTGTCATCTCTACAAACTACAGCAGCTTTACCTGAGGTGATCATACTGTCATCTCTACAAACTACAGCAGCTTTACCTGAGGTGATCATACTGTCATCTCTACAAACTACAGCAGCTTCACCTGAGGTGATCATACTGTCATCTCTACAGACTACAGCAGCTTTACCTGAGGTGATCATACTGTCATCTCTACAAACTAAAGCAGCTTTACCTGAGGTGATCATACTGTCATCTCTACAACCTACAGCAGCTTAACCTGAGGTGATCATACTGTCATCTCTACAAACTAAAGCAGCTTTACCTGAGGTGATCATACTGTCATCTCTACAAACTACAGCAGCTTTACCTGAGGTGATCTGCTGTCCTCTCTTCAGACTACAGCAACTTTACTTGAGGTGATCATACTGTCATCTCTACAAACTACAGCAGCTTTACCTGAGGTGATCATACTGTCATCTCTACAAACTACAGCAGCTTTACCTGAGGTGATCATACTGTCATCTCTACAAAATACTGCAGCTTAACCTGAGGTGATCATACTGTCATCTCGACAGACTACAGCAGCTTCACCTGAGGTGATCATACTGTCATCTCTACAAACTACAGCAGCTTCACCTGAGGTGATCATACTGTCATCTCTACAAACTACAGCAGCTTTACCTAAGGTGATCATACTGTTATCTCTACAAACTACAGCAGCTTAACCTGATGTGATCATACTGTCATCTCTACAGACTACAGCAGCTTTACCTGAGGTGATCATACTGTCATCTCTACAAACTACAGCAGTTTTACCTGAGGTGTTCATACTGTCATCTCTACAAACTACAGCAGCTTTACCTGAGGTGATCATAATGTCATCTCTACAGACTACAGCATCTTTACCTGAGGTGATCTGCTGTCATCTCTTCAGACTACAGCAGCTTTACCTGAGGTGATCATACTGTCATCTCTACAAACTAAAGCAGCTTTACCTGAGGTGATCATACTGTCATCTCTACAACCTACAGCAGCTTAACCTGAGGTGATCATACTGTCATCTCTACAAACTAAAGCAGCTTTACCTGAGGTGATCATACTGTCATCTCTACAAACTACAGCAGCTTTACCTGAGGTGATCTGCTGTCCTCTCTTCAGACTACAGCAACTTTACTTGAGGTGATCATACTGTCATCTCTACAAACTACAGCAGCTTTACCTGAGGTGATCATACTGTCATCACTACAAACTACAGCAGCTTTACCTGAGGTGATCATACTGTCATCTCTACAAACTACAGCAGCTTCACCTGAGGTGATCATACTGTCATCTCTACAGACTACAGCAGCTTTACCTGAGGTGATCATACTGTCATCTCTACAAACTAAAGCAGCTTTACCTGAGGTGATCATACTGTCATCTCTACAACCTACAGCAGCTTTACCTGAGGTGATCATACTGTCATCTCTACAACCTACAGCAGCTTAACCTGAGGTGATCATACTGTCATCTCTACAAACTAAAGCAGCTTTACCTGAGGTGATCATACTGTCATCTCTACAAACTACAGCAGCTTTACCTGAGGTGATCTGCTGTCCTCTCTTCAGACTACAGCAACTTTACTTGAGGTGATCATACTGTCATCTCTACAAACTACAGCAGCTTTACCTGAGGTGATCATACTGTCATCTCTACAAACTACAGCAGCTTTACCTGAGGTGATCATACTGTCATCTCTACAAACTACAGCAGCTTCACCTGAGGTGATCATACTGTCATCTCTACAGACTACAGCAGCTTTACCTGAGGTGATCATACTGTCATCTCTACAAACTAAAGCAGCTTTACCTGAGGTGATCATACTGTCATCTCTACAACCTACAGCAGCTTAACCTGAGGTGATCATACTGTCATCTCTACAAACTAAAGCAGCTTTACCTGAGGTGATCATACTGTCATCTCTACAAACTACAGCAGCTTTACCTGAGGTGATCTGCTGTCCTCTCTTCAGACTACAGCAACTTTACTTGAGGTGATCATACTGTCATCTCTACAAACTACAGCAGCTTTACCTGAGGTGATCATACTGTCATCTCTACAAACTACAGCAGCTTTACCTGAGGTGATCATACTGTCATCTCTACAAAATACTGCAGCTTAACCTGAGGTGATCATACTGTCATCTCGACAGACTACAGCAGCTTCACCTGAGGTGATCATACTGTCATCTCTACAAACTACAGCAGCTTCACCTGAGGTGATCATACTGTCATCTCTACAAACTACAGCAGCTTTACCTAAGGTGATCATACTGTTATCTCTACAAACTACAGCAGCTTAACCTGAGGTGATCATACTGTCATCTCTACAGACTACAGCAGCTTTACCTGAGGTGATCATACTGTCATCTCTACAAACTACAGCAGTTTTACCTGAGGTGTTCATACTGTCATCTCTACAAACTACAGCAGCTTTACCTGAGGTGATCATAATGTCATCTCTACAGACTACAGCATCTTTACCTGAGGTGATCTGCTGTCATCTCTTCAGACTACAGCAGCTTTACCTGAGGTGATCATACTGTCATCTCTACAAACTACAGCAGCTTTACCTGAGGTGATCATACTGTCATCTCTACAAACTACAGTAGCTTCACCTGAGGTGATCACACTGTCATCTCTACAGACTACAGCAGCTTTCCCGGAGGTGATCATACTGTCATCTCTACAGACTACAGCAGCTTCACCTGAGGTGATCATACTGTCATCTCTACAAACTACAGCAGCTTCACCTGAGGTGATCATACTGTCATCTCTACAGACTACAGCAGCTTTACCTGAGGTGATCATACTGTCATCTCTACAAACTACAGCAGCTTCACCTGAGGTGATCATACTGTCATTTCTACAGACTACAGCAGCTTTACCTGAGGTGATCATACTGTCATCTCTACAAACTAAAGCAGCTTTACCTGAGGTGATCATACTGTCATCTCTACAACCTACAGCAGCTTAACCTGAGGTGATCATACTGTCATCTCTACAAACTAAAGCAGCTTTACCTGAGGTGATCATACTGTCATCTCTACAAACTACAGCAGCTTTACCTGAGGTGATCTGCTGTCCTCTCTTCAGACTACAGCAACTTTACTTGAGGTGATCATACTGTCATCTCTACAAACTACAGCAGCTTTACCTGAGGTGATCATACTGTCATCACTACAAACTACAGCAGCTTTACCTGAGGTGATCATACTGTCATCTCTACAAACTACAGCAGCTTCACCTGAGGTGATCATACTGTCATCTCTACAGACTACAGCAGCTTTACCTGAGGTGATCATACTGTCATCTCTACAAACTAAAGCAGCTTTACCTGAGGTGATCATACTGTCATCTCTACAACCTACAGCAGCTTAACCTGAGGTGATCATACTGTCATCTCTACAAACTAAAGCAGCTTTACCTGAGGTGATCATACTGTCATCTCTACAAACTACAGCAGCTTTACCTGAGGTGATCTGCTGTCCTCTCTTCAGACTACAGCAACTTTACTTGAGGTGATCATACTGTCATCTCTACAAACTACAGCAGCTTTACCTGAGGTGATCATACTGTCATCTCTACAAACTACAGCAGCTTTACCTGAGGTGATCATACTGTCATCTCTACAAAATACTGCAGCTTAACCTGAGGTGATCATACTGTCATCTCGACAGACTACAGCAGCTTCACCTGAGGTGATCATACTGTCATCTCTACAAACTACAGCAGCTTCACCTGAGGTGATCATACTGTCATCTCTACAAACTACAGCAGCTTTACCTAAGGTGATCATACTGTTATCTCTACAAACTACAGCAGCTTAACCTGAGGTGATCATACTGTCATCTCTACAGACTACAGCAGCTTTACCTGAGGTGATCATACTGTCATCTCTACAAACTACAGCAGTTTTACCTGAGGTGTTCATACTGTCATCTCTACAAACTACAGCAGCTTTACCTGAGGTGATCATAATGTCATCTCTACAGACTACAGCATCTTTACCTGAGGTGATCTGCTGTCATCTCTTCAGACTACAGCAGCTTTACCTGAGGTGATCATACTGTCATCTCTACAAACTAAAGCAGCTTTACCTGAGGTGATCATACTGTCATCTCTACAACCTACAGCAGCTTAACCTGAGGTGATCATACTGTCATCTCTACAAACTAAAGCAGCTTTACCTGAGGTGATCATACTGTCATCTCTACAAACTACAGCAGCTTTACCTGAGGTGATCTGCTGTCCTCTCTTCAGACTACAGCAACTTTACTTGAGGTGATCATACTGTCATCTTTACAAACTACAGCAGCTTTACCTGAGGTGATCATACTGTCATCACTACAAACTACAGCAGCTTTACCTGAGGTGATCATACTGTCATCTCTACAAACTACAGCAGCTTCACCTGAGGTGATCATACTGTCATCTCTACAGACTACAGCAGCTTTACCTGAGGTGATCATACTGTCATCTCTACAAACTAAAGCAGCTTTACCTGAGGTGATCATACTGTCATCTCTACAACCTACAGCAGCTTTACCTGAGGTGATCATACTGTCATCTCTACAACCTACAGCAGCTTAACCTGAGGTGATCATACTGTCATCTCTACAAACTAAAGCAGCTTTACCTGAGGTGATCATACTGTCATCTCTACAAACTACAGCAGCTTTACCTGAGGTGATCTGCTGTCCTCTCTTCAGACTACAGCAACTTTACTTGAGGTGATCATACTGTCATCTCTACAAACTACAGCAGCTTTACCTGAGGTGATCATACTGTCATCTCTACAAACTACAGCAGCTTTACCTGAGGTGATCATACTGTCATCTCTACAAACTACAGCAGCTTCACCTGAGGTGATCATACTGTCATCTCTACAGACTACAGCAGCTTTACCTGAGGTGATCATACTGTCATCTCTACAAACTAAAGCAGCTTTACCTGAGGTGATCATACTGTCATCTCTACAACCTACAGCAGCTTAACCTGAGGTGATCATACTGTCATCTCTACAAACTAAAGCAGCTTTACCTGAGGTGATCATACTGTCATCTCTACAACCTACAGCAGCTTAACCTGAGGTGATCATACTGTCATCTCTACAAACTAAAGCAGCTTTACCTGAGGTGATCATACTGTCATCTCTACAAACTACAGCAGCTTTACCTGAGGTGATCTGCTGTCCTCTCTTCAGACTACAGCAACTTTACTTGAGGTGATCATACTGTCATCTCTACAAACTACAGCAGCTTTACCTGAGGTGATCATACTGTCATCTCTACAAACTACAGCAGCTTTACCTGAGGTGATCATACTGTCATCTCTACAAACTACAGCAGCTTCACCTGAGGTGATCATACTGTCATCTCTACAGACTACAGCAGCTTTACCTGAGGTGATCATACTGTCATCTCTACAAACTAAAGCAGCTTTACCTGAGGTGATCATACTGTCATCTCTACAACCTACAGCAGCTTAACCTGAGGTGATCATACTGTCATCTCTACAAACTAAAGCAGCTTTACCTGAGGTGATCATACTGTCATCTCTACAAACTACAGCAGCTTTACCTGAGGTGATCTGCTGTCCTCTCTTCAGACTACAGCAACTTTACTTGAGGTGATCATACTGTCATCTCTACAAACTACAGCAGCTTTACCTGAGGTGATCATACTGTCATCTCTACAAACTACAGCAGCTTTACCTGAGGTGATCATACTGTCATCTCTACAAAATACTGCAGCTTAACCTGAGGTGATCATACTGTCATCTCGACAGACTACAGCAGCTTCACCTGAGGTGATCATACTGTCATCTCTACAAACTACAGCAGCTTCACCTGAGGTGATCATACTGTCATCTCTACAAACTACAGCAGCTTTACCTAAGGTGATCATACTGTTATCTCTACAAACTACAGCAGCTTAACCTGAGGTGATCATACTGTCATCTCTACAGACTACAGCAGCTTTACCTGAGGTGATCATACTGTCATCTCTACAAACTACAGCAGTTTTACCTGAGGTGTTCATACTGTCATCTCTACAAACTACAGCAGCTTTACCTGAGGTGATCATAATGTCATCTCTACAGACTACAGCATCTTTACCTGAGGTGATCTGCTGTCATCTCTTCAGACTACAGCAGCTTTACCTGAGGTGATCATACTGTCATCTCTACAAACTACAGCAGCTTTACCTGAGGTGATCATACTGTCATCTCTACAAACTACAGTAGCTTCACCTGAGGTGATCATACTGTCATCTCTACAAACTACAGCAGTTTTACCTGAGGTGTTCATACTGTCATCTCTACAAACTACAGCAGCTTTACCTGAGGTGATCATAATGTCATCTCTACAGACTACAGCATCTTTACCTGAGGTGATCTGCTGTCATCTCTTCAGACTACAGCAGCTTTACCTGAGGTGATCATACTGTCATCTCTACAAACTACAGCAGCTTTACCTTAGGTGATCATACTGTCATCTCTACAAACTACAGTAGCTTCACCTGAGGTGATCACACTGTCATCTCTACAGACTACAGCAGCTTTCCCGGAGGTGATCATACTGTCATCTCTACAGACTACAGCAGCTTCACCTGAGGTGATCATACTGTCATCTCTACAAACTACAGCAGCTTCACCTGAGGTGATCATACTGTCATCTCTACAGACTACAGCAGCTTTACCTGAGGTGATCACACTGTCATCTCTACAAACTACAGCAGCTCTACCTGACGTGATCACACTGTCATCTCTACAGACTACAGCAGCTTTACCTGAGGTGATCATACTGTCATCTCTACAAACTACAGCAGCTTTACCTGAGGTGATCTGCTGTCCTCTCTTCAGACTACAGCAACTTTACCTGAGGTGATCATACTGTCATCTCTACAAACTACAGCAGCTTTACCTGAGGTGATCATACTGTCATCTCTACAAACTACAGCAGCTTAACCTGAGGTGATCATACAGTCATCTCTACAAACTACAGCAGCTTTACCTGAGGTGATCATACTGTCATCTCTACAAACTACAGCAGCTTAACCTGAGGTGATCATACTGTCATCTCTACAAACAACAGCAGCTTTACCTGAGGTGATCATACTGTCATCTCTACAACCTACAGCAGCTTAACCTGAGGTGATCATACTGTCATCTCTACAAACTAAAGCAGCTTTACCTGAGGTGATCATACTGTCATCTCTACAAACTACAGCAGCTTTACCTGAGGTGATCTGCTGTCCTCTCTTCAGACTACAGCAACTTTACCTGAGGTGATCATACTGTCATCTCTACAAACTACAGCAGCTTTACCTGAGGTGATCATACTGTCATCTCTACAAACTACAGCAGCTTTACCTGAGGTGATCATACTGTCATCTCTACAGACTACAGCAGCTTTACCGGAGGTGATCATACTGTCAACTCTACAAACTACAGCAGCTTTACCTGAGGTGTTCATACTGTCATCTCTACAAACTACAGCAGCTTTACCTGAGGTGATCATAATGTCATCTCTACAAACTACAGCAGCTTAACCTGAGGTGATCATACTGTCATCTCTACAGACTACAGCAGCTTAACCTGAGGTGATCATACTGTCATCTCTAC
The DNA here is from genome assembly GCF_965601325.2 of Salmo salar. NCBI lineage: Eukaryota > Metazoa > Chordata > Actinopteri > Salmoniformes > Salmonidae > Salmo > Salmo salar. The sequence continues at coordinate 810,822 of NW_027675395.1, forward strand.
AAACTACAGCAGCTTTACCTGAGGTGATCATACTGTCATCTCTACAAACTACAGCAGCTTTACCTGAGGTGATCATACTGTCATCTCTACAAACTACAGCAGCTTTACCTGAGGTGATCTGCTGTCCTCTCTTCAGACTACAGCAACTTTACTTGAGGTGATCATACTGTCATCTCTACAAACTACAGCAGCTTTACCTGAGGTGATCATACTGTCATCACTACAAACTACAGCAGCTTAACCTGAGGTGATCATACTGTCATCTCTACAAACTACAGCAGCTTTACCTGAGGTGATCATACTGTCATCTCTACAAACTACAGCAGCTTTACCTGAGGTGATCATACTGTCATCTCTACAAACTACAGCAGCTTAACCTGAGGTGATCATACTGTCATCTCGACAGACTACAGCAGCTTCACCTGAGGTGATCATACTGTCATCTCTACAAACTACAGCAGCTTCACCTGAGGTGATCATACTGTCATCTCTACAAACTACAGCAGCTTTACCTAAGGTGATCATACTGTTATCTCTACAAACTACAGCAGCTTAACCTGAGGTGATCATACTGTCATCTCTACAGACTACAGCAGCTTTACCTGAGGTGATCATACTGTCATCTCTACAAACTACAGCAGTTTTACCTGAGGTGTTCATACTGTCATCTCTACAAACTACAGCAGCTTTACCTGAGGTGATCATAATGTCATCTCTACAGACTACAGCATCTTTACCTGAGGTGATCTGCTGTCATCTCTTCAGACTACAGCAGCTTTACCTGAGGTGATCATACTGTCATCTCTACAAACTACAGCAGCTTTACCTTAGGTGATCATACTGTCATCTCTACAAACTACAGTAGCTTCACCTGAGGTGATCACACTGTCATCTCTACAGACTACAGCAGCTTTCCCGGAGGTGATCATACTGTCATCTCTACAGACTACAGCAGCTTCACCTGAGGTGATCATACTGTCATCTCTACAAACTACAGCAGCTTCACCTGAGGTGATCATACTGTCATCTCTACAGACTACAGCAGCTTTACCTGAGGTGATCATACTGTCATCTCTACAAACTACAGCAGCTTCACCTGAGGTGATCATACTGTCATCTCTACAGACTACAGCAGCTTTACCTGAGGTGATCATACTGTCATCTCTACAAACTAAAGCAGCTTTACCTGAGGTGATCATACTGTCATCTCTACAACCTACAGCAGCTTAACCTGAGGTGATCTGCTGTCCTCTCTTCAGACTACAGCAACTTTACTTGAGGTGATCATACTGTCATCTCTACAAACTACAGCAGCTTTACCTGAGGTGATCATACTGTCATCTCTACAAACTACAGCAGCTTTACCTGAGGTGATCATACTGTCATCTCTACAAACTACAGCAGCTTCACCTGAGGTGATCATACTGTCATCTCTACAGACTACAGCAGCTTTACCTGAGGTGATCATACTGTCATCTCTACAAACTAAAGCAGCTTTACCTGAGGTGATCATACTGTCATCTCTACAACCTACAGCAGCTTAACCTGAGGTGATCATACTGTCATCTCTACAAACTAAAGCAGCTTTACCTGAGGTGATCATACTGTCATCTCTACAAACTACAGCAGCTTTACCTGAGGTGATCTGCTGTCCTCTCTTCAGACTACAGCAACTTTACTTGAGGTGATCATACTGTCATCTCTACAAACTACAGCAGCTTTACCTGAGGTGATCATACTGTCATCTCTACAAACTACAGCAGCTTTACCTGAGGTGATCATACTGTCATCTCTACAAAATACTGCAGCTTAACCTGAGGTGATCATACTGTCATCTCGACAGACTACAGCAGCTTCACCTGAGGTGATCATACTGTCATCTCTACAAACTACAGCAGCTTCACCTGAGGTGATCATACTGTCATCTCTACAAACTACAGCAGCTTTACCTAAGGTGATCATACTGTTATCTCTACAAACTACAGCAGCTTAACCTGATGTGATCATACTGTCATCTCTACAGACTACAGCAGCTTTACCTGAGGTGATCATACTGTCATCTCTACAAACTACAGCAGTTTTACCTGAGGTGTTCATACTGTCATCTCTACAAACTACAGCAGCTTTACCTGAGGTGATCATAATGTCATCTCTACAGACTACAGCATCTTTACCTGAGGTGATCTGCTGTCATCTCTTCAGACTACAGCAGCTTTACCTGAGGTGATCATACTGTCATCTCTACAAACTAAAGCAGCTTTACCTGAGGTGATCATACTGTCATCTCTACAACCTACAGCAGCTTAACCTGAGGTGATCATACTGTCATCTCTACAAACTAAAGCAGCTTTACCTGAGGTGATCATACTGTCATCTCTACAAACTACAGCAGCTTTACCTGAGGTGATCTGCTGTCCTCTCTTCAGACTACAGCAACTTTACTTGAGGTGATCATACTGTCATCTCTACAAACTACAGCAGCTTTACCTGAGGTGATCATACTGTCATCACTACAAACTACAGCAGCTTTACCTGAGGTGATCATACTGTCATCTCTACAAACTACAGCAGCTTCACCTGAGGTGATCATACTGTCATCTCTACAGACTACAGCAGCTTTACCTGAGGTGATCATACTGTCATCTCTACAAACTAAAGCAGCTTTACCTGAGGTGATCATACTGTCATCTCTACAACCTACAGCAGCTTTACCTGAGGTGATCATACTGTCATCTCTACAACCTACAGCAGCTTAACCTGAGGTGATCATACTGTCATCTCTACAAACTAAAGCAGCTTTACCTGAGGTGATCATACTGTCATCTCTACAAACTACAGCAGCTTTACCTGAGGTGATCTGCTGTCCTCTCTTCAGACTACAGCAACTTTACTTGAGGTGATCATACTGTCATCTCTACAAACTACAGCAGCTTTACCTGAGGTGATCATACTGTCATCTCTACAAACTACAGCAGCTTTACCTGAGGTGATCATACTGTCATCTCTACAAACTACAGCAGCTTCACCTGAGGTGATCATACTGTCATCTCTACAGACTACAGCAGCTTTACCTGAGGTGATCATACTGTCATCTCTACAAACTAAAGCAGCTTTACCTGAGGTGATCATACTGTCATCTCTACAACCTACAGCAGCTTAACCTGAGGTGATCATACTGTCATCTCTACAAACTAAAGCAGCTTTACCTGAGGTGATCATACTGTCATCTCTACAAACTACAGCAGCTTTACCTGAGGTGATCTGCTGTCCTCTCTTCAGACTACAGCAACTTTACTTGAGGTGATCATACTGTCATCTCTACAAACTACAGCAGCTTTACCTGAGGTGATCATACTGTCATCTCTACAAACTACAGCAGCTTTACCTGAGGTGATCATACTGTCATCTCTACAAAATACTGCAGCTTAACCTGAGGTGATCATACTGTCATCTCGACAGACTACAGCAGCTTCACCTGAGGTGATCATACTGTCATCTCTACAAACTACAGCAGCTTCACCTGAGGTGATCATACTGTCATCTCTACAAACTACAGCAGCTTTACCTAAGGTGATCATACTGTTATCTCTACAAACTACAGCAGCTTAACCTGAGGTGATCATACTGTCATCTCTACAGACTACAGCAGCTTTACCTGAGGTGATCATACTGTCATCTCTACAAACTACAGCAGTTTTACCTGAGGTGTTCATACTGTCATCTCTACAAACTACAGCAGCTTTACCTGAGGTGATCATAATGTCATCTCTACAGACTACAGCATCTTTACCTGAGGTGATCTGCTGTCATCTCTTCAGACTACAGCAGCTTTACCTGAGGTGATCATACTGTCATCTCTACAAACTACAGCAGCTTTACCTGAGGTGATCATACTGTCATCTCTACAAACTACAGTAGCTTCACCTGAGGTGATCACACTGTCATCTCTACAGACTACAGCAGCTTTCCCGGAGGTGATCATACTGTCATCTCTACAGACTACAGCAGCTTCACCTGAGGTGATCATACTGTCATCTCTACAAACTACAGCAGCTTCACCTGAGGTGATCATACTGTCATCTCTACAGACTACAGCAGCTTTACCTGAGGTGATCATACTGTCATCTCTACAAACTACAGCAGCTTCACCTGAGGTGATCATACTGTCATTTCTACAGACTACAGCAGCTTTACCTGAGGTGATCATACTGTCATCTCTACAAACTAAAGCAGCTTTACCTGAGGTGATCATACTGTCATCTCTACAACCTACAGCAGCTTAACCTGAGGTGATCATACTGTCATCTCTACAAACTAAAGCAGCTTTACCTGAGGTGATCATACTGTCATCTCTACAAACTACAGCAGCTTTACCTGAGGTGATCTGCTGTCCTCTCTTCAGACTACAGCAACTTTACTTGAGGTGATCATACTGTCATCTCTACAAACTACAGCAGCTTTACCTGAGGTGATCATACTGTCATCACTACAAACTACAGCAGCTTTACCTGAGGTGATCATACTGTCATCTCTACAAACTACAGCAGCTTCACCTGAGGTGATCATACTGTCATCTCTACAGACTACAGCAGCTTTACCTGAGGTGATCATACTGTCATCTCTACAAACTAAAGCAGCTTTACCTGAGGTGATCATACTGTCATCTCTACAACCTACAGCAGCTTAACCTGAGGTGATCATACTGTCATCTCTACAAACTAAAGCAGCTTTACCTGAGGTGATCATACTGTCATCTCTACAAACTACAGCAGCTTTACCTGAGGTGATCTGCTGTCCTCTCTTCAGACTACAGCAACTTTACTTGAGGTGATCATACTGTCATCTCTACAAACTACAGCAGCTTTACCTGAGGTGATCATACTGTCATCTCTACAAACTACAGCAGCTTTACCTGAGGTGATCATACTGTCATCTCTACAAAATACTGCAGCTTAACCTGAGGTGATCATACTGTCATCTCGACAGACTACAGCAGCTTCACCTGAGGTGATCATACTGTCATCTCTACAAACTACAGCAGCTTCACCTGAGGTGATCATACTGTCATCTCTACAAACTACAGCAGCTTTACCTAAGGTGATCATACTGTTATCTCTACAAACTACAGCAGCTTAACCTGAGGTGATCATACTGTCATCTCTACAGACTACAGCAGCTTTACCTGAGGTGATCATACTGTCATCTCTACAAACTACAGCAGTTTTACCTGAGGTGTTCATACTGTCATCTCTACAAACTACAGCAGCTTTACCTGAGGTGATCATAATGTCATCTCTACAGACTACAGCATCTTTACCTGAGGTGATCTGCTGTCATCTCTTCAGACTACAGCAGCTTTACCTGAGGTGATCATACTGTCATCTCTACAAACTAAAGCAGCTTTACCTGAGGTGATCATACTGTCATCTCTACAACCTACAGCAGCTTAACCTGAGGTGATCATACTGTCATCTCTACAAACTAAAGCAGCTTTACCTGAGGTGATCATACTGTCATCTCTACAAACTACAGCAGCTTTACCTGAGGTGATCTGCTGTCCTCTCTTCAGACTACAGCAACTTTACTTGAGGTGATCATACTGTCATCTTTACAAACTACAGCAGCTTTACCTGAGGTGATCATACTGTCATCACTACAAACTACAGCAGCTTTACCTGAGGTGATCATACTGTCATCTCTACAAACTACAGCAGCTTCACCTGAGGTGATCATACTGTCATCTCTACAGACTACAGCAGCTTTACCTGAGGTGATCATACTGTCATCTCTACAAACTAAAGCAGCTTTACCTGAGGTGATCATACTGTCATCTCTACAACCTACAGCAGCTTTACCTGAGGTGATCATACTGTCATCTCTACAACCTACAGCAGCTTAACCTGAGGTGATCATACTGTCATCTCTACAAACTAAAGCAGCTTTACCTGAGGTGATCATACTGTCATCTCTACAAACTACAGCAGCTTTACCTGAGGTGATCTGCTGTCCTCTCTTCAGACTACAGCAACTTTACTTGAGGTGATCATACTGTCATCTCTACAAACTACAGCAGCTTTACCTGAGGTGATCATACTGTCATCTCTACAAACTACAGCAGCTTTACCTGAGGTGATCATACTGTCATCTCTACAAACTACAGCAGCTTCACCTGAGGTGATCATACTGTCATCTCTACAGACTACAGCAGCTTTACCTGAGGTGATCATACTGTCATCTCTACAAACTAAAGCAGCTTTACCTGAGGTGATCATACTGTCATCTCTACAACCTACAGCAGCTTAACCTGAGGTGATCATACTGTCATCTCTACAAACTAAAGCAGCTTTACCTGAGGTGATCATACTGTCATCTCTACAACCTACAGCAGCTTAACCTGAGGTGATCATACTGTCATCTCTACAAACTAAAGCAGCTTTACCTGAGGTGATCATACTGTCATCTCTACAAACTACAGCAGCTTTACCTGAGGTGATCTGCTGTCCTCTCTTCAGACTACAGCAACTTTACTTGAGGTGATCATACTGTCATCTCTACAAACTACAGCAGCTTTACCTGAGGTGATCATACTGTCATCTCTACAAACTACAGCAGCTTTACCTGAGGTGATCATACTGTCATCTCTACAAACTACAGCAGCTTCACCTGAGGTGATCATACTGTCATCTCTACAGACTACAGCAGCTTTACCTGAGGTGATCATACTGTCATCTCTACAAACTAAAGCAGCTTTACCTGAGGTGATCATACTGTCATCTCTACAACCTACAGCAGCTTAACCTGAGGTGATCATACTGTCATCTCTACAAACTAAAGCAGCTTTACCTGAGGTGATCATACTGTCATCTCTACAAACTACAGCAGCTTTACCTGAGGTGATCTGCTGTCCTCTCTTCAGACTACAGCAACTTTACTTGAGGTGATCATACTGTCATCTCTACAAACTACAGCAGCTTTACCTGAGGTGATCATACTGTCATCTCTACAAACTACAGCAGCTTTACCTGAGGTGATCATACTGTCATCTCTACAAAATACTGCAGCTTAACCTGAGGTGATCATACTGTCATCTCGACAGACTACAGCAGCTTCACCTGAGGTGATCATACTGTCATCTCTACAAACTACAGCAGCTTCACCTGAGGTGATCATACTGTCATCTCTACAAACTACAGCAGCTTTACCTAAGGTGATCATACTGTTATCTCTACAAACTACAGCAGCTTAACCTGAGGTGATCATACTGTCATCTCTACAGACTACAGCAGCTTTACCTGAGGTGATCATACTGTCATCTCTACAAACTACAGCAGTTTTACCTGAGGTGTTCATACTGTCATCTCTACAAACTACAGCAGCTTTACCTGAGGTGATCATAATGTCATCTCTACAGACTACAGCATCTTTACCTGAGGTGATCTGCTGTCATCTCTTCAGACTACAGCAGCTTTACCTGAGGTGATCATACTGTCATCTCTACAAACTACAGCAGCTTTACCTGAGGTGATCATACTGTCATCTCTACAAACTACAGTAGCTTCACCTGAGGTGATCACACTGTCATCTCTACAGACTACAGCAGCTTTCCCGGAGGTGATCATACTGTCATCTCTACAGACTACAGCAGCTTCACCTGAGGTGATCATACTGTCATCTCTACAAACTACAGCAGCTTCACCTGAGGTGATCATACTGTCATCTCTACAGACTACAGCAGCTTTACCTGAGGTGATCATACTGTCATCTCTACAAACTACAGCAGCTTCACCTGAGGTGATCATACTGTCATTTCTACAGACTACAGCAGCTTTACCTGAGGTGATCATACTGTCATCTCTACAAACTAAAGCAGCTTTACCTGAGGTGATCATACTGTCATCTCTACAACCTACAGCAGCTTAACCTGAGGTGATCATACTGTCATCTCTACAAACTAAAGCAGCTTTACCTGAGGTGATCATACTGTCATCTCTACAAACTACAGCAGCTTTACCTGAGGTGATCTGCTGTCCTCTCTTCAGACTACAGCAACTTTACTTGAGGTGATCATACTGTCATCTCTACAAACTACAGCAGCTTTACCTGAGGTGATCATACTGTCATCACTACAAACTACAGCAGCTTTACCTGAGGTGATCATACTGTCATCTCTACAAACTACAGCAGCTTCACCTGAGGTGATCATACTGTCATCTCTACAGACTACAGCAGCTTTACCTGAGGTGATCATACTGTCATCTCTACAAACTAAAGCAGCTTTACCTGAGGTGATCATACTGTCATCTCTACAACCTACAGCAGCTTAACCTGAGGTGATCATACTGTCATCTCTACAAACTAAAGCAGCTTTACCTGAGGTGATCATACTGTCATCTCTACAAACTACAGCAGCTTTACCTGAGGTGATCTGCTGTCCTCTCTTCAGACTACAGCAACTTTACTTGAGGTGATCATACTGTCATCTCTACAAACTACAGCAGCTTTACCTGAGGTGATCATACAGTCATCTCTACAAACTACATCAGCTTTACCTGAGGTGATCATACTGTCATCTCTACAGACTACAGCAGCTTTACCGGAGGTGATCATACTGTCATCTCTACAAACTACAGCAGCTTTACCTGAGGTGTTCATACTGTCATCTCTACAAACTACAGCAGCTTTACCTGAGGTGATCATAATGTCATCTCTACAAACTACAGCAGCTTAACCTGAGGTGATCATACTGTCATCTCTACAGACTACAGCAGCTTCACCTGAGGTGATCATACTGTCATCTCTACAGACTACAGCAGCTTTACCGGAGGTGATCATACTGTCATCTCTACAAACTACAGCAGCTTAACCTGAGGTGATCATACTGTCATCTCTATAAACTAAAGCAGCTTTACCTGAGGTGATCATACTGTCATCTCTACAAACTACAGCAGCTTTACCTGAGGTGATCTGCTGTCCTCTCTTCAGACTACAGCAACTTTACCTGAGGTGATCATACTGTCATCTCTACAAACTACAGCAGCTTTACCTGAGGTGATCATACTGTCATCTCTACAAACTACAGCAGCTTTACCTGAGGTGATCATACTGTCATCTCTACAAACTACAGCAGCTTTACCTGAGGTGATCTGCTGTCCTCTCTTCAGACTACAGCAACTTTACCTGAGGTGATCATACCGTCATCTCTACAAACTACAGCAGCTTTACCTGAGGTGATCATACTGTCATCTCTACAAACTACAGCAGCTTAACCTGAGGTGATCATACTGTCATCTCTACAAACTACAGCAGCTTTACCTGAGGTGATCATACTGTCATCTCTACAAACTACAGCAGCTTAACCTGAGGTGATCATACTGTCATCTCTACAAACTACAGCAGCTTTACCTGAGGTGATCATACTGTCATCTCTACAAACTACAGCAGCTTTACTTGAGGTGATCATACTGTCACCTCTACAGACTACAGCATCTTTACCTGAGGTGATCTGCTGTCATCTCTTCAGATTGCAGCAGCTTTACCTGAGGTGATCATACTGTCATCTCTACAAACTACAGCAGCTTTACCTGAGGTGATCATACTGTCATCTCTACAAACTACAGCAGCTTAACCTGAGGTGATCATACTGTCATCTCGACAGACTACAGCAGCTTCACCTGAGGTGATCATACTGTCATCTCTACAAACTGCAGCAGCTTCACCTGAGGTGATCATACTGTCATCTCTACAAACTACAGCAGCTTTACCTAAGGTGATCATACTGTTATCTCTACAAACTACAGCAGCTTAACCTGAGGTGATCATACTGTCATCTCTACAGACTACAGCAGCTTTACCTGAGGTGATCATACTGTCATCTCTACAAACTACAGCAGTTTTACCTGAGGTGTTCATACTGTCATCTCTACAAACTACAGCAGCTTTACCTGAGGTGATCATAATGTCATCTCTACAGACTACAGCATCTTTACCTGAGGTGATCTGCTGTCATCTCTTCAGACTACAGCAGCTTTACCTGAGGTGATCATACTGTCATCTCTACAAACTACAGCAGCTTTACCTGAGGTGATCATACTGTCATTTCTACAAACTACAGTAGCTTCACCTGAGGTGATCACACTGTCATCTCTACAGACTACAGCAGCTTTCCCGGAGGTGATCATACTGTCATCTCTACAGACTACAGCAGCTTCACCTGAGGTGATCATACTGTCATCTCTACAAACTACAGCAGCTTCACCTGAGGTGATCATACTGTCATCTCTACAGACTACAGCAGCTTTACCTGAGGTGATCATACTGTCATCTCTACAAACTACAGCAGCTTTACCTGAGGTGATCTGCTGTCCTCTCTTCAGACTACAGCAACTTTACTTGAGGTGATCATACTGTCATCTCTACAAACTACAGCAGCTTTACCTGAGGTGATCATACTGTCATCTCTACAAACTACAGCAGCTTTACCTGAGGTGATCATACTGTCATCTCTACAAACTACAGCAGCTTCACCTGAGGTGATCATACTGTCATCTCTACAAACTACAGTAGCTTCACCTGAGGTGATCACACTGTCATCTCTACAAACTGCAGCAGCTTAACCTGAGGTGATCATACTGTCATCTCTACAGACTACAGCAGCTTTACCTGAGGTGATCATACTGTCATCTCTACAAACTACAGCAGTTTTACCTGAGGTGTTCATACTGTCATCTCTACAAACTACAGCAGCTTTACCTGAGATGATCATAATGTCATCTCTACAGACTACAGCATCTTTACCTGAGGTGATCTGCTGTCATCTCTTCAGACTACAGCAGCTTTACCTGAGGTGATCATACTGTCATCTCTACAAACTACAGCAGCTTTACCTGAGGTGATCATACTGTCATTTCTACAAACTACAGTAGCTTCACCTGAGGTGATCACACTGTCATCTCTACAGACTACAGCAGCTTTCCCGGAGGTGATCATACTGTCATCTCTACAGACTACAGCAGCTTCACCTGAGGTGATCATACTGTCATCTCTACAAACTACAGCAGCTTCACCTGAGGTGATCATACTGTCATCTCTACAGACTACAGCAGCTTTACCTGAGGTGATCATACTGTCATCTCTACAAACTACAGCAGCTTTACCTGAGGTGATCTGCTGTCCTCTCTTCAGACTACAGCAACTTTACTTGAGGTGATCATACTGTCATCTCTACAAACTACAGCAGCTTTACCTGAGGTGATCATACTGTCATCTCTACAAACTACAGCAGCTTTACCTGAGGTGATCATACTGTCATCTCTACAAACTACAGCAGCTTCACCTGAGGTGATCATACTGTCATCTCTACAGACTACAGCAGCTTTACCTGAGGTGATCATACTGTCATCTCTACAAACTAAAGCAGCTTTACCTGAGGTGATCATACTGTCATCTCTACAACCTACAGCAGCTTAACCTGAGGTGATCATACTGTCATCTCTACACACTAAAGCAGCTTTACCTGAGGTGATCATACTGTCATCTCTACAAACTACAGCAGCTTTACCTGAGGTGATCTGCTGTCCTCTCTTCAGACTACAGCAACTTTACTTGAGGTGATCATACTGTCATCTCTACAAACTACAGCAGCTTTACCTGAGGTGATCATACTGTCATCTCTACAAACTACAGCAGCTTTACCTGAGGTGATCATACTGTCATCTCTACAGACTACAGCAGCTTTACCGGAGGTGATCATACTGTCATCTCTACAAACTACAGCAGCTTTACCTGAGGTGTTCATACTGTCATCTCTACAAACTACAGCAGCTTTACCTGAGGTGATCATAATGTCATCTCTACAAACTACAGCAGCTTAACCTGAGGTGATCATACTGTCATCTCTACAGACTACAGCAGCTTCACCTGAGGTGATCATACTGTCATCTCTACAGACTACAGCAGCTTTACCGGAGGTGATCATACTGTCATCTCTACAAACTACAGCAGCTTAACCTGAGGTGATCATACTGTCATCTCTACAAACTAAAGCAGCTTTACCTTAGGTGATCATACTGTCATCTCTACAAACTACAGCAGCTTTACCTGAGGTGATCTGCTGTCCTCTCTTCAGACTACAGCAACTTTACCTGAGGTGATCATACTGTCATCTCTACAAACTACAGCAGCTTTACCTGAGGTGATCATACTGTCATCTCTACAAACTACAGCAGCTTTACCTGAGGTGATCATACTGTCATCTCTACAAACTACAGCGGCTTTACCTGAGGTGATCTGCTGTCCTCTCTTCAGACTACAGCAACTTTACCTGAGGTGATCATACTGTCATCTCTACAAACTACAGCAGCTTTACCTGAGGTGATCATACTGTCATCTCTACAAACTACAGCAGCTTAACCTGAGGTGATCATACTGTCATCTCTACAAACTACAGCAGCTTTACCTGAGGTGATCATACTGTCATCTCTACAAACTACAGCAGCTTAACCTGAGGTGATCATACTGTCATCTCTACAAACTACAGCAGCTTTACCTGAGGTGATCATACTGTCATCTCTACAAACTACAGCAGCTTTACTTGAGGTGATCATACTGTCATCTCTACAGACTACAGCAGCTTTACCTGAGGTGATCATACTGTCATCTCTACAAACTACAGCAGCTTTACCTGAGGTGATCATACTGTCATCTCTACAAACTACAGTAGCTTCACCTGAGGTGATCACACTGTCATCTCTACAGACTACAGCAGCTTTCCCAGAGGTGATCATACTGTCATCTCTACAAACTACAGCAGCTTAACCTGAGGTGATCATACTGTCATCTCTACATACTAAAGCAGCTTTACCTGAGGTGATCATACTGTCATCTCTACAGACTACAGCATCTTTACCTGAGGTGATCATACTGTCATCTCTACAGACTACAGCAGCTTCACCTGAGGTGATCATACTGTCATCTCTACAAACTACAGCAGCTTCACCTGAGGTGATCATACTGTCATCTCTACAGACTACAGCAGCTTTACCTGAGGTGATCATACTGTCATCTCTACAAACTAAAGCAGCTTTACCTGAGGTGATCATACTGTCATCTCTACAGACTACAGCATCTTTACCTGAGGTGATCTGCTGTCATCTCTTCAGACTACAGCAGCTTTACCTGAGGTGATCATACTGTAATCTCTACAAACTACAGCAGCTTTACCTGAGGTGATCATACTGTCATCTCTACAAACTACAGCAGCTTCACCTGAGTTGATCATACTGTCATCTCTACAGACTACAGCAGCTTCACCTGAGGTGATCATACTGTCATCTCTACAGACAACAGCAGGTTTACCTGAGGTGATCATACTGTCATCTCTATAAACTACAGCAGCTTTACCTGAGGTGATCATACTGTCATCTCTACAAACTACAGCAGCTTTACCTGAGGTGATCATACTGTCATCTCTACAAACTACAGCAGCTTTACCTGAGGTGATCTGCTGTCCTCTCTTCAGACTACAGCAACTTTACCTGAGGTGATCATACTGTCATCTCTACAAACTACAGCAGCTTTACCTGAGGTGATCATACTGTCATCTCTACAAACTACAGCAGCTTAACCTGAGGTGATCATACTGTCATCTCTACAAACTACAGCAGCTTTACCTGAGGTGATCATACTGTCATCTCTACAAACTACAGCAGCTTAACCTGAGGTGATCATACTGTCATCTCTACAAACTACAGCAGCTTTACCTGAGGTGATCATACTGTCATCTCTACAAACTACAGCAGCTTTACCTGAGGTGATCATACTGTCATCTCTACAAACTACAGCAGCTTAACCTGAGGTGATCATACAGTCATCTCTACAAACTACAGCAGCTTTACCTGAGGTGATCATACTGTCATCTCTACAAACTACAGCAGCTTAACCTGAGGTGATCATACTGTCATCTCTACAAACAACAGCAGCTTTACCTGAGGTGATCATACTGTCATCTCTACAACCTACAGCAGCTTAACCTGAGGTGATCATACTGTCATCTCTACAAACTAAAGCAGCTTTACCTGAGGTGATCATACTGTCATCTCTACAAACTACAGCAGCTTTACCTGAGGTGATCTGCTGTCCTCTCTTCAGACTACAGCAACTTTACCTGAGGTGATCATACTGTCATCTCTACAAACTACAGCAGCTTTACCTGAGGTGATCATACTGTCATCTCTACAAACTACAGCAGCTTTACCTGAGGTGATCATACTGTCATCTCTACAAACTACAGCAGCTTTACCTGAGGTGATCTGCTGTCCTCTCTTCAGACTACAGCAACTTTACCTGAGGTGATCATACTGTCATCTCTACAAACTACAGCAGCTTTAAATGAGGTGATCATACTGTCATCTCTACAAACTACAGCAGCTTAACCTGAGGTGATCATACTGTCATCTCTACAAACTACAGCAGCTTTACCTGAGGTGATCATACTGTCATCTCTACAAACTACAGCAGCTTAACCTGAGGTGATCATACTGTCATCTCTACAAACTACAGCAGCTTTACCTGAGGTGATCATACTGTCATCTCTACAAACTACAGCAGCTTTACTTGAGGTGATCATACTGTCATCTCTACAGACTACAGCATCTTTACCTGAGGTGATCTGCTGTCATCTCTTCAGACTGCAGCAGCTTTACCTGAGGTGATCATACTGTCATCTCTACAAACTACAGCAGCTTTACCTGAGGTGATCATACTGTCATCTCTACAAACTACAGCAGCTTAACCTGAGGTGATCATACTGTCATCTCTACAAACTACAGCAGCTTAACCTGAGGTGATCATACTGTCATCTCTACAGACTACAGCATCTTTACCTGAGGTGATCTGCTGTCATCTCTTCAGACTGCAGCAGCTTTACCTGAGGTGATCATACTGTCATCTCTACAAACTACAGCAGCTTTACCGGAGGTGATCATACTGTCATCTCTACAAACTACAGCAGCTTAACCTGAGGTGATCATACTGTCATCTCTACAGACTACAGCAGCTTCACCTTAGGTGATCATACTGTCATCTCTACAAACTACAGCAGCTTCACCTGAGGTGATCATACTGTCATCTATACAAACTACAGCAGCTTTACCTAAGGTGATCATACTGTTATCTCTACAAACTACAGCAGCTTAACCTGAGGTGATCATACTGTCATCTCTACAGACTACAGCAGCTTTACCTGAGGTGATCATACTGTCATCTCTACAAACTACAGCAGTTTTTCCTGAGGTGTTCATACTGTCATCTCTACAAACTACAGCAGCTTTACCTGAGGTGATCATAATGTCATCTCTACAGACTACAGCATCTTTACCTGAGGTGATCTGCTGTCATCTCTTCAGATTACAGCAGCTTTACCTGAGGTGATCATACTGTCATCTCTACAAACTACAGCAGCTTTACCTGAGGTGATCATACTGTCATCTCTACAAACTACAGTAGCTTTACCTGAGGTGATCACACTGTCATCTCTACAGACTACAGCAGCTTTCCCGGAGGTGATCATACTGTCATCTCTACAAACTACAGCAGCTTAACCTGAGGTGATCATACTGTCATCTCTACAAACTAAAGCAGCTTTACCTGAGGTGATCATACTGTCATCTCTACAGACTACAGCATCTTTACCTGAGGTGATCATACTGTCATCTCTACAGACTACAGCAGCTTCACCTGAGGTGATCATACTGTCATCTATACAAAATACAGCAGCTTCACCTGAGGTGATCATACTGTCATCTCTACAGACTACAGCAGCTTTACCTGAGGTGATCATACTGTCATCTCTACAAACTAAAGCAGCTTTACCTGAGGTGATCATACTGTCATCTCTACAGACTACAGCATCTTTACCTGAGGTGATCTGCTGTCATCTCTTCAGACTACAGCAGCTTTACCTGAGGTGATCATACTGTAATCTCTACAAACTACAGCAGCTTTACCTGAGGTGATCATACTGTCATCTCTACAAACTACAGCAGCTTCACCTGAGTTGATCATACTGTCATCTCTACAGACTATAGCAGCTTCACCTGAGGTGATCATACTGTCATCTCTACAGACAACAGCAGGTTTACCTGAGGTGATCATACTGTCATCTCTATAAACTACAGCAGCTTTACCTGAGGTGATCATACTGTCATCTCTACAGACTACAGCATCTTTACCTAAGGTGATCTGCTGTCATCTCTTCAGACTACAGCAGCTTTACCTGAGGTTATCACACTATCATCTCTACAAACTACAGCAGCTCTACCTGACGTGATAATACTGTCATCTCTACAGACTACAGCAGCTTTACCTGAGGTGATCATACTGTCATCTCTACAAACTACAGCAGCTTTACCTGAGGTGATCTGCTGTCCTCTCTTCAGACTACAGCAACTTTACCTGAGGTGATCATACTGTCATCTCTACAAACTACAGCAGCTTTACCTGAGGTGATCATACTGTCATCTCTACAAACTACAGCAGCTTAACCTGAGGTGATCATACAGTCATCTCTACAAACTACAGCAGCTTTACCTGAGGTGATCATACTGTCATCTCTACAAACTACAGCAGCTTAACCTGAGGTGATCATACTGTCATCTCTACAAACAACAGCAGCTTTACCTGAGGTGATCATACTGTCATCTCTACAACCTACAGCAGCTTAACCTGAGGTGATCATACAGTCATCTCTACAAACTAAAGCAGCTTTACCTGAGGTGATCATACTGTCATCTCTACAAACTACAGCAGCTTTACCTGAGGTGATCTGCTGTCCTCTCTTCAGACTACAGCAACTTTACCTGAGGTGATCATACTGTCATCTCTACAAACTACAGCAGCTTTACCTGAGGTGATCATACTGTCATCTCTACAAACTACAGCAGCTTTACCTGAGGTGATCATACTGTCATCTCTACAGACTACAGCAGCTTTACCGGAGGTGATCATACTGTCATCTCTACAAACTACAGCAGCTTTACCTGAGGTGTTCATACTGTCATCTCTACAAACTACAGCAGCTTTATCTGAGGTGATCATAATGTCATCTCTACAAACTAAAGCAGCTTTACCTGAGGTGATCATACTGTCATCTCTACAGACTACAGCAGCTTTACCGGAGGTGATCATACTGTCATCTCTACAAACTACAGCAGCTTAACCTGAGGTGATCATACTGTCATCTCTACAAACTAAAGCAGCTTTACCTGAGGTGATCATACTGTCATCTCTACAAACTACAGCAGCTTTACCTAAAGTGATCTGCTGTCCTCTCTTCAGACTACAGCAACTTTACCTGAGGTGATCATACTGTCATCTCTACAAACTACAGCAGCTTTACCTGAGGTGATCATACTGTCATCTCTACAAACTACAGCAGCTTAACCTGAGGTGATCATACTGTCATCTCTACAAACTACAGCAGCTTTACCTGAGGTGATCATACTGTCATCTCTACAAACTACAGCAGCTTTACTTGAGGTGATCATACTGTCATCTCTACAGACTACAGCATCTTTACCTGAGGTGATCTGCTGTCATCTCTTCAGACTGCAGCAGCTTTACCTGAGGTGATCATACTGTCATCTCTACAGACTACAGCAGCTTTACCTGAGGTGATCATACTGTCATCTCTACAAACTACAGCAGTTTTACCTGAGGTGTTCATACTGTCATCTCTACAAACTACAGCAGCTTTACCTGAGGTGATCATAATGTCATCTCTACAGACTACAGCATCTTTACCTGAGGTGATCTGCTGTCATCTCTTCAGACTACAGCAGCTTTACCTGAGGTGATCATACTGTCATCTCTACAAACTACAGCAGCTTTACCTGAGGTGATCATACTGTCATCTCTACAGACTACAGCAGCTTTACCGGAGGTGATCATACTGTCATCTCTACAAACTACAGCAGCTTTACCTGAGGTGTTCATACTGTCATCTCTACAAACTACAGCAGCTTTACCTGAGGTGATCATACTGTCATCTCTACAAACTACAGCAGCTTTACCTGAGGTGATCATACTGTCATCTCTACAGACTACAGCAGCTTTACCTGAGGTGATCATACTGTAATCTCTACAAACTACAGCAGCTTTACCTGAGGTGTTCATACTGTCATCTCTACAAACTACAGCAGCTTTACCTGAGGTGATCATAATGTCATCTCTACAAACTACAGCAGCTTAACCTGAGGTGATCATACTGTCATCTCTACAGACTACAGCAGCTTCACCTGAGGTGATCATACTGTCATCTCTACAGACTACAGCAGCTTTACCGGAGGTGATCATACTGTCATCTCTACAAACTACAGCAGCTTAACCTGAGGTGATCATACTGTCATCTCTACAAACTAAAGCAGCTTTACCTGAGGTGATCATACTGTCATCTCTACAAACTACAGCAGCTTTACCTAAAGTGATCTGCTGTCCTCTCTTCAGACTACAGCAACTTTACCTGAGGTGATCATACTGTCATCTCTACAAACTACAGCAGCTTTACCTGAGGTGATCATACTGTCATCTCTACAAACTACAGCAGCTTAACCTGAGGTGATCATACTGTCATCTCTACAAACTACAGCAGCTTTACCTGAGGTGATCATACTGTCATCTCTACAAACTACAGCAGCTTTACTTGAGGTGATCATACTGTCATCTCTACAGACTACAGCATCTTTACCTGAGGTGATCTGCTGTCATCTCTTCAGACTGCAGCAGCTTTACCTGAGGTGATCATACTGTCATCTCTACAAACTACAGCAGCTTTACCTGAGGTGATCATACTGTCATCTCTACAAACTACAGCAGTTTTACCTGAGGTGTTCATACTGTCATCTCTACAAACTACAGCAGCTTTACCTGAGGTGATCATAATGTCATCTCTACAGACTACAGCATCTTTACCTGAGGTGATCTGCTGTCATCTCTTCAGACTACAGCAGCTTTACCTGAGGTGATCATACTGTCATCTCTACAAACTACAGCAGCTTTACCTGAGGTGATCATACTGTCATCTCTACAGACTACAGCAGCTTTACCGGAGGTGATCATACTGTCATCTCTACAAACTACAGCAGCTTTACCTGAGGTGTTCATACTGTCATCTCTACAAACTACAGCAGCTTTACCTGAGGTGATCATACTGTCATCTCTACAAACTACAGCAGCTTTACCTGAGGTGATCATACTGTCATCTCTACAGACTACAGCAGCTTTACCTGAGGTGATCATACTGTAATCTCTACAAACTACAGCAGCTTTACCTGAGGTGATCATACTGTCATCTCTACAAACTACAGCAGCTTCACCTGAGTTGATCATACTGTCATCTCTACAGACTACAGCAGCTTCACCTGAGGTGATCATACTGTCATCTCTACAGAAAACAGCAGGTTTACCTGAGGTGATCATACTGTCATCTCTATAAACTACAGCAGCTTTACCTGAGGTGATCATACTGTCATCTCTACAGACTACAGCATCTTTACCTGAGGTGATCTGCTGTCAACTCTTCAGACTACAGCAGCTTTACCTGAGGTTATCACACTGTCATCTCTACAAACTACAGCAGCTCTACCTGACGTGATCATACTGTCATCTCTACAGACTACAGCAGCTTTACCTGAGGTGATCATACTGTCATCTCTACAAACTACAGCAGCTTTACCTGAGGTGATCTGCTGTCCTCTCTTCAGACTACAGCAACTTTACCTGAGGTGATCATACTGTCATCTCTACAAACTACAGCAGCTTTACCTGAGGTGATCATACTGTCATCTCTACAAACTACAGCAGCTTAACCTGAGGTGATCATACAGTCATCTCTACAAACTACAGCAGCTTTACCTGAGGTGATCATACTGTCATCTCTACAAACTACAGCAGCTTAACCTGAGGTGATCATACTGTCATCTCTACAAACAACAGCAGCTTTACCTGAGGTGATCATACTGTCATCTCTACAACCTACAGCAGCTTAACCTGAGGTGATCATACTGTCATCTCTACAAACTAAAGCAGCTTTACCTGAGGTGATCATACTGTCATCTCTACAAACTACAGCAGCTTTACCTGAGGTGATCTGCTGTCCTCTCTTCAGACTACAGCAACTTTACCTGAGGTGATCATACTGTCATCTCTACAAACTACAGCAGCTTTACCTGAGGTGATCATACTGTCATCTCTACAAACTACAGCAGCTTTACCTGAGGTGATCATACTGTCATCTCTACAGACTACAGCAGCTTTACCGGAGGTGATCATACTGTCATCTCTACAAACTACAGCAGCTTTACCTGAGGTGTTCATACTGTCATCTCTACAAACTACAGCAGCTTTACCTGAGGTGATCATAATGTCATCTCTACAGACTACAGCATCTTTACCTGAGGTGATCTGCTGTCATCTCTTCAGACTACAGCAGCTTTACCTGAGGTGATCATACTGTCATCTCTACAAACTACAGCAGCTTTACCTGAGGTGATCATACTGTCATCTCTACAGACTACAGCAGCTTTACCGGAGGTGATCATACTGTCATCTCTACAAACTACAGCAGCTTTACCTGAGGTGTTCATACTGTCATCTCTACAAACTACAGCAGCTTTACCTGAGGTGATCATACTGTCATCTCTACAAACTACAGCAGCTTTACCTGAGGTGATCATACTGTCATCTCTACAGACTACAGCAGCTTTACCTGAGGTGATCATACTGTAATCTCTACAAACTACAGCAGCTTTACCTGAGGTGATCATACTGTCATCTCTACAAACTACAGCAGCTTCACCTGAGTTGATCATACTGTCATCTCTACAGACTACAGCAGCTTCACCTGAGGTGATCATACTGTCATCTCTACAGACAACAGCAGGTTTACCTGAGGTGATCATACTGTCATCTCTATAAACTACAGCAGCTTTACCTGAGGTGATCATACTGTCATCTCTACAGACTACAGCATCTTTACCTGAGGTGATCTGCTGTCATCTCTTCAGACTACAGCAGCTTTACCTGAGGTTATCACACTGTCATCTCTACAAACTACAGCAGCTCTACCTGACGTGATCATACTGTCATCTCTACAGACTACAGCAGCTTTACCTGAGGTGATCATACTGTCATCTCTACAAACTACAGCAGCTTTACCTGAGGTGATCTGCTGTCCTCTCTTCAGACTACAGCAACTTTACCTGAGGTGATCATACTGTCATCTCTACAAACTACAGCAGCTTTACCTGAGGTGATCATACTGTCATCTCTACAAACTACAGCAGCTTAACCTGAGGTGATCATACAGTCATCTCTACAAACTACAGCAGCTTTACCTGAGGTGATCATACTGTCATCTCTACAAACTACAGCAGCTTAACCTGAGGTGATCATACTGTCATCTCTACAAACAACAGCAGCTTTACCTGAGGTGATCATACTGTCATCTCTACAACCTACAGCAGCTTAACCTGAGGTGATCATACTGTCATCTCTACAAACTAAAGCAGCTTTACCTGAGGTGATCATACTGTCATCTCTACAAACTACAGCAGCTTTACCTGAGGTGATCTGCTGTCCTCTCTTCAGACTACAGCAACTTTACCTAAGGTGATCATACTGTCATCTCTACAAACTACAGCAGCTTTACCTGAGGTGATCATACTGTCATCTCTACAAACTACAGCAGCTTTACCTGAGGTGATCATACTGTCATCTCTACAGACTACAGCAGCTTTACCGGAGGTGATCATACTGTCATCTCTACAAACTACAGCAGCTTTACCTGAGGTGTTCATACTGTCATCTCTACAAACTACAGCAGCTTTACCTGAGGTGATCATAATGTCATCTCTACAAACTACAGAAGCTTAACCTAAGGTGATCATACTGTCATCTCTACAGACTACAGCAGCTTCACCTGAGGTGATCATACTGTCATCTCTACAGACTACAGCAGCTTTACCGGAGGTGATCATACTGTCATCTCTACAAACTACAGCAGCTTAACCTGAGGTGATCATACTGTCATCTCTACAAACTAAAGCAGCTTTACCTGAGGTGATCATACTGTCATCTCTACAAACTACAGCAGCTTTACCTAAAGTGATCTGCTGTCCTCTCTTCAGACTACAGCAACTTTACCTGAGGTGATCATACTGTCATCTCTACAAACTACAGCAGCTTTACCTGAGGTGATCATACTGTCATCTCTACAAACTACAGCAGCTTAACCTGAGGTGATCATACTGTCATCTCTACAAACTACAGCAGCTTTACCTGAGGTGATCATACTGTCATCTCTACAAACTACAGCAGCTTTACTTGAGGTGATCATACTGTCATCTCTACAGACTACAGCATCTTTACCTGAGGTGATCTGCTGTCATCTCTTCAGACTGCAGCAGCTTTACCTGAGGTGATCATACTGTCATCTCTACAAACTACAGCAGCTTTACCTGAGGTGATCATACTGTCATCTCTACAAACTACAGCAGTTTTACCTGAGGTGTTCATACTGTCATCTCTACAAACTACAGCAGCTTTACCTGAGGTGATCATAATGTAATCTCTACAGACTACAGCATCTTTACCTGAGGTGATCTGCTGTCATCTCTTCAGACTACAGCAGCTTTACCTGAGGTGATCATACTGTCATCTCTACAAACTACAGCAGCTTTACCTGAGGTGATCATACTGTCATCTCTACAAACTACAGTAGCTTCACCTGAGGTGATCAAACTGTCAACTCTACAGACTACAGCAGCTTTCTCGGAGGTGATCATACTGTCATCTCTACAAACTACAGCAGCTTAACCTGAGGTGATCATACTGTCATCTCTACAAACTACAGCAGCTTTACCTGAGGTGATCATACTGTCATCTCTACAAACTACAGCAGCTTTACTTGAGGTGATCATACTGTCATCTCTACAGACTACAGCATCTTTACCTGAGGTGATCTGCTGTCATCTCTTCAGACTGCAGCAGCTTTACCTGAGGTGATCATACTGTCATCTCTACAAACTACAGCAGCTTTACCTGAGGTGATCATACTGTCATCTCTACAAACTACAGCAGTTTTACCTGAGGTGTTCATACTGTCATCTCTACAAACTACAGCAGCTTTACCTGAGGTGATCATAATGTAATCTCTACAGACTACAGCATCTTTACCTGAGGTGATCTGCTGTCATCTCTTCAGACTACAGCAGCTTTACCTGAGGTGATCATACTGTCATCTCTACAAACTACAGCAGCTTTACCTGAGGTGATCATACTGTCATCTCTACAAACTACAGTAGCTTCACCTGAGGTGATCACACTGTCAACTCTACAGACTACAGCAGCTTTCCCGGAGGTGATCATACAGTCATCTCTACAAACTACAGCAGCTTAACCTGAGGTGATCATACTGTCATCTCTACAAACTAAAGCAGCTTTACCTGAGGTGATCATACTGTCATCTCTACAGACTACAGCATCTTTACCTGAGGTGATCATACTGTCATCTCTACAGAATACAGCAGCTTCACCTGAGGTGATCATACTGTCATCTCTACAAACTACAGCAGCTTCACCTGAGGTGATCATACTGTCATCTCTACAGACTACAGCAGCTTTACCTGAGGTGATCATACTGTCATCTCTACAAACTACAGCAGCTTCACCTGAGGTGATCATACTGTCATCTCTACAGACTACAGCAGCTTTACCTGAGGTGATCATACTGTCATCTCTACAAACTAAAGCAGCTTTACCTGAGGTGATCATACTGTCATCTCTACAAACTACAGCAGCTTTACCTAAGGTGATCAGACTGTTATCTCTACAAACTACAGCAGCTTAACCTGAGGTGATCATACTGTCATCTCTACAGACTACAGCAGCTTTACCTGAGGTGATAATACTGTCATCTCTACAAACTACAGCAGTTTTACCTGAGGTGTTCATACTTTCATCTCTACAAACTACAGCAGCTTCACCTGCGGTGATCATACTGTCATCTCTACAGACTACAGCAGCTTTACCTGAGGTGATCATACTGTCATCTCTACAAACTAAAGCAGCTTTACCTGAGGTGATCATACTGTCATCTCTACAACCTACAGCAGCTTTACCTGAGGTGATCATACTGTCATCTCTACAAACTACAGCAGCTTTACCTGAGGTGATCATACTGTCATCTCTACAGACTACAGCAGCTTTACCGGAGGTGATCATACTGTCATCTCTACAAACTACAGCAGCTTTACCTGAGGTGATCATACTGTCATCTCTACAAACTACAGCAGCTTTACCTGAGGTGATCATACTGTCATCTCTACAAACTACAGCAGCTTTACCTGAGGTGATCATACTGTCATCTCTACAAACTACAGCAGCTTTACTTGAGGTGATCATACTGTCATCTCTACAGACTACAGCATCTTTACCTGAGGTGATCTGCTGTCATCTCTTCAGACTGCAGCAGCTTTACCTGAGGTGATCATACTGTCATCTCTACAAACTACAGCAGCTTTACCTGAGGTGATCATACTGTCATCTCTACAAACTACAGCAGTTTTACCTGAGGTGTTCATACTGTCATCTCTACAAACTACAGCAGCTTTACCTGAGGTGATCATAATGTAATCTCTACAGACTACAGCATCTTTACCTGAGGTGATCTGCTGTCATCTCTTCAGACTACAGCAGCTTTACCTGAGGTGATCATACTGTCATCTCTACAAACTACAGCAGCTTTACCTGAGGTGATCATACTGTCATCTCTACAAACTACAGTAGCTTCACCTGAGGTGATCACACTGTCAACTCTACAGACTACAGCAGCTTTCCCGGAGGTGATCATACTGTCATCTCTACAAACTACAGCAGCTTAACCTGAGGTGATCATACTGTCATCTCTACAAACTACAGCAGCTTTACCTGAGGTGATCATACTGTCATCTCTACAAACTACAGCAGCTTTACTTGAGGTGATCATACTGTCATCTCTACAGACTACAGCATCTTTACCTGAGGTGATCTGCTGTCATCTCTTCAGACTGCAGCAGCTTTACCTGAGGTGATCATACTGTCATCTCTACAAACTACAGCAGCTTTACCTGAGGTGATCATACTGTCATCTCTACAAACTACAGCAGTTTTACCTGAGGTGTTCATACTGTCATCTCTACAAACTACAGCAGCTTTACCTGAGGTGATCATAATGTAATCTCTACAGACTACAGCATCTTTACCTGAGGTGATCTGCTGTCATCTCTTCAGACTACAGCAGCTTTACCTGAGGTGATCATACTGTCATCTCTACAAACTACAGCAGCTTTACCTGAGGTGATCATACTGTCATCTCTACAAACTACAGTAGCTTCACCTGAGGTGATCACACTGTCAACTCTACAGACTACAGCAGCTTTCCCGGAGGTGATCATACTGTCATCTCTACAAACTACAGCAGCTTAACCTGAGGTGATCATACTGTCATCTCTACAAACTAAAGCAGCTTTACCTGAGGTGATCATACTGTCATCTCTACAGACTACAGCATCTTTACCTGAGGTGATCATACTGTCATCTCTACAGACTACAGCAGCTTCACCTGAGGTGATCATACTGTCATCTCTACAAACTACAGCAGCTTCACCTGAGGTGATCATACTGTCATCTCTACAGACTACAGCAGCTTTACCTGAGGTGATCATACTGTCATCTCTACAAACTACAGCAGCTTCACCTGAGGTGATCATACTGTCATCTCTACAGACTACAGCAGCTTTACCTGAGGTGATCATACTGTCATCTCTACAAACTAAAGCAGCTTTACCTGAGGTGATCATACTGTCATCTCTACAAACTACAGCAGCTTTACCTAAGGTGATCATACTGTTATCTCTACAAACTACAGCAGCTTAACCTGAGGTGATCATACTGTCATCTCTACAGACTACAGCAGCTTTACCTGAGGTGATAATACTGTCATCTCTACAAACTACAGCAGTTTTACCTGAGGTGTTCATACTTTCATCTCTACAAACTACAGCAGCTTCACCTGCGGTGATCATACTGTCATCTCTACAGACTACAGCAGCTTTACCTGAGGTGATCATACTGTCATCTCTACAAACTAAAGCAGCTTTACCTGAGGTGATCATACTGTCATCACTACAACCTACAGCAGCTTAACCTGAGGTGATCATACTGTCATCTCTACAAACTAAAGCAGATTTACCTGAGGTGATCATACTGTCATCTCTACAAACTACAGCAGCTTTACCTGAGGTGATCTGCTGTCCTCTCTTCAGACTACAGCAACTTTACCTGAGGTGATCATACTGTCATCTCTACAAACTACAGCAGCTTTACCTAAGGTGATCATACTGTTATCTCTACAAACTACAGCAGCTTAACCTGAGGTGATCATACTGTCATCTCTACAGACTACAGCAGCTTTACCTGAGGTGATAATACTGTCATCTCTACAAACTACAGCAGTTTTACCTGAGGTGTTCATACTTTCATCTCTACAAACTACAGCAGCTTCACCTGCGGTGATCATACTGTCATCTCTACAGACTACAGCAGCTTTACCTGAGGTGATCATACTGTCATCTCTACAAACTAAAGCAGCTTTACCTGAGGTGATCATACTGTCATCTCTACAACCTACAGCAGCTTAACCTGAGGTGATCATACTGTCATCTCTACAAACTAAAGCAGCTTTACCTGAGGTGATCATACTGTCATCTCTACAAACTACAGCAGCTTTACCTGAGGTGATCTGCTGTCCTCTCTTCAGACTACAGCAACTTTACCTGAGGTGATCATACTGTCATCTCTACAAACTACAGCAGCTTTACCTGAGGTGATCATACTGTCATCTCTACAGACTACAGCAGCTTCACCTGAGGTGATCATACTGTCATCTCTACAGACTACAGCAGCTTTACCGGAGGTGATCATACTGTCATCTCTACAAACTACAGCAGCTTAACCTGAGGTGATCATACTGTCATCTCTACAAACTAAAGCAGCTTTACCTGAGGTGATCATACTGTCATCTCTACAAACTACAGCAGCTTTACCTGAGGTGATCTGCTGTCCTCTCTTCAGACTACAGCAACTTTACCTGAGGTGATCATACTGTCATCTCTACAAACTACAGCAGCTTTACCTGAGGTGATCTGCTGTCCTCTCTTCAGACTACAGCAGCTTTACCTGAGGTGATCATACTGTCATCTCTACAAACTACAGCAGCTTTACCTGAGGTGATCATACTGTCATCTCTACAAACTACAGCAGCTTTACCTGAGGTGATCATACTGTCATCTCTACAAACTACAGCAGCTTTACCTGAGGTGATCTGCTGTCCTCTCTTCAGACTACAGCAACTTTACCTGAGGTGATCATACTGTCATCTCTACAAACTACAGCAGCTTTACCTGAGGTGATCATACTGTCATCTCTACAAACTACAGCAGCTTAACCTGAGGTGATCATACTGTCATCTCTACAAACTACAGCAGCTTTACCTGAGGTGATCATACTGTCATCTCTACAAACTACAGCAGCTTTACTTGAGGTGATCATACTGTCATCTCTACAGACTACAGCATCTTTACCTGAGGTGATCTGCTGTCATCTCTTCAGACTACAGCAGCTTTACCTGAGGTGATCATACTGTCATCTCTACAAACTACAGCAGCTTTACCTGAGGTGATCATACTGTCATCTCTACAGACTACAGCAGCTTTACCGGAGGTGATCATACTGTCATCTCTACAAACTACAGCAGCTTTACCTGAGGTGTTCATACTGTCATCTCTACAAACTACAGCAGCTTTACCTGAGGTGATCATACTGTCATCTCTACAAACTACAGCAGCTTTACCTGAGGTGATCATACTGTCATCTCTACAGACTACAGCAGCTTTACCTGAGGTGATCATACTGTAATCTCTACAAACTACAGCAGCTTTACCTGAGGTGTTCATACTGTCATCTCTACAAACTACAGCAGCTTTACCTGAGGTGATCATAATGTCATCTCTACAAACTACAGCAGCTTAACCTGAGGTGATCATACTGTCATCTCTACAGACTACAGCAGCTTCACCTGAGGTGATCATACTGTCATCTCTACAGACTACAGCAGCTTTACCGGAGGTGATCATACTGTCATCTCTACAAACTACAGCAGCTTAACCTGAGGTGATCATACTGTCATCTCTACAAACTAAAGCAGCTTTACCTGAGGTGATCATACTGTCATCTCTACAAACTACAGCAGCTTTACCTAAAGTGATCTGCTGTCCTCTCTTCAGACTACAGCAACTTTACCTGAGGTGATCATACTGTCATCTCTACAAACTACAGCAGCTTTACCTGAGGTGATCATACTGTCATCTCTACAAACTACAGCAGCTTAACCTGAGGTGATCATACTGTCATCTCTACAAACTACAGCAGCTTTACCTGAGGTGATCATACTGTCATCTCTACAAACTACAGCAGCTTTACTTGAGGTGATCATACTGTCATCTCTACAGACTACAGCATCTTTACCTGAGGTGATCTGCTGTCATCTCTTCAGACTGCAGCAGCTTTACCTGAGGTGATCATACTGTCATCTCTACAAACTACAGCAGCTTTACCTGAGGTGATCATACTGTCATCTCTACAAACTACAGCAGTTTTACCTGAGGTGTTCATACTGTCATCTCTACAAACTACAGCAGCTTTACCTGAGGTGATCATAATGTCATCTCTACAGACTACAGCATCTTTACCTGAGGTGATCTGCTGTCATCTCTTCAGACTACAGCAGCTTTACCTGAGGTGATCATACTGTCATCTCTACAAACTACAGCAGCTTTACCTGAGGTGATCATACTGTCATCTCTACAGACTACAGCAGCTTTACCGGAGGTGATCATACTGTCATCTCTACAAACTACAGCAGCTTTACCTGAGGTGTTCATACTGTCATCTCTACAAACTACAGCAGCTTTACCTGAGGTGATCATACTGTCATCTCTACAAACTACAGCAGCTTTACCTGAGGTGATCATACTGTCATCTCTACAGACTACAGCAGCTTTACCTGAGGTGATCATACTGTAATCTCTACAAACTACAGCAGCTTTACCTGAGGTGATCATACTGTCATCTCTACAAACTACAGCAGCTTCACCTGAGTTGATCATACTGTCATCTCTACAGACTACAGCAGCTTCACCTGAGGTGATCATACTGTCATCTCTACAGAAAACAGCAGGTTTACCTGAGGTGATCATACTGTCATCTCTATAAACTACAGCAGCTTTACCTGAGGTGATCATACTGTCATCTCTACAGACTACAGCATCTTTACCTGAGGTGATCTGCTGTCAACTCTTCAGACTACAGCAGCTTTACCTGAGGTTATCACACTGTCATCTCTACAAACTACAGCAGCTCTACCTGACGTGATCATACTGTCATCTCTACAGACTACAGCAGCTTTACCTGAGGTGATCATACTGTCATCTCTACAAACTACAGCAGCTTTACCTGAGGTGATCTGCTGTCCTCTCTTCAGACTACAGCAACTTTACCTGAGGTGATCATACTGTCATCTCTACAAACTACAGCAGCTTTACCTGAGGTGATCATACTGTCATCTCTACAAACTACAGCAGCTTAACCTGAGGTGATCATACAGTCATCTCTACAAACTACAGCAGCTTTACCTGAGGTGATCATACTGTCATCTCTACAAACTACAGCAGCTTAACCTGAGGTGATCATACTGTCATCTCTACAAACAACAGCAGCTTTACCTGAGGTGATCATACTGTCATCTCTACAACCTACAGCAGCTTAACCTGAGGTGATCATACTGTCATCTCTACAAACTAAAGCAGCTTTACCTGAGGTGATCATACTGTCATCTCTACAAACTACAGCAGCTTTACCTGAGGTGATCTGCTGTCCTCTCTTCAGACTACAGCAACTTTACCTGAGGTGATCATACTGTCATCTCTACAAACTACAGCAGCTTTACCTGAGGTGATCATACTGTCATCTCTACAAACTACAGCAGCTTTACCTGAGGTGATCATACTGTCATCTCTACAGACTACAGCAGCTTTACCGGAGGTGATCATACTGTCATCTCTACAAACTACAGCAGCTTTACCTGAGGTGTTCATACTGTCATCTCTACAAACTACAGCAGCTTTACCTGAGGTGATCATAATGTCATCTCTACAGACTACAGCATCTTTACCTGAGGTGATCTGCTGTCATCTCTTCAGACTACAGCAGCTTTACCTGAGGTGATCATACTGTCATCTCTACAAACTACAGCAGCTTTACCTGAGGTGATCATACTGTCATCTCTACAGACTACAGCAGCTTTACCGGAGGTGATCATACTGTCATCTCTACAAACTACAGCAGCTTTACCTGAGGTGTTCATACTGTCATCTCTACAAACTACAGCAGCTTTACCTGAGGTGATCATACTGTCATCTCTACAAACTACAGCAGCTTTACCTGAGGTGATCATACTGTCATCTCTACAGACTACAGCAGCTTTACCTGAGGTGATCATACTGTAATCTCTACAAACTACAGCAGCTTTACCTGAGGTGATCATACTGTCATCTCTACAAACTACAGCAGCTTCACCTGAGTTGATCATACTGTCATCTCTACAGACTACAGCAGCTTCACCTGAGGTGATCATACTGTCATCTCTACAGACAACAGCAGGTTTACCTGAGGTGATCATACTGTCATCTCTATAAACTACAGCAGCTTTACCTGAGGTGATCATACTGTCATCTCTACAGACTACAGCATCTTTACCTGAGGTGATCTGCTGTCATCTCTTCAGACTACAGCAGCTTTACCTGAGGTTATCACACTGTCATCTCTACAAACTACAGCAGCTCTACCTGACGTGATCATACTGTCATCTCTACAGACTACAGCAGCTTTACCTGAGGTGATCATACTGTCATCTCTACAAACTACAGCAGCTTTACCTGAGGTGATCTGCTGTCCTCTCTTCAGACTACAGCAACTTTACCTGAGGTGATCATACTGTCATCTCTACAAACTACAGCAGCTTTACCTGAGGTGATCATACTGT
Source organism: Salmo salar (assembly GCF_965601325.2). Classification (NCBI taxonomy): domain Eukaryota; kingdom Metazoa; phylum Chordata; class Actinopteri; order Salmoniformes; family Salmonidae; genus Salmo; species Salmo salar. The sequence continues at coordinate 842,011 of NW_027675395.1, forward strand.
CATCTCTACAAACTACAGCAGCTTAACCTGAGGTGATCATACAGTCATCTCTACAAACTACAGCAGCTTTACCTGAGGTGATCATACTGTCATCTCTACAAACTACAGCAGCTTAACCTGAGGTGATCATACTGTCATCTCTACAAACAACAGCAGCTTTACCTGAGGTGATCATACTGTCATCTCTACAACCTACAGCAGCTTAACCTGAGGTGATCATACTGTCATCTCTACAAACTAAAGCAGCTTTACCTGAGGTGATCATACTGTCATCTCTACAAACTACAGCAGCTTTACCTGAGGTGATCTGCTGTCCTCTCTTCAGACTACAGCAACTTTACCTGAGGTGATCATACTGTCATCTCTACAAACTACAGCAGCTTTACCTGAGGTGATCATACTGTCATCTCTACAAACTACAGCAGCTTTACCTGAGGTGATCATACTGTCATCTCTACAGACTACAGCAGCTTTACCGGAGGTGATCATACTGTCATCTCTACAAACTACAGCAGCTTTACCTGAGGTGTTCATACTGTCATCTCTACAAACTACAGCAGCTTTACCTGAGGTGATCATAATGTCATCTCTACAAACTACAGAAGCTTAACCTAAGGTGATCATACTGTCATCTCTACAGACTACAGCAGCTTCACCTGAGGTGATCATACTGTCATCTCTACAGACTACAGCAGCTTTACCGGAGGTGATCATACTGTCATCTCTACAAACTACAGCAGCTTAACCTGAGGTGATCATACTGTCATCTCTACAAACTAAAGCAGCTTTACCTGAGGTGATCATACTGTCATCTCTACAAACTACAGCAGCTTTACCTAAAGTGATCTGCTGTCCTCTCTTCAGACTACAGCAACTTTACCTGAGGTGATCATACTGTCATCTCTACAAACTACAGCAGCTTTACCTGAGGTGATCATACTGTCATCTCTACAAACTACAGCAGCTTAACCTGAGGTGATCATACTGTCATCTCTACAAACTACAGCAGCTTTACCTGAGGTGATCATACTGTCATCTCTACAAACTACAGCAGCTTTACTTGAGGTGATCATACTGTCATCTCTACAGACTACAGCATCTTTACCTGAGGTGATCTGCTGTCATCTCTTCAGACTGCAGCAGCTTTACCTGAGGTGATCATACTGTCATCTCTACAAACTACAGCAGCTTTACCTGAGGTGATCATACTGTCATCTCTACAAACTACAGCAGTTTTACCTGAGGTGTTCATACTGTCATCTCTACAAACTACAGCAGCTTTACCTGAGGTGATCATAATGTAATCTCTACAGACTACAGCATCTTTACCTGAGGTGATCTGCTGTCATCTCTTCAGACTACAGCAGCTTTACCTGAGGTGATCATACTGTCATCTCTACAAACTACAGCAGCTTTACCTGAGGTGATCATACTGTCATCTCTACAAACTACAGTAGCTTCACCTGAGGTGATCAAACTGTCAACTCTACAGACTACAGCAGCTTTCTCGGAGGTGATCATACTGTCATCTCTACAAACTACAGCAGCTTAACCTGAGGTGATCATACTGTCATCTCTACAAACTACAGCAGCTTTACCTGAGGTGATCATACTGTCATCTCTACAAACTACAGCAGCTTTACTTGAGGTGATCATACTGTCATCTCTACAGACTACAGCATCTTTACCTGAGGTGATCTGCTGTCATCTCTTCAGACTGCAGCAGCTTTACCTGAGGTGATCATACTGTCATCTCTACAAACTACAGCAGCTTTACCTGAGGTGATCATACTGTCATCTCTACAAACTACAGCAGTTTTACCTGAGGTGTTCATACTGTCATCTCTACAAACTACAGCAGCTTTACCTGAGGTGATCATAATGTAATCTCTACAGACTACAGCATCTTTACCTGAGGTGATCTGCTGTCATCTCTTCAGACTACAGCAGCTTTACCTGAGGTGATCATACTGTCATCTCTACAAACTACAGCAGCTTTACCTGAGGTGATCATACTGTCATCTCTACAAACTACAGTAGCTTCACCTGAGGTGATCACACTGTCAACTCTACAGACTACAGCAGCTTTCCCGGAGGTGATCATACTGTCATCTCTACAAACTACAGCAGCTTAACCTGAGGTGATCATACTGTCATCTCTACAAACTAAAGCAGCTTTACCTGAGGTGATCATACTGTCATCTCTACAGACTACAGCACCTTTACCTGAGGTGATCATACTGTCATCTCTACAGACTACAGCAGCTTCACCTGAGGTGATCATACTGTCATCTCTACAAACTACAGCAGCTTCACCTGAGGTGATCATACTGTCATCTCTACAGACTACAGCAGCTTTACCTGAGGTGATCATACTGTCATCTCTACAAACTACAGCAGCTTCACCTGAGGTGATCATACTGTCATCTCTACAGACTACAGCAGCTTTACCTGAGGTGATCATACTGTCATCTCTACAAACTAAAGCAGCTTTACCTGAGGTGATCATACTGTCATCTCTACAAACTACAGCAGCTTTACCTAAGGTGATCATACTGTTATCTCTACAAACTACAGCAGCTTAACCTGAGGTGATCATACTGTCATCTCTACAGACTACAGCAGCTTTACCTGAGGTGATAATACTGTCATCTCTACAAACTACAGCAGTTTTACCGGAGGTGTTCATACTTTCATCTCTACAAACTACAGCAGCTTCACCTGCGGTGATCATACTGTCATCTCTACAGACTACAGCAGCTTTAACTGAGGTGATCATACTGTCATCTCTACAAACTAAAGCAGCTTTACCTGAGGTGATCATACTGTCATCTCTACAACCTACAGCAGCTTTACCTGAGGTGATCATACTGTCATCTCTACAAACTACAGCAGCTTTACCTGAGGTGATCATACTGTCATCTCTACAGACTACAGCAGCTTTACCGGAGGTGATCATACTGTCATCTCTACAAACTACAGCAGCTTTACCTGAGGTGATCATACTGTCATCTCTACAAACTACAGCAGCTTTACCTGAGGTGATCATACTGTCATCTCTACAAACTACAGCAGCTTTACCTGAGGTGATCATACTGTCATCTCTACAGACTACAGCAGCTTTACCGGAGGTGATCATACTGTCATCTCTACAAACTACAGCAGCTTTACCTGAGGTGATCATACTGTCATCTCTACAAACTACAGCAGCTTTACCTGAGGTGATCATACTGTCATCTCTACAAACTACAGCAGCTTTACCTGAGGTGATCATACTGTCATCTCTACAAACTACAGCAGTTTTACCTGAGGTGTTCATACTGTCATCTCTACAAACTACAGCAGCTTTACCTGAGGTGATCATAATGTAATCTCTACAGACTACAGCATCTTTACCTGAGGTGATCTGCTGTCATCTCTTCAGACTACAGCAGCTTTACCTGAGGTGATCATACTGTCATCTCTACAAACTACAGCAGCTTTACCTGAGGTGATCATACTGTCATCTCTACAAACTACAGTAGCTTCACCTGAGGTGATCACACTGTCAACTCTACAGACTACAGCAGCTTTCCCGGAGGTGATCATACTGTCATCTCTACAAACTACAGCAGCTTAACCTGAGGTGATCATACTGTCATCTCTACAAACTACAGCAGCTTTACCTGAGGTGATCATACTGTCATCTCTACAAACTACAGCAGCTTTACTTGAGGTGATCATACTGTCATCTCTACAGACTACAGCATCTTTACCTGAGGTGATCTGCTGTCATCTCTTCAGACTGCAGCAGCTTTACCTGAGGTGATCATACTGTCATCTCTACAAACTACAGCAGCTTTACCTGAGGTGATCATACTGTCATCTCTACAAACTACAGCAGTTTTACCTGAGGTGTTCATACTGTCATCTCTTCAAACTACAGCAGCTTTACCTGAGGTGATCATAATGTAATCTCTACAGACTACAGCATCTTTACCTGAGGTGATCTGCTGTCATCTCTTCAGACTACAGCAGCTTTACCTGAGGTGATCATACTGTCATCTCTACAAACTACAGCAGCTTTACCTGAGGTGATCATACTGTCATCTCTACAAACTACAGTAGCTTCACCTGAGGTGATCACACTGTCAACTCTACAGACTACAGCAGCTTTCCCGGAGGTGATCATACTGTCATCTCTACAAACTACAGCAGCTTAACCTGAGGTGATCATACTGTCATCTCTACAAACTAAAGCAGCTTTACCTGAGGTGATCATACTGTCATCTCTACAGACTACAGCATCTTTACCTGAGGTGATCATACTGTCATCTCTACAGAATACAGCAGCTTCACCTGAGGTGATCATACTGTCATCTCTACAAACTACAGCAGCTTCACCTGAGGTGATCATACTGTCATCTCTACAGACTACAGCAGCTTTACCTGAGGTGATCATACTGTCATCTCTACAAACTACAGCAGCTTCACCTGAGGTGATCATACTGTCATCTCTACAGACTACAGCAGCTTTACCTGAGGTGATCATACTGTCATCTCTACAAACTAAAGCAGCTTTACCTGAGGTGATCATACTGTCATCTCTACAAACTACAGCAGCTTTACCTAAGGTGATCAGACTGTTATCTCTACAAACTACAGCAGCTTAACCTGAGGTGATCATACTGTCATCTCTACAGACTACAGCAGCTTTACCTGAGGTGATAATACTGTCATCTCTACAAACTACAGCAGTTTTACCTGAGGTGTTCATACTTTCATCTCTACAAACTACAGCAGCTTCACCTGCGGTGATCATACTGTCATCTCTACAGACTACAGCAGCTTTACCTGAGGTGATCATACTGTCATCTCTACAAACTAAAGCAGCTTTACCTGAGGTGATCATACTGTCATCTCTACAACCTACAGCAGCTTTACCTGAGGTGATCATACTGTCATCTCTACAAACTACAGCAGCTTTACCTGAGGTGATCATACTGTCATCTCTACAGACTACAGCAGCTTTACCGGAGGTGATCATACTGTCATCTCTACAAACTACAGCAGCTTTACCTGAGGTGATCATACTGTCATCTCTACAAACTACAGCAGCTTTACCTGAGGTGATCATACTGTCATCTCTACAAACTACAGCAGCTTTACCTGAGGTGATCATACTGTCATCTCTACAAACTACAGCAGCTTTACTTGAGGTGATCATACTGTCATCTCTACAGACTACAGCATCTTTACCTGAGGTGATCTGCTGTCATCTCTTCAGACTGCAGCAGCTTTACCTGAGGTGATCATACTGTCATCTCTACAAACTACAGCAGCTTTACCTGAGGTGATCATACTGTCATCTCTACAAACTACAGCAGTTTTACCTGAGGTGTTCATACTGTCATCTCTACAAACTACAGCAGCTTTACCTGAGGTGATCATAATGTAATCTCTACAGACTACAGCATCTTTACCTGAGGTGATCTGCTGTCATCTCTTCAGACTACAGCAGCTTTACCTGAGGTGATCATACTGTCATCTCTACAAACTACAGCAGCTTTACCTGAGGTGATCATACTGTCATCTCTACAAACTACAGTAGCTTCACCTGAGGTGATCACACTGTCAACTCTACAGACTACAGCAGCTTTCCCGGAGGTGATCATACTGTCATCTCTACAAACTACAGCAGCTTAACCTGAGGTGATCATACTGTCATCTCTACAAACTACAGCAGCTTTACCTGAGGTGATCATACTGTCATCTCTACAAACTACAGCAGCTTTACTTGAGGTGATCATACTGTCATCTCTACAGACTACAGCATCTTTACCTGAGGTGATCTGCTGTCATCTCTTCAGACTGCAGCAGCTTTACCTGAGGTGATCATACTGTCATCTCTACAAACTACAGCAGCTTTACCTGAGGTGATCATACTGTCATCTCTACAAACTACAGCAGTTTTACCTGAGGTGTTCATACTGTCATCTCTACAAACTACAGCAGCTTTACCTGAGGTGATCATAATGTAATCTCTACAGACTACAGCATCTTTACCTGAGGTGATCTGCTGTCATCTCTTCAGACTACAGCAGCTTTACCTGAGGTGATCATACTGTCATCTCTACAAACTACAGCAGCTTTACCTGAGGTGATCATACTGTCATCTCTACAAACTACAGTAGCTTCACCTGAGGTGATCACACTGTCAACTCTACAGACTACAGCAGCTTTCCCGGAGGTGATCATACTGTCATCTCTACAAACTACAGCAGCTTAACCTGAGGTGATCATACTGTCATCTCTACAAACTAAAGCAGCTTTACCTGAGGTGATCATACTGTCATCTCTACAGACTACAGCATCTTTACCTGAGGTGATCATACTGTCATCTCTACAGACTACAGCAGCTTCACCTGAGGTGATCATACTGTCATCTCTACAAACTACAGCAGCTTCACCTGAGGTGATCATACTGTCATCTCTACAGACTACAGCAGCTTTACCTGAGGTGATCATACTGTCATCTCTACAAACTACAGCAGCTTCACCTGAGGTGATCATACTGTCATCTCTACAGACTACAGCAGCTTTACCTGAGGTGATCATACTGTCATCTCTACAAACTAAAGCAGCTTTACCTGAGGTGATCATACTGTCATCTCTACAAACTACAGCAGCTTTACCTAAGGTGATCATACTGTTATCTCTACAAACTACAGCAGCTTAACCTGAGGTGATCATACTGTCATCTCTACAGACTACAGCAGCTTTACCTGAGGTGATAATACTGTCATCTCTACAAACTACAGCAGTTTTACCTGAGGTGTTCATACTTTCATCTCTACAAACTACAGCAGCTTCACCTGCGGTGATCATACTGTCATCTCTACAGACTACAGCAGCTTTACCTGAGGTGATCATACTGTCATCTCTACAAACTAAAGCAGCTTTACCTGAGGTGATCATACTGTCATCTCTACAACCTACAGCAGCTTAACCTGAGGTGATCATACTGTCATCTCTACAAACTAAAGCAGATTTACCTGAGGTGATCATACTGTCATCTCTACAAACTACAGCAGCTTTACCTGAGGTGATCTGCTGTCCTCTCTTCAGACTACAGCAACTTTACCTGAGGTGATCATACTGTCATCTCTACAAACTACAGCAGCTTTACCTAAGGTGATCATACTGTTATCTCTACAAACTACAGCAGCTTAACCTGAGGTGATCATACTGTCATCTCTACAGACTACAGCAGCTTTACCTGAGGTGATAATACTGTCATCTCTACAAACTACAGCAGTTTTACCTGAGGTGTTCATACTTTCATCTCTACAAACTACAGCAGCTTCACCTGCGGTGATCATACTGTCATCTCTACAGACTACAGCAGCTTTACCTGAGGTGATCATACTGTCATCTCTACAAACTAAAGCAGCTTTACCTGAGGTGATCATACTGTCATCTCTACAACCTACAGCAGCTTAACCTGAGGTGATCATACTGTCATCTCTACAAACTAAAGCAGCTTTACCTGAGGTGATCATACTGTCATCTCTACAAACTACAGCAGCTTTACCTGAGGTGATCTGCTGTCCTCTCTTCAGACTACAGCAACTTTACCTGAGGTGATCATACTGTCATCTCTACAAACTACAGCAGCTTTACCTGAGGTGATCATACTGTCATCTCTACAGACTACAGCAGCTTCACCTGAGGTGATCATACTGTCATCTCTACAGACTACAGCAGCTTTACCGGAGGTGATCATACTGTCATCTCTACAAACTACAGCAGCTTAACCTGAGGTGATCATACTGTCATCTCTACAAACTAAAGCAGCTTTACCTGAGGTGATCATACTGTCATCTCTACAAACTACAGCAGCTTTACCTGAGGTGATCTGCTGTCCTCTCTTCAGACTACAGCAACTTTACCTGAGGTGATCATACTGTCATCTCTACAAACTACAGCAGCTTTACCTGAGGTGATCTGCTGTCCTCTCTTCAGACTACAGCAGCTTTACCTGAGGTGATCATACTGTCATCTCTACAAACTACAGCAGCTTTACCTGAGGTGATCATACTGTCATCTCTACAAACTACAGCAGCTTTACCTGAGGTGATCATACTGTCATCTCTACAAACTACAGCAGCTTTACCTGAGGTGATCTGCTGTCCTCTCTTCAGACTACAGCAACTTTACCTGAGGTGATCATACTGTCATCTCTACAAACTACAGCAGCTTTACCTGAGGTGATCATACTGTCATCTCTACAAACTACAGCAGCTTAACCTGAGGTGATCATACTGTCATCTCTACAAACTACAGCAGCTTTACCTGAGGTGATAATACTGTCATCTCTACAAACTACAGCAGCTTTACTTGAGGTGATCATACTGTCATCTCTACAGACTACAGCATCTTTACCTGAGGTGATCTGCTGTCATCTCTTCAGACTGCAGCAGCTTTACCTGAGGTGATCATACTGTCATCTCTACAAACTACAGCAGCTTTACTTGAGGTGATCATACTGTCATCTCTACAGACTACAGCAGCTTAACCTGAGGTGATCATACTGTCATCTCTACAGACTACAGCAGCTTTACCTGAGGTGATAATACTGTCATCTCTACAAACTACAGCAGTTTTACCTGAGGTGTTCATACTGTCATCTCTACAAACTACAGCAGCTTCACCTGAGGTGATCATACTGTCATCTCTACAGACTACAGCAGCTTTACCTGAGGTGATCATACTGTCATCTCTACAAACTAAAGCAGCTTTACCTGAGGTGATCATACTGTCATCTCTACAACCTACAGCAGCTTAACCTGAGGTGATCATACTGTCATCTCTACAAACTAAAGCAGCTTTACCTGAGGTGATCATACTGTCATCTCTACAAACTACAGCAGCTTTACCTGAGGTGATCTGCTGTCCTCTCTTCAGACTACAGCAGCTTTACCTGAGGTGATCATACTGTCATCTCTACAAACTACAGCAGCTTTACCTGAGGTGATCATACTGTCATCTCTACAAACTACAGCAGCTTTACCTGAGGTGATCATACTGTCATCTCTACAAACTACAGCAGCTTTACCTGAGGTGATCTGCTGTCCTCTCTTCAGACTACAGCAACTTTATCTGAGGTGATCATACTGTCATCTCTACAAACTACAGCAGCTTTACCTGAGGTGATCATACTGTCATCTCTACAAACTACAGCAGCTTAGCCTGAGGTGATCATACTGTCATCTCTACAAACTACAGCAGCTTTACCTGAGGTGATCATACTGTCATCTCTACAAACTACAGCAGCTTTACTTGAGGTGATCATACTGTCATCTCTACAGACTACAGCATCTTTACCTGAGGTGATCTGCTGTCATCTCTTCAGACTGCAGCAGCTTTACCTGAGGTGATCATACTGTCATCTCTACAAACTACAGCAGCTTAAACTGAGGTGATCATACTGTCATCTCTACAAACTACAGCAGCTTTACCTGAGGTGATCATACTGTCATCTCTACAAACTACAGCAGCTTTACTTGAGGACATCATACTGTCATCTCTACAGACTACAGCATCTTTACCTGAGGTGATCTGCTGTCATCTCTTCAGACTGCAGCAGCTTTACCTGAGGTGATCATACTGTCATCTCTACAAACTACAGCAACTTTACCTGAGGTGATCATACTGTCATCTCTACAAATTACAGCAGCTTAACCTGAGGTGATCATACTGTCATCTCTACAGACTACAGCAGCTTCACCTGAGGTGATCATACTGTCATCTCTACAAACTACAGCAGCTTCACCTGAGGTGATCATACTGTCATCTCTACAAACTACAGCAGCTTTACCTAAGGTGATCATACTGTTATCTCTACAAACTACAGCAGCTTAACCTGAGGTGATCATACTGTCATCTCTACAGACTACAGCAGCTTTACCTGAGGTGATAATACTGTCATCTCTACAAACTACAGCAGTTTTACCTGAGGTGTTCATACTGTCATCTCTACAAACTACAGCAGCTTCACCTGAGGTGATCATACTGTCATCTCTACAGACTACAGCAGCTTTACCTGAGGTGATCATACTGTCATCTCTACAAACTAAAGCAGCTTTACCTGAGGTGATCATACTGTCATCTCTACAACCTACAGCAGCTTAACCTGAGGTGATCATACTGTCATCTCTACAAACTAAAGCAGCTTTACCTGAGGTGATCATACTGTCATCTCTACAAACTACAGCAGCTTTACCTGAGGTGATCTGCTGTCCTCTCTTCAGACTACAGCAACTTTACCTGAGGTGATCATACTGTCATCTCTATAAACTACAGCAGCTTTACCTGAGGTGATCATACTGTCATCTCTACAGACTACAGCATCTTTACCTGAGGTTATCTGCTGTCATCTCTTCAGACTGCAGCAGCTTTACCTGAGGTGATCATAGTGTCATCTCTACAAACTACAGCAGCTTAACCTGAGGTGATCATACTGTCATCTCTACAAACTACAGCAGCTTTACCTGAGGTGATCATACTGTCATCTCTACAAACTACAGCAGCTTTACTTGAGGACATCATACTGTCATCTCTACAGACTACAGCATCTTTACCTGAGGTGATCTGCTGTCATCTCTTCAGACTGCAGCAGCTTTACCTGAGGTGATCATACTGTCATCTCTACAAACTACAGCAACTTTACCTGAGGTGATCATACTGTCATCTCTACAAATTACAGCAGCTTAACCTGAGGTGATCATACTGTCATCTCTACAGACTACAGCAGCTTCACCAGAGGTGATCATACTGTCATCTCTACAAACTACAGCAGCTTCACCTGAGGTGATCATACTGTCATCTCTACAAACTACAGCAGCTTTACCTAAGATGATCATACTGTTATCTCTACAAACTACAGCAGCTTAACCTGAGGTGATCATACTGTCATCTCTACAGACTACAGCAGCTTTACCTGAGGTGATAATACTGTCATCTCTACAAACTACAGCAGTTTTACCTGAGGTGTTCATACTGTCATCTCTACAAACTACAGCAGCTTCACCTGAGGTGATCATACTGTCATCTCTACAGACTACAGCAGCTTTACCTGAGGTGATCATACTGTCATCTCTACAAACTAAAGCAGCTTTACCTGAGGTGATCATACTGTCATCTCTACAACCTACAGCAGCTTAACCTGAGGTGATCATACTGTCATCTCTACAAACTAAAGCAGCTTTACCTGAGGTGATCATACTGTCATCTCTACAAACTACAGCAGCTTTACCTGAGGTGATCTGCTGTCCTCTCTTCAGACTACAGCAACTTTACCTGAGGTGATCATACTGTCATCTCTACAAACTACAGCAGCTTTACCTGAGGTGATCATACTGTCATCTCTACAGACTACAGCAGCTTCACCTGAGGTGATCATACTGTCATCTCTACAGACTACAGCAGCTTTACCGGAGGTGATCATACTGTCATCTCTACAAACTACAGCAGCTTAACCTGAGGTGATCATACTGTCATCTCTACAAACTAAAGCAGCTTTACCTGAGGTGATCATACTGTCATCTCTACAAACTACAGCAGCTTTACCTGAGGTGATCTGCTGTCCTCTCTTCAGACTACAGCAACTTTACCTGAGGTGATCATACTGTCATCTCTACAAACTACAGCAGCTTTACCTGAGGTGATCTGCTGTCCTCTCTTCAGACTACAGCAGCTTTACCTGAGGTGATCATACTGTCATCTCTACAAACTACAGCAGCTTTACCTGAGGTGATCATACTGTCATCTCTACAAACTACAGCAGCTTTACCTGAGGTGATCATACTGTCATCTCTACAAACTACAGCAGCTTTACCTGAGGTGATCTGCTGTCCTCTCTTCAGACTACAGCAGCTTTACCTGAGGTGATCATACTGTCATCTCTACAAACTACAGCAGCTTTACTTGAGGTGATCATACTGTCATCTCTACAGACTACAGCATCTTTACCTGAGGTGATCTGCTGTCATCTCTTCAGACTGCAGCAGCTTTACCTGAGGTGATCATACTGTCATCTCTACAAACTACAGCAGCTTTACTTGAGGTGATCATACTGTCATCTCTACAGACTACAGCATCTTTACCTGAGGTGATCTGCTGTCATCTCTTCAGACTGCAGCAGCTTTACCTGAGGTGATCATACTGTCATCTCTACAAACTACAGCAGCTTAAACTGAGGTGATCATACTGTCATCTCTACAAACTACAGCAGCTTTACCTGAGGTGATCATACTGTCATCTCTACAAACTACAGCAGCTTTACTTGAGGACATCATACTGTCATCTCTACAGACTACAGCATCTTTACCTGAGGTGATCTGCTGTCATCTCTTCAGACTGCAGCAGCTTTACCTGAGGTGATCATACTGTCATCTCTACAAACTACAGCAACTTTACCTGAGGTGATCATACTGTCATCTCTACAAATTACAGCAGCTTAACCTGAGGTGATCATACTGTCATCTCTACAGACTACAGCAGCTTCACCTGAGGTGATCATACTGTCATCTCTACAAACTACAGCAGCTTCACCTGAGGTGATCATACTGTCATCTCTACAAACTACAGCAGCTTTACCTAAGGTGATCATACTGTTATCTCTACAAACTACAGCAGCTTAACCTGAGGTGATCATACTGTCATCTCTACAGACTACAGCAGCTTTACCTGAGGTGATAATACTGTCATCTCTACAAACTACAGCAGTTTTACCTGAGGTGTTCATACTGTCATCTCTACAAACTACAGCAGCTTCACCTGAGGTGATCATACTGTCATCTCTACAGACTACAGCAGCTTTACCTGAGGTGATCATACTGTCATCTCTACAAACTAAAGCAGCTTTACCTGAGGTGATCATACTGTCATCTCTACAACCTACAGCAGCTTAACCTGAGGTGATCATACTGTCATCTCTACAAACTAAAGCAGCTTTACCTGAGGTGATCATACTGTCATCTCTACAAACTACAGCAGCTTTACCTGAGGTGATCTGCTGTCCTCTCTTCAGACTACAGCAACTTTACCTGAGGTGATCATACTGTCATCTCTACAAACTACAGCAGCTTTACCTGAGGTGATCATACTGTCATCTCTACAGACTACAGCATCTTTACCTGAGGTGATCTGCTGTCATCTCTTCAGACTGCAGCAGCTTTACCTGAGGTGATCATAGTGTCATCTCTACAAACTACAGCAGCTTAACCTGAGGTGATCATACTGTCATCTCTACAAACTACAGCAGCTTTACCTGAGGTGATCATACTGTCATCTCTACAAACTACAGCAGCTTTACTTGTGGACATCATACTGTCATCTCTACAGACTACAGCATCTTTACCTGAGGTGATCTGCTGTCATCTCTTCAGACTGCAGCAGCTTTACCTGAGGTGATCATACTGTCATCTCTACAAACTACAGCAACTTTACCTGAGGTGATCATACTGTCATCTCTACAAATTACAGCAGCTTAACCTGAGGTGATCATACTGTCATCTCTACAGACTACAGCAGCTTCACCTGAGGTGATCATACTGTCATCTCTACAAACTACAGCAGCTTCACCTGAGGTGATCATACTGTCATCTCTACAAACTACAGCAGCTTTACCTAAGATGATCATACTGTTATCTCTACAAACTACAGCAGCTTAACCTGAGGTGATCATACTGTCATCTCTACAGACTACAGCAGCTTTACCTGAGGTGATAATACTGTCATCTCTACAAACTACAGCAGTTTTACCTGAGGTGTTCATACTGTCATCTCTACAAACTACAGCATCTTCACCTGAGGTGATCATACTGTCATCTCTACAGACTACAGCAGCTTTACCTGAGGTGATCATACTGTCATCTCTACAAACTAAAGCAGCTTTACCTGAGGTGATCATACTGTCATCTCTACAACCTACAGCAGCTTAACCTGAGGTGATCATACTGTCATCTCTACAAACTAAAGCAGCTTTACCTGAGGTGATCATACTGTCATCTCTACAAACTACAGCAGCTTTACCTGAGGTGATCTGCTGTCCTCTCTTCAGACTACAGCAACTTTACCTGAGGTGATCATACTGTCATCTCTACAAACTACAGCAGCTTTACCTGAGGTGATCATACTGTCATCTCTACAGACTACAGCAGCTTCACCTGAGGTGATCATACTGTCATCTCTACAGACTACAGCAGCTTTACCGGAGGTGATCATACTGTCATCTCTACAAACTACAGCAGCTTAACCTGAGGTGATCATACTGTCATCTCTACAAACTAAAGCAGCTTTACCTGAGGTGATCATACTGTCATCTCTACAAACTACAGCAGCTTTACCTGAGGTGATCTGCTGTCCTCTCTTCAGACTACAGCAACTTTACCTGAGGTGATCATACTGTCATCTCTACAAACTACAGCAGCTTTACCTGAGGTGATCTGCTGTCCTCTCTTCAGACTACAGCAGCTTTACCTGAGGTGATCATACTGTCATCTCTACAAACTACAGCAGCTTTACCTGAGGTGATCATACTGTCATCTCTACAAACTACAGCAGCTTTACCTGAGGTGATCATACTGTCATCTCTACAAACTACAGCAGCTTTACCTGAGGTGATCTGCTGTCCTCTCTTCAGACTACAGCAACTTTACCTGAGGTGATCATACTGTCATCTCTACAAACTACAGCAGCTTTACCTGAGGTGATCATACTGTCATCTCTACAAACTACAGCAGCTTAACCTGAGGTGATCATACTGTCATCTCTACAAACTACAGCAGCTTTACTTGAGGTGATCATACTGTCATCTCTACAAACTACAGCAGCTTTACCTGAGGTGATCTGCTGTCATCTCTTCAGACTGCAGCAGCTTTACCTGAGGTGATCATACTGTCATCTCTACAAACTACAGCAGCTTAACCTGAGGTGATCATACTGTCATCTCTACAAACTACAGCAGCTTTACCTGAGGTGATCATACTGTCATCTCTACAAACTACAGCAGCTTTACTTGAGGACATCATACTGTCATCTCTACAGACTACAGCATCTTTACCTGAGGTGATCTGCTGTCATCTCTTCAGACTGCAGCAGCTTTACCTGAGGTGATCATACTGTCATCTCTACAAACTACAGCAACTTTACCTGAGGTGATCATAATGTCATCTCTACAAATTACAGCAGCTTAACCTGAGGTGATCATACTGTCATCTCTACAGACTACAGCAGCTTCACCTGAGGTGATCATACTGTCATCTCTACAAACTACAGCAGCTTCACCTGAGGTGATCATACTGTCATCTCTACAAACTACAGCAGCTTTACCTAAGGTGATCATACTGTTATCTCTACAAACTACAGCAGCTTAACCTGAGGTGATCATACTGTCATCTCTACAGACTACAGCAGCTTTACCTGAGGTGATCATACTGTCATCTCTACAAACTACAGCAGTTTTACCTGAGGTGTTCATACTGTCATCTCTACAAACTACAGCAGCTTTACCTGAGGTGATCATAATGTCATCTCTACAGACTACAGCATCTTTACCTGAGGTGATCTGCTGTCATCTCTTCAGATTACAGCAGCTTTACCTGAGGTGATCATACTGTCATCTCTACAAACTACAGCAGCTTTACCTGAGGTGATCATACTGTCATCTCTACAAACTACAGTAGCTTCACCTGAGGTGATCACACTGTCATCTCTACAGACTACAGCAGCTTTCCCGGAGGTGATCATACTGTCATCTCTACAAACTACAGCAGCTTAACCTGAGGTGATCATACTGTCATCTCTACAAACTAAAGCAGCTTTACCTGAGGTGATCATACTATCATCTCTACAGACTACAGCATCTTTACCTGAGGTGATCATACTGTCATCTCTACAGACTACAGCAGCTTCACCTGAGGTGATCATACTGTCATCTCTACAAACTACAGCAGCTTCACCTGAGGTGATCATACTGTCATCTCTACAGACTACAGCAGCTTTACCTGAGGTGATCATACTGTCATCTCTATAAACTACAGCAGCTTTACCTGAGGTGATCATACTGTCATCTCTACAGACTACAGCATCTTTACCTGAGGTGATCATACTGTCATCTCTACAAACTACAGCAGCTTAACCTGAGGTGATCATACTGTCATCTCTACAAACTAAAGCAGCTTTACCTGAGGTGATCATACTGTCATCTCTACAAACTACAGCAGCTTTACCTGAGTTGATCTGCTGTCCTCTCTTCAGACTACAGCAACTTTACCTGAGGTGATCATACTGTCATCTCTACAAACTACAGCAGCTTTACCTGAGGTGATCTGCTGTCCTCTCTTCAGACTACAGCAGCTTTACCTGAGGTGATCATACTGTCATCTCTACAAACTACAGCAGCTTTACCTGAGGTGATCATACTGTCATCTCTACAAACTACAGCAGCTTTACCTGAGGTGATCATACTGTCATCTCTACAAACTACAGCAGCTTTACCTGAGGTGATCTGCTGTCCTCTCTTCAGACTACAGCAACTTTACCTGAGGTGATCATACTGTCATCTCTACAAACTACAGCAGCTTTACCTGAGGTGATCATACTGTCATCTCTACAAACTACAGCAGCTTAACCTGAGGTGATCATACTGTCATCTCTACAAACTACAGCAGCTTTACTTGAGGACATCATACTGTCATCTCTACAGACTACAGCATCTTTACCTGAGGTGATCTGCTGTCATCTCTTCAGACTGCAGCAGCTTTACCTGAGGTGATCATACTGTCATCTCTACAAACTACAGCAACTTTACCTGAGGTGATCATACTGTCATCTCTACAAATTACAGCAGCTTAACCTGAGGTGATCATACTGTCATCTCTACAAACTAAAGCAGCTTTACCTGAGGTGATCATACTGTCATCTCTACAAACTACAGCAGCTTTACCTGAGGTGATCTGCTGTCCTCTCTTCAGACTACAGCAGCTTTACCTGAGGTGATCATACTGTCATCTCTACAAACTACAGCAGCTTTACCTGAGGTGATCATACTGTCATCTCTACAAACTACAGCAGCTTTACCTGAGGTGATCATACTGTCATCTCTACAAACTACAGCAGCTTTACCTGAGGTGATCTGCTGTCCTCTCTTCAGACTACAGCAACTTTACCTGAGGTGATCATACTGTCATCTCTACAAACTACAGCAGCTTTACCTGAGGTGATCATACTGTCATCTCTACAAACTACAGCAGCTTTACTTGAGGACATCATACTGTCATCTCTACAGACTACAGCATCTTTACCTGAGGTGATCTGATGTCATCTCTTCAGACTGCAGCAGCTTTACCTGAGGTGATCATACTGTCATCTCTACAAACTACAGCAACTTTACCTGAGGTGATCATACTGTCATCTCTACAAATTACAGCAGCTTAACCTGAGGTGATCATACTGTCATCTCTACAGACTACAGCAGCTTCACCTGAGGTGATCATACTGTCATCTCTACAAACTACAGCAGCTTCACCTGAGGTGATCATACTGTCATCTCTACAAACTACAGCAGCTTTACCTAAGGTGATCATACTGTTATCTCTACAAACTACAGCAGCTTAACCTGAGGTGATCATACTGTCATCTCTACAGACTACAGCAGCTTTACCTGAGGTGATCATACTGTCATCTCTACAAACTACAGCAGTTTTACCTGAGGTGTTCATACTGTCATCTCTACAAACTACAGCAGCTTTACCTGAGGTGATCATAATGTCATCTCTACAGACTACAGCATCTTTACCTGAGGTGATCTGCTGTCATCTCTTCAGATTACAGCAGCTTTACCTGAGGTGATCATACTGTCATCTCTACAAACTACAGCAGCTTTACCTGAGGTGATCATACTGTCATCTCTACAAACTACAGTAGCTTCACCTGAGGTGATCACACTGTCATCTCTACAGACTACAGCAGCTTTCCTGGAGGTGATCATACTGTAATCTCTACAAACTACAGCAGCTTAACCTGAGGTGATCATACTGTCATCTCTACAAACTACAGCAGCTTTACCTGAGGTGATCATAATGTCATCTCTACAGACTACAGCATCTTTACCTGAGGTGATCTGCTGTCATCTCTTCAGATTACAGCAGCTTTACCTGAGGTGATCATACTGTCATCTCTACAAACTACAGCAGCTTTACCTGAGGTGATCATACTGTCATCTCTACAAACTACAGTAGCTTCACCTGAGGTGATCACACTGTCATCTCTACAGACTACAGCAGCTTTCCTGGAGGTGATCATACTGTAATCTCTACAAACTACAGCAGCTTAACCTGAGGTGATCATACTGTCATCTCTACAAACTAAAGCAGCTTTACCTGAGGTGATCATACTGTCATCTCTACAGACTACAGCATCTTTACCTGAGGTGATCATACTGTCATCTCTACAGACTACAGCAGCTTCACCTGAGGTGATCATACTGTCATCTCTACAAACTACAGCAGCTTCACCTGAGGTGATCATACTGTCATCTCTACAGACTACAGCAGCTTTACCTGAGGTGATCATACTGTCATCTCTACAAACTAAAGCAGCTTTACCGAGGTGATCATACTGTCATCTCTACAGACTACAGCATCTTTACCTGAGGTGATCTGCTGTCATCTCTTCAGACTACAGCAGCTTTACCTGAGGTGATCATACTGTAATCTCTACAAACTACAGCAGCTTTACCTGAGGTGATCATACTGTCATCTCTACAAACTACAGCAGCTTCACCTGAGTTGATCATACTGTCATCTCTACAGACTACAGCAGCTTCACCTGAGGTGATCATACTGTCATCTCTACAAACTACAGCAGCTTTACCTGAGGTGATCTGCTGTCCTCTCTTCAGACTACAGCAACTTTACCTGAGGTGATCATACTGTCATCTCTACAAACTACAGCAGCTTTACCTGAGGTGATCATACTGTCATCTCTACAAACTACAGCAGCTTAACCTGAGGTGATCATACAGTCATCTCTACAAACTACAGCAGCTTTACCTGAGGTGATCATACTGTCATCTCTACAAACTACAGCAGCTTAACCTGAGGTGATCATACTGTCATCTCTACAAACAACAGCAGCTTTACCTGAGGTGGTCATACTGTCATCTCTACAGACTACAGCAGCTTTACCTGAGGTGATCATACTGTCATCTCTACAAACTACAGCAGCTTTACCTGAGGTGATCTGCTGTCCTCTCTTCAGACTACAGCAACTTTACCTGAGGTGATCATACTGTCATCTCTACAAACTACAGCAGCTTTACCTGAGGTGATCATACTGTCATCTCTACAAACTACAGCAGCTTAACCTGAGGTGATCATACAGTCATCTCTACAAACTACAGCAGCTTTACCTGAGGTGATCATACTGTCATCTCTACAAACTACAGCAGCTTAACCTGAGGTGATCATACTGTCATCTCTACAAACAACAGCAGCTTTACCTGAGGTGGTCATACTGTCATCTCTACAACCTACAGCAGCTTTACCTGAGGTGATCATACTGTCATCTCTACAAACTAAAGCAGCTTTACCTGAGGTGATCATACTGTCATCTCTACAAACTACAGCAGCTTTACCTGAGGTCATCTGCTGTCATCTCTTCAGACTACAGCAGCTTTACCTGAGGTGATCATACTGTCATCTCTACAAACTACAGCAGCTTTACCTGAGGTGATCATACTGTCATCTCTACAAACTACAGTAGCTTCACCTGAGGTGATCACACTGTCATCTCTACAGACTACAGCAGCTTTCCCGGAGGTGATCATACTGTCATCTCTACAAACTACAGCAGCTTAACCTGAGGTGATCATACTGTCATCTCTACAAACTAAAGCAGCTTTACCTGAGGTGATCATACTGTCATCTCTACAGACTACAGCATCTTTACCTGAGGTGATCATACTGTCATCTCTACAGACTACAGCAGCTTCACCTGAGGTGATCATACTGTCATCTCTACAAACTACAGCAGCTTCACCTGAGGTGATCATACTGTCATCTCTACAGACTACAGCAGCTTTACCTGAGGTGATCATACTGTCATCTCTACAAACTAAAGCAGCTTTACCTGAGGTGATCATACTGTCATCTCTACAGACTACAGCATCTTTACCTGAGGTGATCTGCTGTCATCTCTTCAGACTACAGCAGCTTTACCTGAGGTGATCATACTGTAATCTCTACAAACTACAGCAGCTTTACATGAGGTGATGATACTGTCATCTCTACAAACTACAGCAGCTTCACCTGAGGTGATCATACTGTCATCTCTACAGACTACAGCAGCTTCACCTGAGGTGATCATACTGTCATCTCTACAAACTACAGCAGCTTCACCTGAGGTGATCATACTGTCATCTCTACAGACTACAGCAGCTTTACCTGAGGTGATCATACTGTCATCTCTACAAACTAAAGCAGCTTTACCAAGGTGATCATACTGTCATCTCTACAGACTACAGCATCTTTACCTGAGGTGATCTGCTATCATCTCTTCAGACTACAGCAGCTTTACCTGAGGTGATCATACTGTAATCTCTACAAACTACAGCAGCTTTACCTGAGGTGATCATACTGTCATCTCTACAAACTACAGCAGCTTCACCTGAGTTGATCATACTGTCATCTCTACAGACTACAGCAGCTTCACCTGAGGTGATCATACTGTCATCTCTACAGACAACAGCAGGTTTACCTGAGGTGATCATACTGTCATCTCTATAAACTACAGCAGCTTTACCTGAGGTGATCATACTGTCATCTCTACAGACTACAGCATCTTTATCTGAGGTGATCTGCTGTCATCTCTTCAGACTACAGCAGCTTTACCTGAGGTTATCACACTGTCATCTCTACAAACTACAGCAGCTCTACCTGACGTGATCATACTGTCATCTCTACAAACTACAGCAGCTTAACCTGAGGTGATCATACAGTCATCTCTACAAACTACAGCAGCTTTACCTGAGGTGATCATACTGTCATCTCTACAAACTACAGCAGCTTAACCTGAGGTGATCATACTGTCATCTCTACAAACAACAGCAGCTTTACCTGAGGTGGTCATACTGTCATCTCTACAGACTACAGCAGCTTTACCTGAGGTGATCATACTGTCATCTCTACAAACTACAGCAGCTTTACCTGAGGTGATCTGCTGTCCTCTCTTCAGACTACAGCAACTTTACCTGAGGTGATCATACTGTCATCTCTACAAACTACAGCAGCTTTACCTGAGGTGATCATACTGTCATCTCTACAAACTACAGCAGCTTAACCTGAGGTGATCATACAGTCATCTCTACAAACTACAGCAGCTTTACCTGAGGTGATCATACTGTCATCTCTACAAACTACAGCAGCTTAACCTGAGGTGATCATACTGTCATCTCTACAAACAACAGCAGCTTTACCTGAGGTGGTCATACTGTCATCTCTACAACCTACAGCAGCTTAACCTGAGGTGATCATACTGTCATCTCTACAAACTAAAGCAGCTTTACCTGAGGTGATCATACTGTCATCTCTACAAACTACAGCAGCTTGACCTGAGGTGATCTGCTGTCATCTCTTCAGACTACAGCAGCTTTACCTGAGGTGATCATACTGTCATCTCTACAAACTACAGCAGCTTTACCTGAGGTGATCATACTGTCATCTCTACAAACTACAGCAGCTTCACCTGAGGTGATCATACTGTCATCTCTACAGACTACAGCAGCTTTACCTGAGGTGATCATACTGTCATCTCTACAAACTAAAGCAGCTTTACCGAGGTGATCATACTGTCATCTCTACAGACTACAGCATCTTTACCTGAGGTGATCTGCTATCATCTCTTCAGACTACAGCAGCTTTACCTGAGGTGATCATACTGTAATCTCTACAAACTACAGCAGCTTTACCTGAGGTGATCATACTGTCATCTCTACAAACTACAGCAGCTTCACCTGAGTTGATCATACTGTCATCTCTACAGACTACAGCAGCTTCACCTGAGGTGATCATACTGTCATCTCTACAGACAACAGCAGGTTTACCTGAGGTGATCATACTGTCATCTCTATAAACTACAGCAGCTTTACCTGAGGTGATCATACTGTCATCTCTACAGACTACAGCATCTTTACCTGAGGTGATCTGCTGTCATCTCTTCAGACTACAGCAGCTTTACCTGAGGTTATCACACTGTCATCTCTACAAACTACAGCAGCTCTACCTGACGTGATCATACTGTCATCTCTACAAACTACAGCAGCTTAACCTGAGGTGATCATACAGTCATCTCTACAAACTACAGCAGCTTTACCTGAGGTGATCATACTGTCATCTCTACAAACTACAGCAGCTTAACCTGAGGTGATCATACTGTCATCTCTACAAACAACAGCAGCTTTACCTGAGGTGGTCATACTGTCATCTCTACAGACTACAGCAGCTTTACCTGAGGTGATCATACGGTCATCTCTACAAACTACAGCAGCTTTACCTGAGGTGATCTGCTGTCCTCTCTTCAGACTACAGCAACTTTACCTGAGGTGATCATACTGTCATCTCTACAAACTACAGCAGCTTTACCTGAGGTGATCATACTGTCATCTCTACAAACTACAGCAGCTTAACCTGAGGTGATCATACAGTCACCTCTACAAACTACAGCAGCTTTACCTGAGGTGATCATACTGTCATCTCTACAAACTACAGCAGCTTAACCTGAGGTGATCATACTGTCATCTCTACAAACAACAGCAGCTTTACCTGAGGTGGTCATACTGTCATCTCTACAACCTACAGCAGCTTAACCTGAGGTGATCATACTGTCATCTCTACAAACTAAAGCAGCTTTACCTGAGGTGATCATACTGTCATCTCTACAAACTACAGCAGCTTGACCTGAGGTGATCTGCTGTCATCTCTTCAGACTACAGCAGCTTTACCTGAGGTGATCATACTGTCATCTCTACAAACTACAGCAGCTTTACCTGAGGTGATCATACTGTCATCTCTACAAACTACAGCAGCTTTACCTGAGGTGATCATACTGTCATCTCTACAAACTACAGCAGCTTTCCCGGAGGTGATCATACTGTCATCTCTACAAACTACAGCAGCTTAACCTGAGGTGATCATACTGTCATCTCTACAAACTAAAGCAGCTTTACCTGAGGTGATCATACTGTCATCTCTACAGACTACAGCATCTTTACCTGAGGTGATCATACTGTCATCTCTACAGACTACAGCAGCTTCACCTGAGGTGATCATACTGTCATCTCTACAAACTACAGCAGCTTCACCTGAGGTGATCATACTGTCATCTCTACAGACTACAGCAGCTTTACCTGAGGTGATCATACTGTCATCTCTACAAACTAAAGCAGCTTTACCTGAGGTGATCATACTGTCATCTCTACAGACTACAGCATCTTTACCTGAGGTGATCTGCTGTCATCTCTTCAGACTACAGCAGCTTTACCTGAGGTGATCATACTGTAATCTCTACAAACTACAGCAGCTTTACATGAGGTGATCATACTGTCATCTCTACAAACTACAGCAGCTTCACCTGAGGTGATCATACTGTCATCTCTACAAACTACAGCAGCTTTACCTGAGGTGATCTTACTGTCATCTCTACAAACTACAGCAGCTTTACCTGAGGTGATCATACTGTCATCTCTACAAACTACAGCAGCTTAACCTGAGGTGATCATACTGTCATCTCTACAAACTAAAGCAGCTTTACCTGAGGTGATCATACTGTCATCTCTACAGACTACAGCATCTTTACCTGAGGTGATCATACTGTCATCTCTACAGACTACAGCAGCTTCACCTGAGGTGATCATACTGTCATCTCTACAAACTAAAGCAGCTTTACCTGAGGTGATCATACTGTCATCTCTACAGACTACAACATCTTTACCTGAGGTGATCTGCTGTCATCTCTTCAGACTACAGCAGCTTTACCTGAGGTGATCATACTGTAATCTCTACAAACTACAGCAGCTTTACCTGAGGTGATCATACTGTCATCTCTACAAACTACAGCAGCTTCACCTGAGTTGATCATACTGTCATCTCTACAGACTACAGCAGCTTCACCTGAGGTGATCGTACTGTCATCTCTACAGACAACAGCAGGTTTACCTGAGGTGATCATACTGTCATCTCTATAAACTACAGCAGCTTTACCTGAGGTGATCATACTGTCATCTCTACAGACTACAGCATCTTTACCTGAGGTGATCTGCTGTCATCTCTTCAGACTACAGCAGCTTTACCTGAGGTTATCACACTGTCATCTCTACAAACTACCGCAGCTCTACCTGACGTGATCATACTGTCATCTCTACAGACTACCGCAGCTTTACCTGAGGTGATCATACTGTCATCTCTACAAACTACAGCAGCTTTACCTGAGGTGATCTGCTGTCCTCTCTTCAGACTACAGCAACTTTACCTGAGGTGATCATACTGTCATCTCTACAAACTACAGCAGCTTTACCTGAGGTGATCATACTGTCATCTCTACAAACTACAGCAGCTTTACCTGAGGTGATCATACTGTCATCTCTACAAACTACAGCAGCTTAACCTGCGGTGATCATACAGTCATCTCTACAAACTACAGCAGCTTTACCTGAGGTGATCATACTGTCATCTCTACAAACTACAGCAGCTTAACCTGAGGTGATCATACTGTCATCTCTACAAACAACAGCAGCTTTACCTGAGGTGGTCATACTGTCATCTCTACAGACTACAGCAGCTTTACCTGAGGTGATCATACTGTCATCTCTACAAACTACAGCAGCTTTACCTGAGGTGATCTGCTGTCCTCTCTTCAGACTACAGCAACTTTACCTGAGGTGATCATACTGTCATCTCTACAAACTACAGCAGCTTTACCTGAGGTGATCATACTGTCATCTCTACAAACTACAGCAGCTTAACCTGAGGTGATCATACAGTCATCTCTACAAACTACAGCAGCTTTACCTGAGGTGATCATACTGTCATCTCTACAAACTACAGCAGCTTAACCTGAGGTGATCATACTGTCATCTCTACAAACAACAGCAGCTTTACCTGAGGTGGTCATACTGTCATCTCTACAACCTACAGCAGCTTAACCTGAGGTGATCATACTGTCATCTCTACAAACTAAAGCAGCTTTACCTGAGGTGATCATACTGTCATCTCTACAAACTACAGCAGCTTTACCTGAGGTGATCTGCTGTCATCTCTACAGACTACAGCAGCTTTCCCGGAGGTGATCATACTGTCATCTCTACAAACTACAGCAGCTTAACCTGAGGTGATCATACTGTCATCTCTACAAACTAAAGCAGCTTTACCTGAGGTGATCATACTGTCATCTCTACAGACTACAGCATCTTTACCTGAGGTGATCATACTGTCATCTCTACAGACTACAGCAGCTTCACCTGAGGTGATCATACTGTCATCTCTACAAACTACAGCAGCTTCACCTGAGGTGATCATACTGTCATCTCTACAGACTACAGCAGCTTTACCTGAGGTGATCATACTGTCATCTCTACAAACTAAAGCAGCTTTACCTGATGTGATCATACTGTCATCTCTACAGACTACAACATCTTTACCTGAGGTGATCTGCTGTCATCTCTTCAGACTACAGCAGCTTTACCTGAGGTGATCATACTGTAATCTCTACAAACTACAGCAGCTTTACCTGAGGTGATCATACTGTCATCTCTACAAACTACAGCAGCTTCACCTGAGTTGATCATACTGTCATCTCTACAGACTACAGCAGCTTCACCTGAGGTGATCATACTGTCATCTCTACAGACAACAGCAGGTTTACCTGAGGTGATCATACTGTCATCTCTATAAACTACAGCAGCTTTACCTGAGGTGATCATACTGTCATCTCTACAGACTACAGCATCTTTACCTGAGGTGATCTGCTGTCATCTCTTCAGACTACAGCAGCTTTACCTGAGGTTATCACACTGTCATCTCTACAAACTACCGCAGCTCTACCTGACGTGATCATACTGTCATCTCTACAGACTACCGCAGCTTTACCTGAGGTGATCATACTGTCATCTCTACAAACTACAGCAGCTTTACCTGAGGTGATCTGCTGTCCTCTCTTCAGACTACAGCAACTTTACCTGAGGTGATCATACTGTCATCTCTACAAACTACAGCAGCTTTACCTGAGGTGATCATACTGTCATCTCTACAAACTACAGCAGCTTAACCTGAGGTGATCATACTGTCATCTCTACAAACAACAGCAGCTTTACCTGAGGTGGTCATACTGTCATCTCTACAACCTACAGCAGCTTAACCTGAGGTGATCATACTGTCATCTCTACAAACTAAAGCAGCTTTACCTGAGGTGATCATACTGTCATCTCTACAAACTACAGCAGCTTTACCTGAGGTGATCTGCTGTCATCTCTTCAGACTACAGCAGCTTTACCTGAGGTGATCATACTGTCATCTCTACAAACTACAGCAGCTTTACCTGAGTTGATCATACTGTCATCTCTACAAACTACAGTAGCTTCACCTGAGGTGATCACACTGTCATCTCTACAGACTACAGCAGCTTTCCCGGAGGTGATCATACTGTCATCTCTACAAACTACAGCAGCTTAACCTGAGGTGATCATACTGTCATCTCTACAAACTAAAGCAGCTTTACCTGAGGTGATCATAATGTCATCTCTACAGACTACAGCATCTTTACCTGAGGTGATCATACTGTCATCTCTACAGACTACAGCAGCTTCACCTGAGGTGATCATACTGTCATCTCTACAAACTACGGCAGCTTCACCTGAGGTGATCATACTGTCATCTCTACAGACTACAGCAGCTTTACCTGAGGTGATCATACTGTCATCTCTACAAACTAAAGCAGCTTTACCTGATGTGATCATACTGTCATCTCTACAGACTACAACATCTTTACCTGAGGTGATCTGCTGTCATCTCTTCAGACTACAGCAGCTTTACCTGAGGTGATCATACTGTAATCTCTACAAACTACAGCAGCTTTACCTGAGGTGATCATACTGTCATCTCTACAAACTACAGCAGCTTCACCTGAGTTGATCATACTGTCATCTCTACAAACTACAGCAGCTTTACCTGAGGTGATCATACTGTCATCTCTACAGACTACAGCATCTTTAACAGAGGTGATCTGCTGTCATCTCTTCAGACTACAGCAGCTTTACCTGAGGTTATCACACTGTCATCTCTACAAACTACCGCAGCTCTACCTGACGTGATCATACTGTCATCTCTACAGACTACCGCAGCTTTACCTGAGGTGATCATACTGTCATCTCTACAAACTACAGCAGCTTTACCTGAGGTGATCTGCTGTCCTCTCTTCAGACTACAGCAACTTTACCTGAGGTGATCATACTGTCATCTCTACAAACTACAGCAGCTTTACCTGAGGTGATCATACTGTCATCTCTACAAACTACAGCAGCTTTACCTGAGGTGATCATACTGTCATCTCTACAAACTACAGCAGCTTAACCTGAGGTGATCATACAGTCATCTCTACAAACTACAGCAGCTTTACCTGAGGTGATCATACTGTCATCTCTACAAACTACAGCAGCTTAACCTGAGGTGATCATACTGTCATCTCTACAAACAACAGCAGCTTTACCTGAGGTGGTCATACTGTCATCTCTACAGACTACAGCAGCTTTACCTGAGGTGATCATACTGTCATCTCTACAAACTACAGCAGCTTTACCTGAGGTGATCTGCTGTCCTCTCTTCAGACTACAGCAACTTTACCTGAGGTGATCATACTGTCTTCTCTACAAACTACAGCAGCTTTACCTGAGGTGATCATACTGTCATCTCTACAAACTACAGCAGCTTAACCTGAGGTGATCATACAGTCATCTCTACAAACTACAGCAGCTTTACCTGAGGTGATCATACTGTCATCTCTACAAACTACAGCAGCTTAACCTGAGGTGATCATACTGTCATCTCTACAAACAACAGCAGCTTTACCTGAGGTGGTCATACTGTCATCTCTACAACCTACAGCAGCTTAACCTGAGGTGATCATACTGTCATCTCTACAAACTAAAGCAGCTTTACCTGAGGTGATCATACTGTCATCTCTACAAACTACAGCAGCTTTACCTGAGGTGATCTGCTGTCATCTCTTCAGACTACAGCAGCTTTACCTGAGGTGATCATACTGTCATCTCTACAAACTACAGCAGCTTTACCTGAGGTGATCATACTGTCATCTCTACAAACTACAGTAGCTTCACCTGAGGTGATCACACTGTCATCTCTACAGACTACAGCAGCTTTCCCGGAGGTGATCATACTGTCATCTCTACAAACTACAGCTGCTTAACCTGAGGTGATCATACTGTCATCTCTACAAACTAAAGCAGCTTTACCTGAGGTGATCATACTGTCATCTCTACAGACTACAGCATCTTTACCTGAGGTGATCATACTGTCATCTCTACAGACTACAGCAGCTTCACCTGAGGTGATCATACTGTCATCTCTACAAACTACAGCAGCTTCACCTGAGGTGATCATACTGTCATCTCTACAGACTACAGCAGCTTTACCTGAGGTGATCATACTGTCATCTCTACAAACTAAAGCAGCTTTACCTGAGGTGATCATACTGTCATCTCTACAGACTACAGCATCTTTACCTGAGGTGATCTGCTGTCATCTCTTCAGACTACAGCAGCTTTACCTGACGTGATCATACTGTAATCTCTACAAACTACAGCAGCTTTACCTGAGGTGATCATACTGTCATCTCTACAAACTACAGCAGCTTCACCTGAGTTGATCATACTGTCATCTCTACAGACTACAACAGCTTCACCTGAGGTGATCATACTGTCATCTCTACAGACAACAGCAGGTTTACCTGAGGTGATCATACTGTCATCTCTATAAACTACAGCAGCTTTACCTGAGGTGATCATACTGTCATCTCTACAGACTACAGCATCTTTACCTGAGGTGATCTGCTGTCATCTCTTCAGACTACAGCAGCTTTACCTGAGGTTATCACACTGTCATCTCTACAAACTACCGCAGCTCTACCTGACGTGATCATACTGTCATCTCTACAGACTACCGCAGCTTTACCTGAGGTGATCATACTGTCATCTCTACAAACTACAGCAGCTTTACCTGAGGTGATCTGCTGTCCACTCTTCAGACTACAGCAACTTTACCTGAGGTGATCATACTGTCATCTCTACAAACTACAGCAGCTTTACCTGAGGTGATCATACTGTCATCTCTACAAACTACAGCAGCTTAACCTGAGGTGATCATACAGTCATCTCTACAAACTACAGCAGCTTTACCTGAGGTGATCATACTGTCATCTCTACAAACTACAGCAGCTTAACCTGAGGTGATCATACTGTCATCTCTACAAACAACAGCAGCTTTGCCTGAGGTGATCATACTGTCATCTCTACAAACTACAGCAGCTTTACCTGAGGTGATCATACTGTCATCTCTACAAACTACAGCAGCTTAACCTGAGGTGATCATACAGTCATCTCTACAAACTACAGCAGCTTTACCTGAGGTGATCATACTGTCATCTCTACAAACTACAGCAGCTTAACCTGAGGTGATCATACTGTCATCTCTACAAACAACAGCAGCTTTGCCTGAGGTGATCATACTGTCATCTCTACAACCTACAGCAGCTTAACCTGAGGTGATCATACTGTCATCTCTACAAACTAAAGCAGCTTTACCTGAGGTGATCATACTGTCATCTCTACAAACTACAGCAGCTTTACCTGAGGTGATCTGCTGTCCTCTCTTCAGACTACAGCAACTTTACCTGAGGTGATCATACTGTCATCTCTACAAACTACAGCAGCTTTACCTGAGGTGATCATACTGTCATCTCTACAAACTACAGCAGCTTTACCTGAGGTGATCATACTGTCATCTCTACAGACTACAGCAGCTTTACCGGAGGTGATCATACTGTCATCTCTACAAACTACAGCAGCTTTACCTGAGGTGTTCATACTGTCATCTCTACAAACTACAGCAGCTTTACCTGAGGTGATCATAATGTCATCTCTACAAACTACAGCAGCTTAACCTGAGGTGATCATACTGTCATCTCTACAAACAACAGCAGCTTTGCCTGAGGTGATCATACTGTCATCTCTACAACCTACAGCAGCTTAACCTGAGGTGATCATACTGTCATCTCTACAAACTAAAGCAGCTTTACCTGAGGTGATCATACTGTCATCTCTACAAACTACAGCAGCTTTACCTGAGGTGATCTGCTGTCCTCTCTTCAGACTACAGCAACTTTACCTGAGGTGATCATACTGTCATCTCTACAAACTACAGCAGCTTTACCTGAGGTGATCATACTGTCATCTCTACAAACTACAGCAGCTTTACCTGAGGTGATCATAATGTCATCTCTACAGACTACAGCAGCTTTACCGGAGGTGATCATACTGTCATCTCTACAAACTACAGCAGCTTTACCTGAGGTGTTCATACTGTCATCTCTACAAACTACAGCAGCTTTACCTGAGGTGATCATAATGTCATCTCTACAAACTACAGCAGCTTAACCTGAGGTGATCATACTGTCATCTCTACAGACTACAGCAGCTTCACCTGAGGTGATCATACTGTCATCTCTACAGACTACAGCAGCTTTACCGGAGGTGATCATACTGTCATATCTACAGACTACAGCAGGTTTACCTGAGGTGATCGTACTGTCATCTCTACAAACTACAGCAGCTTTACCTGAGGTGTTCATACAGTCATCTCGACAAACTACAGCAGCTTTACCTGAGGTGATCATACTTTCATCTCTACAAACTACAGCAGCTTAACCTGAGGTGATCATACTGTCATCTCTACAAACTACAGCAGCTTTACCTGAGGTGATCATACTGTCATCTCTACAGACTACTGCATCTTTACCTGAGGTGATCTGCTGTCATCTCTTCAGACTACAGCAGCTTTACCTGAGGTGATCATACTGTCATCTCTACAAACTACAGCAGCTTTACCTGAGGTGTTCATACTGTCATCTCTACAAACTACAGCAGCTTTACCTGAGGTGATCATAATGTCATCTCTACAGACTACAGCAGCTTTACCGGAGGTGATCATACTGTCATCTCTACAAACTACAGCAGCTTTACCTGAGGTGTTCATACTGTCATCTCTACAAACTACAGCAGCTTTACCTGAGGTGATCATAATGTCATCTCTACAAACTACAGCAGCTTAACCTGAGGTGATCATACTGTCATCTCTACAGACTACAGCAGCTTCACCTGAGGTGATCATACTGTCATCTCTACAGACTACAGCAGCTTTACCGGAGGTGATCATACTGTCATATCTACAGACTACAGCAGGTTTACCTGAGGTGATCGTACTGTCATCTCTACAAACTACAGCAGCTTTACCTGAGGTGTTCATACAGTCATCTCGACAAACTACAGCAGCTTTACCTGAGGTGATCATACTTTCATCTCTACAAACTACAGCAGCTTAACCTGAGGTGATCATACTGTCATCTCTACAAACTACAGCAGCTTTACCTGAGGTGATCATACTGTCATCTCTACAGACTACTGCATCTTTACCTGAGGTGATCTGCTGTCATCTCTTCAGACTACAGCAGCTTTACCTGAGGTGATCATACTGTCATCTCTACAAAATACAGCAGCTTTACCTGAGGTGTTCATACTGTCATCTCGACAAACTACAGCTGCTTTACCTGAGGTGATCATACTTTCATCTCTACAAACTACAGCAGCTTAACCTGAGGTGATCATACTGTCATCTCTACAGACTACAGCAGCTTTACCTGAGGTGATCATACTGTCATCTCTACAAACTACAGCAGCTTTACCTGAGGTGATCATACTGTCATCTGTACAAACTACAGCAGCTTTACCTGAGGTGATCATACTGTCATCTCTACAAACTACAGCAGCTTTACCTGAGGTGATCATACTGTCATCTCTACAAACTACAGCAGCTTTACCTGAGGTGATCATACTGTCATCTCTACAAACTACAGCAGCTTTACCTGAGGTGATCATACTGTCATCTCTACAAACTACAGCAGCTTTACCTGAGGTGCTCATACTGTCATCTCTACAAACTACAGCAGCTTTACCTGAGGTGCTCATACTGTCATCTCTACAAACTACAGCAGCTTTACCTGAGGTGCTCATACTGTCATCTCTACAAACTACAGCAGCTTTACCTGAGGTGCTCATACTGTCATCTCTACAAACTACAGCAGCTTTACCTGAGGTGATCATACTGTCATCTCTACAAACTACAGCAGCTTTACCTGAGGTGATCTGCTGTCATCTCTTCAGACTACAGCAGCTTTACCTGAGGTGATCATACTGTCATCTCTTCAAACTACAGCAGCTTTACCTGAGGTGATCATACTGTCATCTCTACAAACTACAGCAGCTTTACCTGAGGTGATCATACTGTTATCTCTACAAACTACAGCAGCTTCACCTGAGGTGATCATACTGTCATCTCTACAGCAGGTTTACCTGAGGTGATCATACAGTCATCTCTACAAACTACAGCAGCTTTACCTGAGGTGATCATACTGTCATCTCTACAAACTACAGCAGCTTTACCTGAGGTGATCATACTGTCATCTCTACAAACAACAGCAGCTTTGCCTGAGGTGATCATACTGTCATCTCTACAACCTACAGCAGCTTAACCTGAGGTGATCATACTGTCATCTCTACAAACTAAAGCAGCTTTACCTGAGGTGATCATACTGTCATCTCTACAAACTACAGCAGCTTTACCTGAGGTGATCTGCTGTCCTCTCTTCAGACTACAGCAACTTTACCTGAGGTGATCATACTGTCATCTCTACAAACTACAGCAGCTTTACCTGAGGTGTTCATACTGTCATCTCTACAAACTACAGCAGCTTTACCTGAGGTGATCATAATGTCATCTCTACAAACTACAGCAGCTTAACCTGAGGTGATCATACTGTCATCTCTACAGACTACAGCAGCTTCACCTGAGGTGATCATACTGTCATCTCTACAGACTACAGCAGCTTTACCGGAGGTGATCATACTGTCATATCTACAGACTACAGCAGGTTTACCTGAGGTGATCATACTGTCACCTCTACAAACTACAGCAGCTTTACCTGAGGTGATCTACTGTCATCTCTACAAACTACAGCAGCTTAACCTGAGGTGATCATACTGTCATCTCTACAAACTACAGCAGCTTTACCTGAGGTGATCATACTGTCATCTCTACAAACTACAGCAGCTTTACCTGAGGTGATCATACTGTCATCTCTACAGACTACAGCATCTTTACCTGAGGTGATCTGCTGTCATCTCTTCAGACTACAGCAGCTTTACCTGAGGTGATCATACTGTCATCTCTACAAACTACAGCAGCTTTACCTGAGGTGTTCATACTGTCATCTCTACAAACTACAGCAGCTTTACCTGAGGTGATCGTACTGTCATCTCTACAAACTACAGCAGCTTTACCTGAGGTGTTCATACAGTCATCTCGACAAACTACAGCAGCTTTACCTGAGGTGATCATACTTTCATCTCTACAAACTACAGCAGCTTAACCTGAGGTGATCATACTGTCATCTCTACAAACTACAGCAGCTTTACCTGAGGTGATCATACTGTCATCTCTACAGACTACTGCATCTTTACCTGAGGTGATCTGCTGTCATCTCTTCAGACTACAGCAGCTTTACCTGAGGTGATCATACTGTCATCTCTACAAAATACAGCAGCTTTACCTGAGGTGTTCATACTGTCATCTCGACAAACTACAGCTGCTTTACCTGAGGTGATCATACTTTCATCTCTACAAACTACAGCAGCTTAACCTGAGGTGATCATACTGTCATCTCTACAGACTACAGCAGCTTTACCTGAGGTGATCATACTGTCATCTCTACAAACTACAGCAGCTTTACCTGAGGTGATCATACTGTCATCTGTACAAACTACAGCAGCTTTACCTGAGGTGATCATACTGTCATCTCTACAAACTACAGCAGCTTTACCTGAGGTGATCATACTGTCATCTCTACAAACTACAGCAGCTTAACCTGAGGTGATCATACTGTCATCTCTACAAACTACAGCAGCTTTACCTGAGGTGATCATACTGTCATCTCTACAGACTACAGCATCTTTACCTGAGGTGATCTGCTGTCATCTCTTCAGACTACAGCAGCTTTACCTGAGGTGCTCATACTGTCATCTCTACAAACTACAGCAGCTTTACCTGAGGTGCTCATACTGTCATCTCTACAAACTACAGCAGCTTTACCTGAGGTGATCATACTGTCATCTCTACAAACTACAGCAGCTTTACCTGAGGTGATCTGCTGTCATCTCTTCAGACTACAGCAGCTTTACCTGAGGTGATCATACTGTCATCTCTTCAAACTACAGCAGCTTTACCTGAGGTGATCATACTGTCATCTCTACAAACTACAGCAGCTTTACCTGAGGTGATCATACTGTTATCTCTACAAACTACAGCAGCTTCACCTGAGGTGATCATACTGTCATCTCTTCAGACTACAGCAGGTTTACCTGAGGTGATCATACAGTCATCTCTACAAACTACAGCAGCTTTACCTGAGGTGATCATACTGTCATCTCTACAAACTACAGCAGCTTTACCTGAGGTGTTCATACTGTCATCTCTACAAACTACAGCAGCTTTACCTGAGGTGATCATACTGTCATCTCTACAAACTACAGCAGCTTTACCTGAGGTGATCAGACTGTCATCTCTACAAACTACAGCAGCTTTACCTGAGGTGATCATACTGTCATCTCTACAAACTACAGCAGCTTTACCTGAGGTGATCATACTGTCATCTCTACAAACTACAGCAGCTTTACCTGAGGTGATCATACTATCATCTCTACAAACTACAGCAGCTTAACCTGAGGTGATCATACTGTCATCTCTACAAACTACAGCAGCTTTACCTGAGGTGATCATACTGTCATCTCTACAGACTACAGCAGGTTTACCTGAGGTGATCATACTGTCATCTCTACAAACTACAGACTTAACCTGAGGTGATCATACTGTCATCTTTCCAAACTACAGCAGCTTTACCTGAGGTGATCATACTGTCATTTCTACAGACTACAGCAGGTTTACCTGAGGTGATCATACGGTCATCTCTACAAACTACAGCAGCTTTACCTGAGGTGATCATACTGTCAATTCTACAAACTACAGCAGCTTTACCCGAGGTGATCATACTGTCATCTCTACAAACTACAGCAGCTTTACCTGAGGTGTTCATACTGTCATCTCGACAAACTATAGCAGCTTTACCTGAGGTGATCATACTTTCATCTCTACAAACTACAGCAGCTTAACCTGAGGTGATCATACTGTCATCTCTACAGACTACAGCAGCATTACCTGAGGTGATCATACTGTCATCTCTACAAACTACAGCAGCTTTACCTGAGTTGATCTGCTGTCATCTCTTCAGACTACAGCAGCTTAACCTGAGGTGATCATACTGTCATCTCTACAAACTACAGCAGCTTTACCTGAGTTGATCTGCTGTCATCTCTTCAGACTACAGCAGCTTTACCTGAGGTGGTCATACTGTCATCTCTACAAACTACAGACTTAACCTGAGGTGATCATACTGTCATCTCTACAAACTACAGCAGCTTTACCTGAGGTGATCATACTGTCATCTCTACAAACTACAGCATCTTTACCTGAGGTGATCTGCTGTCATCTCTTCAGACTACAGCAGCTTTACCTGAGGTGATCATAATGTCATCTCTACAAACTACAGGAGCTTTACCTGAGGTGATCATACTGTCATCTCTACAGACTACAGCAGGTTTACCTGAGGTGATCATACTGTCATCTCTACAAACTACAGCAGCTTTACCTGAGGTGATCATACTGTCATCTCTACAGACTACAGCATCTTTACCTGAGGTGATCTGCTGTCATCTCTTCAGACTACAGCAGCTTTACCTGAGGTGCTCATACTGTCATCTCTACAAACTACAGCAGCTTTACCTGAGGTGATCATACTGTCATCTCTACAAACTACAGCAGCTTTACCTGAGGTGATCTGCTGTCATCTCTTCAGACTACAGCAGCTTTACCTGAGGTGATCATACTGTCATCTCTTCAAACTACAGCAGCTTTACCTGAGGTGATCATACTGTCATCTCTACAAACTACAGCAGCTTTACCTGAGGTGATCATACTGTTATCTCTACAAACTACAGCAGCTTCACCTGAGGTGATCATACTGTCATCTCTACAGACTACAGCAGGTTTACCTGAGTTGATCATACTGTCATTTCTACAAACTACAGCAGCTTTACCTGAGGTGATCATACTGTCATCTCTACAGACTACAGCATCTTTACCTGAGGTGATCTGCTGTCATCTCTTCAGACTACAGCAGCTTTACCTGAGGTGCTCATACTGTCATCTCTACAAACTACAGCAGCTTTACCTGAGGTGATCATACTGTCATCTCTACAAACTACAGCAGCTTTACCTGAGGTGATCTGCTGTCATCTCTTCAGACTACAGCAGCTTTACCTGAGGTGATCATACTGTCATCTCTTCAAACTACAGCAGCTTTACCTGAGGTGATCATACTGTCATCTCTACAAACTACAGCAGCTTTACCTGAGGTGATCATACTGTTATCTCTACAAACTACAGCAGCTTCACCTGAGGTGATCATACTGTCATCTCTACAGACTACAGCAGGTTTACCTGAGGTGATCATACAGTCATCTCTACAAACTACAGCAGCTTTACCTGAGGTGATCATACTGTCATCTCTACAAACTACAGCAGCTTTACCTGAGGTGTTCATACTGTCATCTCTAAAACTACAGCAGCTTTACCTGAGGTGATCATACTGTCATCTCTACAAACTACAGCAGCTTTACCTGAGGTGATCAGACTGTCATCTCTACAGACTACAGCATCTTTACCTGAGTTTGATCTGCTGTCATCTCTTCAGACTACAGCAGCTTTACCTGAGGTGATCATACTGTCATCTCTACAAACTACAGCAGCTTTACCTGAGGTGATCATACTGTCATCTCTACAAACTACAGCAGCTTTACCTGAGGTGATCATACTGTCATCTCTACAAACTACAGCAGCTTTACCTGAGGTGATCATACTATCATCTCTACAAACTACAGCAGCTTAACCTGAGGTGATCATACTGTCATCTCTACAAACTACAGCAGCTTTACCTGAGGTGATCATACTGTCATCTCTACAGACTACAGCAGGTTTACCTGAGGTGATCATACTGTCATCTCTACAAACTACAGACTTAACCTGAGGTGATCATACTGTCATCTCTCCAAACTACAGCAGCTTTACCTGAGGTGATCATACTGTCATTTCTACAGACTACAGCAGGTTTACCTGAGGTGATCATACGGTCACCTCTACAAACTACAGCAGCTTTACCTGAGGTGATCATACTGTCAATTCTACAAACTACAGCAGCTTTACCTGAGGTGATCATACTGTCATCTCTACAGACTACAGCATCTTTACCTGAGGTGATCTGCTGTCATCTCTTCAGACTACAGCAGCTTTACCTGAGGTGATCATACTGTCATCTCTACAAACTACAGCAGCTTTACCTGAGGTGTTCATACTGTCATCTCTACAAACTACAGCAGCTTTACCTGAGGTGATCATACTTTCATCTCTACAAACTACAGCAGCTTTACCTGAGGTGATCATACTGTCATCTCTACAAACTACAGCAGCTTTACCTGAGGTGATCATACTGTCATCTCTACAGACTACAGCAGGTTTACCTGAGGTGATCATACTGTCATCTCTACAAACTACAGCAGCTTTACCTGAGGTGATCATACTGTCATCTCTACAAACTACAGCAGCTTTACCTGATGTGATCATACTGTCATCTCTACAAACTACAGCAGCTTTACCTGAGGTGATCTGCTGTCATCTCTACAGACTACAGCAGCTTTACCTGAGGTGATCATACTGTCATCTCTACAAACTACCACAGCTTTACCTGAGGTGATCATACTGTCATCTCTACAAACTACAGCAGCTTTACCTGAGGTGTTCATACTGTCATCTCGACAAACTACAGCAGCTTTACCTGAGGTGATCATACTTTCATCTCTACAAACTACAGCAGCTTAACCTGAGGTGATCATACTGTCATCTCTACAGACTACAGCAGCATTACCTGAGGTGATCATACTGTCATCTCTACAAACTACGGCAGCTTTACCTGAGGTGATCATACTGTCATCTCTACAAACTACAGCAGCTTTACCTGAGGTGATCATACTGTCATCTCTTCAAACTACAGCAGCTTAACCTGAGGTGATCATACTGTCATCTCTACAGACTACAGCATCTTTACCTGAGGTGATCTGCTGTCATCTTTTCAGACTACATCAGCTTTACCTGAGGTGATCATAATGTCATCTCTACAAACTACAGGAGCTTTACCTGAGGTGATCATACTGTCATCTCTACAGACTACAGCAGGTTTACCTGAGTTGATCATACTGTCATTTCTACAAACTACAGCAGCTTTACCTGAGGTGATCATACTGTCATCTCTACAGACTACAGCATCTTTACCTGAGGTGATCTGCTGTCATCTCTTCAGACTACAGCAGCTTTACCTGAGGTGCTCATACTGTCATCTCTACAAACTACAGCAGCTTTACCTGAGGTGATCATACTGTCATCTCTACAAACTACAGCAGCTTTACCTGAGGTGATCTGCTGTCATCTCTTCAGACTACAGCATCTTTACCTGAGGTGATCATACAGTCATCTCTACAAACTACAGCAGCTTTACCTGAGGTGATCATACTGTCATCTCTACAAACTACAGCAGCTTAACCTGAGGTGATCATACTGTCATCTCTACAAACTACAGCAGCTTTACCTGAGGTGATCATACTGTCATCTCTACAGACTACAACATCTTTACCTGAGGTGATCTGCTGTCATCTCTTCAGACTACAGCAGCTTTACCTGAGGTGCTCATACTGTCATCTCTACAAACTACAGCAGCTTTACCTGAGGTGCTCATACTGTCATCTCTACAAACTACAGCAGCTTTACCTGAGGTGATCATACTGTCATCTCTACAAACTACAGCAGCTTTACCTGAGGTGATCTGCTGTCATCTCTTCAGACTACAGCAGCTTTACCTGAGGTGATCATACTGTCATCTCTTCAAACTACAGCAGCTTTACCTGAGGTGATCATACTGTCATCTCTACAAACTACAGCAGCTTTACCTGAGGTGATCATACTGTTATCTCTACAAACTACAGCAGCTTCACCTGAGGTGATCATACTGTCATCTCTACAGACTACAGCAGGTTTACCTGAGGTGATCATACAGTCATCTCTACAAACTACAGCAGCTTTACCTGAGGTGATCATACTGTCATCTCTACAAACTACAGCAGCTTTACCTGAGGTGTTCATACTGTCATCTCTACAAACTACAGCAGCTTTACCTGAGGTGATCATACTGTCATCTCTACAAACTACAGCAGCTTTACCTGAGGTGATCAGACTGTCATCTCTACAAACTACAGCAGCTTTACCTGAGGTGATCATACTGTCATCTCTACAAACTACAGCAGCTTTACCTGAGGTGATCATACTGTCATCTCTACAAACTACAGCAGCTTTACCTGAGGTGATCATACTATCATCTCTACAAACTACAGCAGCTTAACCTGAGGTGATCATACTGTCATCTCTACAAACTACAGCAGCTTTACCTGAGGTGATCATACTGTCATCTCTACAGACTACAGCAGGTTTACCTGAGGTGATCATACTGTCATCTCTACAAACTACAGACTTAACCTGAGGTGATCATACTGTCATCTTTCCAAACTACAGCAGCTTTACCTGAGGTGATCATACTGTCATTTCTACAGACTACAGCAGGTTTACCTGAGGTGATCATACGGTCATCTCTACAAACTACAGCAGCTTTACCTGAGGTGATCATACTGTCAATTCTACAAACTACAGCAGCTTTACCCGAGGTGATCATACTGTCATCTCTACAAACTACAGCAGCTTTACCTGAGGTGTTCATACTGTCATCTCGACAAACTATAGCAGCTTTACCTGAGGTGATCATACTTTCATCTCTACAAACTACAGCAGCTTAACCTGAGGTGATCATACTGTCATCTCTACAGACTACAGCAGCATTACCTGAGGTGATCATACTGTCATCTCTACAAACTACAGCAGCTTTACCTGAGTTGATCTGCTGTCATCTCTTCAGACTACAGCAGCTTAACCTGAGGTGATCATACTGTCATCTCTACAAACTACAGCAGCTTTACCTGAGTTGATCTGCTGTCATCTCTTCAGACTACAGCAGCTTTACCTGAGGTGGTCATACTGTCATCTCTACAAACTACAGACTTAACCTGAGGTGATCATACTGTCATCTCTACAAACTACAGCAGCTTTACCTGAGGTGATCATACTGTCATCTCTACAAACTACAGCATCTTTACCTGAGGTGATCTGCTGTCATCTCTTCAGACTACAGCAGCTTTACCTGAGGTGATCATAATGTCATCTCTACAAACTACAGGAGCTTTACCTGAGGTGATCATACTGTCATCTCTACAGACTACAGCAGGTTTACCTGAGGTGATCATACTGTCATCTCTACAAACTACAGCAGCTTTACCTGAGGTGATCATACTGTCATCTCTACAGACTACAGCATCTTTACCTGAGGTGATCTGCTGTCATCTCTTCAGACTACAGCAGCTTTACCTGAGGTGCTCATACTGTCATCTCTACAAACTACAGCAGCTTTACCTGAGGTGATCATACTGTCATAACTACAAACTACAGCAGCTTTACCTGAGGTGATCATACTGTTATCTCTACAAACTACAGCAGCTTCACCTGAGGTGATCATACTGTCATCTCTACAGACTACAGCAGGTTTACCTGAGGTGATCATAGAGTCATCTCTACAAACTACAGCAGCTTTACCTGAGGTGATCATACTGTCATCTCTACAAACTACAGCAGCTTTACCTGAGGTGTTCATACTGTCATCTCTAAAACTACAGCAGCTTTACCTGAGGTGATCATACTGTCATCTCTACAAACTACAGCAGCTTTACCTGAGGTGATCAGACTGTCATCTCTACAGACTACAGCATCTTTACCTGAGTTGGATCTGCTGTCATCTCTTCAGACTACAGCAGCTTTACCTGAGGTGATCATACTGTCATCTCTACAAACTACAGCAGCTTTACCTGAGGTGATCATACTGTCATCTCTACAAACTACAGCAGCTTTACCTGAGGTGATCATACTGTCATCTCTACAAACTACAGCAGCTTTACCTGAGGTGATCATACTATCATCTCTACAAACTACAGCAGCTTAACCTGAGGTGATCATACTGTCATCTCTACAAACTACAGCAGCTTTACCTGAGGTGATCATACTGTCATCTCTACAGACTACAGCAGGTTTACCTGAGGTGATCATACTGTCATCTCTACAAACTACAGACTTAACCTGAGGTGATCATACTGTCATCTCTCCAAACTACAGCAGCTTTACCTGAGGTGATCATACTGTCATTTCTACAGACTACAGCAGGTTTACCTGAGGTGATCATACGGTCACCTCTACAAACTACAGCAGCTTTACCTGAGGTGATCATACTGTCAATTCTACAAACTACAGCAGCTTTACCTGAGGTGATCATACTGTCATCTCTACAGACTACAGCATCTTTACCTGAGGTGATCTGCTGTCATCTCTTCAGACTACAGCAGCTTTACCTGAGGTGATCATACTGTCATCTCTACAAACTACAGCAGCTTTACCTGAGGTGTTCATACTGTCATCTCTACAAACTACAGCAGCTTTACCTGAGGTGATCATACTTTCATCTCTACAAACTACAGCAGCTTTACCTGAGGTGATCATACTGTCATCTCTACAAACTACAGCAGCTTTACCTGAGGTGATCATACTGTCATCTCTACAGACTACAGCAGGTTTACCTGAGGTGATCATACTGTCATCTCTACAAACTACAGCAGCTTTACCTGAGGTGATCATACTGTCATCTCTACAAACTACAGCAGCTTTACCTGATGTGATCATACTGTCATCTCTACAAACTACAGCAGCTTTACCTGAGGTGATCTGCTGTCATCTCTACAGACTACAGCAGCTTTACCTGAGGTGATCATACTGTCATCTCTACAAACTACCACAGCTTTACCTGAGGTGATCATACTGTCATCTCTACAAACTACAGCAGCTTTACCTGAGGTGTTCATACTGTCATCTCGACAAACTACAGCAGCTTTACCTGAGGTGATCATACTTTCATCTCTACAAACTACAGCAGCTTAACCTGAGGTGATCATACTGTCATCTCTACAGACTACAGCAGCATTACCTGAGGTGATCATACTGTCATCTCTACAAACTACGGCAGCTTTACCTGAGGTGATCATACTGTCATCTCTACAAACTACAGCAGCTTTACCTGAGGTGATCATACTGTCATCTCTTCAAACTACAGCAGCTTAACCTGAGGTGATCATACTGTCATCTCTACAGACTACAGCATCTTTACCTGAGGTGATCTGCTGTCATCTCTTCAGACTACATCAGCTTTACCTGAGGTGATCATAATGTCATCTCTACAAACTACAGGAGCTTTACCTGAGGTGATCATACTGTCATCTCTACAGACTACAGCAGGTTTACCTGAGTTGATCATACTGTCATTTCTACAAACTACAGCAGCTTTACCTGAGGTGATCATACTGTCATCTCTACAGACTACAGCATCTTTACCTGAGGTGATCTGCTGTCATCTCTTCAGACTACAGCAGCTTTACCTGAGGTGCTCATACTGTCATCTCTACAAACTACAGCAGCTTTACCTGAGGTGATCATACTGTCATCTCTACAAACTACAGCAGCTTTACCTGAGGTGATCTGCTGTCATCTCTTCAGACTACAGCATCTTTACCTGAGGTGATCATACAGTCATCTCTACAAACTACAGCAGCTTTACCTGAGGTGATCATACTGTCATCTCTACAAACTACAGCAGCTTTACCTGAGGTGTTCATACTGTCATCTCTACAAACTACAGCAGCTTTACCTGAGGTGATCATACTGTCATCTCTACAAACTACAGCAGCTTTACCTGAGGTGATCAGACTGTCATCTCTACAGACTACAGCATCTTTACCTGAGTTTGATCTGCTGTCATCTCTTCAGACTACAGCAGCTTTACCTGAGGTGATCATACTGTCATCTCTACAAACTACAGCAGCTTTACCTGAGGTGATCATACTGTCATCTCTACAAACTACAGCAGCTTTACCTGAGGTGATCATACTGTCATCTCTACAAACTACAGCAGCTTTACCTGAGGTGATCATACTATCATCTCTACAAACTACAGCAGCTTAACCTGAGGTGATCATACTGTCATCTCTACAAACTACAGCAGCTTTACCTGAGGTGATCATACTGTCATCTCTACAAACTACAGCAGCTTTACCTGAGGTGTTCATACAGTCATCTCGACAAACTACAGCAGCTTTACCTGAGGTGATCATACTTTCATCTCTACAAACTACAGCAGCTTAACCTGAGGTGATCATACTGTCATCTCTACAAACTACAGCAGCTTTACCTGAGGTGATCATACTGTCATCTCTACAGACTACTGCATCTTTACCTGAGGTGATCTGCTGTCATCTCTTCAGACTACAGCAGCTTTACCTGAGGTGATCATACTGTCATCTCTACAAAATACAGCAGCTTTACCTGAGGTGTTCATACTGTCATCTCGACAAACTACAGCTGCTTTACCTGAGGTGATCATACTTTCATCTCTACAAACTACAGCAGCTTAACCTGAGGTGATCATACTGTCATCTCTACAGACTACAGCAGCTTTACCTGAGGTGATCATACTGTCATCTCTACAAACTACAGCAGCTTTACCTGAGGTGATCATACTGTCATCTGTACAAACTACAGCAGCTTTACCTGAGGTGATCATACTGTCATCTCTACAAACTACAGCAGCTTTACCTGAGGTGATCATACTGTCATCTCTACAAACTACAGCAGCTTTACCTGAGGTGATCATACTGTCATCTCTACAAACTACAGCAGCTTTACCTGAGGTGATCATACTGTCATCTCTACAAACTACAGCAGCTTTACCTGAGGTGCTCATACTGTCATCTCTACAAACTACAGCAGCTTTACCTGAGGTGCTCATACTGTCATCTCTACAAACTACAGCAGCTTTACCTGAGGTGCTCATACTGTCATCTCTACAAACTACAGCAGCTTTACCTGAGGTGCTCATACTGTCATCTCTACAAACTACAGCAGCTTTACCTGAGGTGATCATACTGTCATCTCTACAAACTACAGCAGCTTTACCTGAGGTGATCTGCTGTCA
The DNA here is from genome assembly GCF_965601325.2 of Salmo salar. Classification (NCBI taxonomy): domain Eukaryota; kingdom Metazoa; phylum Chordata; class Actinopteri; order Salmoniformes; family Salmonidae; genus Salmo; species Salmo salar. The sequence goes on from NW_027675395.1 coordinate 886,780, forward strand.
TCTCTTCAGACTACAGCAGCTTTACCTGAGGTGATCATACTGTCATCTCTTCAAACTACAGCAGCTTTACCTGAGGTGATCATACTGTCATCTCTACAAACTACAGCAGCTTTACCTGAGGTGATCATACTGTTATCTCTACAAACTACAGCAGCTTCACCTGAGGTGATCATACTGTCATCTCTACAGACTACAGCAGGTTTACCTGAGGTGATCATACAGTCATCTCTACAAACTACAGCAGCTTTACCTGAGGTGATCATACTGTCATCTCTACAAACTACAGCAGCTTTACCTGAGGTGATCATACTGTCATCTCTACAAACAACAGCAGCTTTGCCTGAGGTGATCATACTGTCATCTCTACAACCTACAGCAGCTTAACCTGAGGTGATCATACTGTCATCTCTACAAACTAAAGCAGCTTTACCTGAGGTGATCATACTGTCATCTCTACAAACTACAGCAGCTTTACCTGAGGTGATCTGCTGTCCTCTCTTCAGACTACAGCAACTTTACCTGAGGTGATCATACTGTCATCTCTACAAACTACAGCAGCTTTACCTGAGGTGATCATACTGTCATCTCTACAAACTACAGCAGCTTTACCTGAGGTGATCATAATGTCATCTCTACAGACTACAGCAGCTTTACCAGAGGTGATCATACTGTCATCTCTACAAACTACAGCAGCTTTACCTGAGGTGTTCATACTGTCATCTCTACAAACTACAGCAGCTTTACCTGAGGTGATCATAATGTCATCTCTACAAACTACAGCAGCTTAACCTGAGGTGATCATACTGTCATCTCTACAGACTACAGCAGCTTCACCTGAGGTGATCATACTGTCATCTCTACAGACTACAGCAGCTTTACCGGAGGTGATCATACTGTCATATCTACAGACTACAGCAGGTTTACCTGAGGTGATCATACTGTCACCTCTACAAACTACAGCAGCTTTACCTGAGGTGATCTACTGTCATCTCTACAAACTACAGCAGCTTAACCTGAGGTGATCATACTGTCATCTCTACAAACTACAGCAGCTTTACCTGAGGTGATCATACTGTCATCTCTACAAACTACAGCAGCTTTACCTGAGGTGATCATACTGTCATCTCTACAGACTACAGCATCTTTACCTGAGGTGATCTGCTGTCATCTCTTCAGACTACAGCAGCTTTACCTGAGGTGATCATACTGTCATCTCTACAAACTACAGCAGCTTTACCTGAGGTGTTCATACTGTCATCTCTACAAACTACAGCAGCTTTACCTGAGGTGATCGTACTGTCATCTCTACAAACTACAGCAGCTTTACCTGAGGTGTTCATACAGTCATCTCGACAAACTACAGCAGCTTTACCTGAGGTGATCATACTTTCATCTCTACAAACTACAGCAGCTTAACCTGAGGTGATCATACTGTCATCTCTACAAACTACAGCAGCTTTACCTGAGGTGATCATACTGTCATCTCTACAGACTACTGCATCTTTACCTGAGGTGATCTGCTGTCATCTCTTCAGACTACAGCAGCTTTACCTGAGGTGATCATACTGTCATCTCTACAAAATACAGCAGCTTTACCTGAGGTGTTCATACTGTCATCTCGACAAACTACAGCTGCTTTACCTGAGGTGATCATACTTTCATCTCTACAAACTACAGCAGCTTAACCTGAGGTGATCATACTGTCATCTCTACAGACTACAGCAGCTTTACCTGAGGTGATCATACTGTCATCTCTACAAACTACAGCAGCTTTACCTGAGGTGATCATACTGTCATCTCTACAAACTACAGCAGCTTTACCTGAGGTGATCATACTGTCATCTCTACAAACTACAGCAGCTTTACCTGAGGTGATCATACTGTCATCTCTACAAACTACAGCAGCTTAACCTGAGGTGATCATACTGTCATCTCTACAAACTACAGCAGCTTTACCTGAGGTGATCATACTGTCATCTCTACAGACTACAGCATCTTTACCTGAGGTGATCTGCTGTCATCTCTTCAGACTACAGCAGCTTTACCTGAGGTGCTCATACTGTCATCTCTACAAACTACAGCAGCTTTACCTGAGGTGCTCATACTGTCATCTCTACAAACTACAGCAGCTTTACCTGAGGTGATCATACTGTCATCTCTACAAACTACAGCAGCTTTACCTGAGGTGATCTGCTGTCATCTCTTCAGACTACAGCAGCTTTACCTGAGGTGATCATACTGTCATCTCTTCAAACTACAGCAGCTTTACCTGAGGTGATCATACTGTCATCTCTACAAACTACAGCAGCTTTACCTGAGGTGATCATACTGTTATCTCTACAAACTACAGCAGCTTCACCTGAGGTGATCATACTGTCATCTCTACAGACTACAGCAGGTTTACCTGAGGTGATCATACAGTCATCTCTACAAACTACAGCAGCTTTACCTGAGGTGATCATACTGTCATCTCTACAAACTACAGCAGCTTTACCTGAGGTGTTCATACTGTCATCTCTACAAACTACAGCAGCTTTACCTGAGGTGATCATACTGTCATCCCTACAAACTACAGCAGCTTTACCTGAGGTGATCAGACTGTCATCTCTACAAACTACAGCAGCTTTACCTGAGGTGATCATACTGTCATCTCTACAAACTACAGCAGCTTTACCTGAGGTGATCATACTGTCATCTCTACAAACTACAGCAGCTTTACCTGAGGTGATCATACTATCATCTCTACAAACTACAGCAGCTTAACCTGAGGTGATCATACTGTCATCTCTACAAACTACAGCAGCTTTACCTGAGGTGATCATACTGTCATCTCTACAGACTACAGCAGGTTTACCTGAGGTGATCATACTGTCATCTCTACAAACTACAGACTTAACCTGAGGTGATCATACTGTCATCTTTCCAAACTACAGCAGCTTTACCTGAGGTGATCATACTGTCATTTCTACAGACTACAGCAGGTTTACCTGAGGTGATCATACGGTCATCTCTACAAACTACAGCAGCTTTACCTGAGGTGATCATACTGTCAATTCTACAAACTACAGCAGCTTTACCCGAGGTGATCATACTGTCATCTCTACAAACTACAGCAGCTTTACCTGAGGTGTTCATACTGTCATCTCGACAAACTATAGCAGCTTTACCTGAGGTGATCATACTTTCATCTCTACAAACTACAGCAGCTTAACCTGAGGTGATCATACTGTCATCTCTACAGACTACAGCAGCATTACCTGAGGTGATCATACTGTCATCTCTACAAACTACAGCAGCTTTACCTGAGTTGATCTGCTGTCATCTCTTCAGACTACAGCAGCTTAACCTGAGGTGATCATACTGTCATCTCTACAAACTACAGCAGCTTTACCTGAGTTGATCTGCTGTCATCTCTTCAGACTACAGCAGCTTTACCTGAGGTGGTCATACTGTCATCTCTACAAACTACAGACTTAACCTGAGGTGATCATACTGTCATCTCTACAAACTACAGCAGCTTTACCTGAGGTGATCATACTGTCATCTCTACAAACTACAGCATCTTTACCTGAGGTGATCTGCTGTCATCTCTTCAGACTACAGCAGCTTTACCTGAGGTGATCATAATGTCATCTCTACAAACTACAGGAGCTTTACCTGAGGTGATCATACTGTCATCTCTACAGACTACAGCAGGTTTACCTGAGGTGATCATACTGTCATCTCTACAAACTACAGCAGCTTTACCTGAGGTGATCATACTGTCATCTCTACAGACTACAGCATCTTTACCTGAGGTGATCTGCTGTCATCTCTTCAGACTACAGCAGCTTTACCTGAGGTGCTCATACTGTCATCTCTACAAACTACAGCAGCTTTACCTGAGGTGATCATACTGTCATCTCTACAAACTACAGCAGCTTTACCTGAGGTGATCTGCTGTCATCTCTTCAGACTACAGCAGCTTTACCTGAGGTGATCATACTGTCATCTCTTCAAACTACAGCAGCTTTACCTGAGGTGATCATACTGTCATCTCTACAAACTACAGCAGCTTTACCTGAGGTGATCATACTGTTATCTCTACAAACTACAGCAGCTTCACCTGAGGTGATCATACTGTCATCTCTACAGACTACAGCAGGTTTACCTGAGGTGATCATACAGTCATCTCTACAAACTACAGCAACTTTACCTGAGGTGATCATACTGTCATCTCTACAAACTACAGCAGCTTTACCTGAGGTGTTCATACTGTCATCTCTAAAACTACAGCAGCTTTACCTGAGGTGATCATACTGTCATCTCTACAAACTACAGCAGCTTTACCTGAGGTGATCAGACTGTCATCTCTACAGACTACAGCATCTTTACCTGAGTTTGATCTGCTGTCATCTCTTCAGACTACAGCAGCTTTACCTGAGGTGATCATACTGTCATCTCTACAAACTACAGCAGCTTTACCTGAGGTGATCATACTGTCATCTCTACAAACTACAGCAGCTTTACCTGAGGTGATCATACTGTCATCTCTACAAACTACAGCAGCTTTACCTGAGGTGATCATACTATCATCTCTACAAACTACAGCAGCTTAACCTGAGGTGATCATACTGTCATCTCTACAAACTACAGCAGCTTTACCTGAGGTGATCATACTGTCATCTCTACAGACTACAGCAGGTTTACCTGAGGTGATCATACTGTCATCTCTACAAACTACAGACTTAACCTGAGGTGATCATACTGTCATCTCTCTAAACTACAGCAGCTTTACCTGAGGTGATCATACTGTCATTTCTACAGACTACAGCAGGTTTACCTGAGGTGATCATACGGTCACCTCTACAAACTACAGCAGCTTTACCTGAGGTGATCATACTGTCAATTCTACAAACTACAGCAGCTTTACCTGAGGTGATCATACTGTCATCTCTACAGACTACAGCATCTTTACCTGAGGTGATCTGCTGTCATCTCTTCAGACTACAGCAGCTTTACCTGAGGTGATCATACTGTCATCTCTACAAACTACAGCAGCTTTACCTGAGGTGTTCATACTGTCATCTCTACAAACTACAGCAGCTTTACCTGAGGTGATCATACTTTCATCTCTACAAACTACAGCAGCTTTACCTGAGGTGATCATACTGTCATCTCTACAAACTACAGCAGCTTTACCTGAGGTGATCATACTGTCATCTCTACAGACTACAGCAGGTTTACCTGAGGTGATCATACTGTCATCTCTACAAACTACAGCAGCTTTACCTGAGGTGATCATACTGTCATCTCTACAAACTACAGCAGCTTTACCTGATGTGATCATACTGTCATCTCTACAAACTACAGCAGCTTTACCTGAGGTGATCTGCTGTCATCTCTACAGACTACAGCAGCTTTACCTGAGGTGATCATACTGTCATCTCTACAAACTACCACAGCTTTACCTGAGGTGATCATACTGTCATCTCTACAAACTACAGCAGCTTTACCTGAGGTGTTCATACTTTCATCTCTACAAACTACAGCAGCTTAACCTGAGGTGATCATTCTGTCATCTCTACAGACTACAGCAGCATTACCTGAGGTGATCATACTGTCATCTCTACAAACTACGGCAGCTTTACCTTAGGTGATCATACTGTCATCTCTACAAACTACAGCAGCTTTACCTGAGGTGATCATACTGTCATCTCTTCAAACTACAGCAGCTTAACCTGAGGTGATCATACTGTCATCTCTACAGACTACAGCATCTTTACCTGAGGTGATCTGCTGTCATCTCTTCAGACTACAGCAGCTTTACCTGAGGTGCTCATACTGTCATCTCTACAAACTACAGCAGCTTTACCTGAGGTGATCATACTGTCATCTCTACAAACTACAGCAGCTTTACCTGAGGTGATCTGCTGTCATCTCTTCAGACTACAGCATCTTTACCTGAGGTGATCATACAGTCATCTCTACAAACTACAGCAGCTTTACCTGAGGTGATCATACTGTCATCTCTACAAACTACAGCAGCTTTACCTGAGGTGTTCATACTGTCATCTCTACAAACTACAGCAGCTTTACCTGAGGTGATCATACTGTCATCTCTACAAACTACAGCAGCTTTACCTGAGGTGATCAGACTGTCATCTCTACAGACTACAGCATCTTTACCTGAGTTTGATCTGCTGTCATCTCTTCAGACTACAGCAGCTTTACCTGAGGTGATCATACTGTCATCTCTACAAACTACAGCAGCTTTACCTGAGGTGATCATACTGTCATCTCTACAAACTACAGCAGCTTTACCTGAGGTGATCATACTGTCATCTCTACAAACTACAGCAGCTTTACCTGAGGTGATCATACTATCATCTCTACAAACTACAGCAGCTTAACCTGAGGTGATCATACTGTCATCTCTACAAACTACAGCAGCTTTACCTGAGGTGATCATACTGTCATCTCTACAGACTACAGCAGGTTTACCTGAGGTGATCATACTGTCATCTCTACAAACTACAGACTTAACCTGAGGTGATCATACTGTCATCTCTCCAAACTACAGCAGCTTTACCTGAGGTGATCATACTGTCATTTCTACAGACTACAGCAGGTTTACCTGAGGTGATCATACGGTCACCTCTACAAACTACAGCAGCTTTACCTGAGGTGATCATACTGTCAATTCTACAAACTACAGCAGCTTTACCTGAGGTGATCATACAGTCATCTCTACAAACTACAGCAGCTTTACCTGAGGTGATCATACTGTCATCTCTACAAACTACAGCAGCTTTACCTGAGGTGTTCATACTGTCATCTCTACAAACTACAGCAGCTTTACCTGAGGTGATCATACTGTCATCTCTACAAACTACAGCAGCTTTACCTGAGGTGATCAGACTGTCATCTCTACAGACTACAGCATCTTTACCTGAGTTTGATCTGCTGTCATCTCTTCAGACTACAGCAGCTTTACCTGAGGTGATCATACTGTCACCTCTACAAACTACAGCAGCTTTACCTGAGGTGATCATACTGTCAATTCTACAAACTACAGCAGCTTTACCTGAGGTGATCATACTGTCATCTCTACAAACTACAGCAGCTTTACCTGAGGTGATCATACTGTCATCTCTACAGACTACAGCATCTTTACCTGAGGTGATCTGCTGTCATCTCTTCAGACTACAGCAGCTTTACCTGAGGTGATCATACTGTCATCTCTACAAACTACAGCAGCTTTACCTGAGGTGTTCATACTGTCATCTCTACAAACTACAGCAGCTTTACCTGAGGTGATCATACTTTCATCTCTACAAACTACAGCAGCTTTACCTGAGGTGATCATACTGTCATCTCTACAAACTACAGCAGCTTTACCTGAGGTGATCATACTGTCATCTCTACAGACTACAGCAGGTTTACCTGAGGTGATCATACTGTCATCTCTACAAACTACAGCAGCTTTACCTGAGGTGATCATACTGTCATCTCTACAAACTACAGCAGCTTTACCTGAGGTGATCATACTGTCATCTCTACAAACTACAGCAGCTTTACCTGAGGTGATCTGCTGTCATCTCTACAGACTACAGCAGCTTTACCTGAGGTGATCATACTGTCATCTCTACAAACTACCACAGCTTTACCTGAGGTGATCATACTGTCATCTCTACAAACTACAGCAGATTTACCTGAGGTGTTCATACTGTCATCTTGACAAACTACAGCAGCTTTACCTGAGGTGATCATACTTTCATCTCTACAAACTACAGCAGCTTAACCTGAGGTGATCATACTGTCATCTCTACAGACTACAGCAGCATTACCTGAGGTGATCATACTGTCATCTCTACAAACTACGGCAGCTTTACCTGAGGTGATCATACTGTCATCTCTACAAACTACAGCAGCTTTACCTGAGGTGATCATACTGTCATCTCTTCAAACTACAGCAGCTTAACCTGAGGTGATCATACTGTCATCTCTACAGACTACAGCATCTTTACCTGAGGTGATCTGCTGTCATCTCTTCAGACTACAGCAGCTTTACCTGAGGTGATCATAATGTCATCTCTACAAACTACAGGAGCTTTACCTGAGGTGATCATACTGTCATCTCTACAGACTACAGCAGGTTTACCTGAGGTGATCATACTGTCATCTCTACAAACTACAGCAGCTTTACCTGAGGTGATCATACTGTCATCTCTACAGACTACAGCATCTTTACCTGAGGTGATCTGCTGTCATCTCTTCAGACTACAGCAGCTTTACCTGAGGTGCTCATACTGTCATCTCTACAAACTACAGCAGCTTTACCTGAGGTGATCATACTGTCATCTCTACAAACTACACCAGCTTTACCTGAGGTGATCTGCTGTCATCTCTTCAGACTACAGCAGCTTTACCTGAGGTGATCATACTGTCATCTCTTCAAACTACAGCAGCTTTACCTGAGGTGATCATACTGTCATCTCTACAAACTACAGCAGCTTTACCTGAGGTGATCATACTGTTATCTCTACAAACTACAGCAGCTTCACCTGAGGTGATCATACTGTCATCACTACAGACTACAGCAGGTTTACCTGAGGTGATCATACAGTCATCTCTACAAACTACAGCAGCTTTACCTGAGGTGATCATACTGTCATCTCTACAAACTACAGCAGCTTTACCTGAGGTGTTCATACTGTCATCTCTACAAACTACAGCAGCTTTACCTGAGGTGTTCATACTGTCATCTCTACAAACTACAGCAGCTTTACCTGAGGTGATCATACTGTCATCTCTACAAACTACAGCAGCTTTACCTGAGGTGATCATACTGTCATCTCTACAGACTACAGCAGGTTTACCTGAGGTGATCATACTGTCATCTCTACAAACTACAGACTTAACCTGAGGTGATCATACTGTCATCTCTACAAACTACAGCAGCTTTACCTGAGGTGATCTGCTGTCATCTCTTCAGACTACAGCAGCTTTACCTGAGGTGATCATACTGTCATCTCTTCAAACTACAGCAGCTTTACCTGAGGTGATCATACTGTCATCTCTACAAACTACAGCAGCTTTACCTGAGGTGATCATACTGTTATCTCTACAAACTACAGCAGCTTCACCTGAGGTGATCATACTGTCATCTCTACAGACTACAGCAGGTTTACCTGAGGTGATCATACAGTCATCTCTACAAACTACAGCAGCTTTACCTGAGGTGATCATACTGTCATCTCTACAAACTACAGCAGCTTTACCTGAGGTGTTCATACTGTCATCTCTACAAACTACAGCAGCTTTACCTGAGGTGATCATACTGTCATCTCTACAAACTACAGCAGCTTTACCTGAGGTGATCAGACTGTCATCTCTACAGACTACAGCATCTTTACCTGAGTTTGATCTGCTGTCATCTCTTCAGACTACAGCAGCTTTACCTGAGGTGATCATACTGTCATCTCTACAAACTACAGCAGCTTTACCTGAGGTGATCATACTGTCATCTCTACAAACTACAGCAGCTTTACCTGAGGTGATCATACTGTCATCTCTACAAACTACAGCAGCTTTACCTGAGGTGATCATACTATCATCTCTACAAACTACAGCAGCTTAACCTGAGGTGATCATACTGTCATCTCTACAAACTACAGCAGTTTTACCTGAGGTGATCATACTGTCATCTCTACAGACTACAGCAGGTTTACCTGAGGTGATCATACTGTCATCTCTACAAACTACAGACTTAACCTGAGGTGATCATACTGTCATCTCTCCAAACTACAGCAGCTTTACCTGAGGTGATCATACTGTCATTTCTACAGACTACAGCAGGTTTACCTGAGGTGATCATACGGTCATCTCTACAAACTACAGCAGCTTTACCTGAGGTGATCATACTGTCAATTCTACAAACTACAGCAGCTTTACCTGAGGTGATCATAATGTCATCTCTACAAACTACAGCAGCTTTACCTGAGGTGATCATACGGTCATCTCTACAGACTACAGCAGGTTTACCTGAGGTGATCATACTGTCATCTCTACAAACTACAGCAGCTTTACCTGAGGTGATCATACTGTCATCTCTACAGACTACAGCATCTTTACCTGAGGTGATCTGCTGTCATCTCTTCAGACTACAGCAGCTTTACCTGAGGTGATCATACTGTCATCTCTACAAACTACAGCAGCTTTACCTGAGGTGATCATACTGTCATCTCTACAAACTACAGCAGCTTTACCTGAGGTGATCATACTGTCATCTCTACAAACTACAGCAGCTTTACCTGAGGTGATCATACTGTCATCTCTACAAACTACAGCAGCTTTACCTGAGGTGATCATACTGTCATCTCTACAAACTACAGCAGCTTTACCTGAGGTGATCATACTGTCATCTCTTCAAACTACAGCAGCTTAACCTGAGGTTATCATACTGTCATTTCTACAGACTACAGCAGGTTTACCTGAGGTGATCATACGGTCATCTCTACAAACTACAGCAGCTTTACCTGAGGTGATCATACTGTCATCTCTACAAACTACAGCAGCTTTACCTGAGGTGATCATACTGTCATCTCTACAGACTACAGCATCTTTACCTGAGGTGATCTGCTGTCATCTCTTCAGACTACAGCAGCTTTACCTGAGGTGATCATACTGTCATCTCTACAAACTACAGCAGCTTTACCTGAGGTGATCATACTGTCATCTCTACAAACTACAGCAGCTTTACCTGAGGTGATCTGCGGTCATCTCTTCAGACTTACGCAGCTTTACCTGAGGTGATCATACTGTCATCTCTACAAACTACAGCAGCTTTACCTGAGGTGATCATACTGTCATCTCTACAGACTACAGCAGCTTTACCTGAGGTGATCATACTGTCATCTCTACAAACTACAGCAGCTTTACCTGAGGTGATCTGCTGTCATCTCTTCAGACTACAGCAGCTTTACCTGAGGTGATCATACTGTCATCTCTACAAACTACAGCAGCTTTACCTGAGGTGTTCATACTGTCATCTCTACAAACTACAGCAGCTTTACCTGAGGTGATCATACTTTCATCTCTACAAACTACAGCAGCTTTACCTGAGGTGATCATACTGTCATCTCTACAAACTACAGCAGCTTTACCTGAGGTGATCATTCTGTCATCTCTACAGACTACAGCAGGTTTACCTGAGGTGATCATACTGTCATCTCTACAAACTACAGCAGCTTTACCTGAGGTGATCATACTGTCATCTCTACAAACTACAGCAGCTTTACCTGAGGTGATCATACTGTCATCTCTACAAACTACAGCAGCTTTACCTGAGGTGATCTGCTGTCATCTCTACAGACTACAGCAGCTTTACCTGAGGTGATCATACTGTCATCTCTACAAACTACCACAGCTTTACCTGAGGTGATCATACTGTCATCTCTACAAACTACAGCAGCTTTACCTGAGGTGTTCATACTGTCATCTCGACAAACTACAGCAGCTTTACCTGAGGTGATCATACTTTCATCTCTACAAACTACAGCAGCTTAACCTGAGGTGATCATACTGTCATCTCTACAGACTACAGCAGCATTACCTGAGGTGATCATACTGTCATCTCTACAAACTACGGCAGCTTTACCTGAGGTGATCATACTGTCATCTCTACAAACTACAGCAGCTTTACCTGAGGTGATCATACTGTCATCTCTTCAAACTACAGCAGCTTAACCTGAGGTGATCATACTGTCATCTCTACAGACTACAGCATCTTTACCTGAGGTGATCTGCTGTCATCTCTTCAGACTACAGCAGCTTTACCTGAGGTGATCATAATGTCATCTCTACAAACTACAGGAGCTTTACCTGAGGTGATCATACTGTCATCTCTACAGACTACAGCAGGTTTACCTGAGGTGATCATACTGTCATTTCTACAAACTACAGCAGCTTTACCTGAGGTGATCATACTGTCATCTCTACAGACTACAGCATCTTTACCTGAGGTGATCTGCTGTCATCTCTTCAGACTACAGCAGCTTTACCTGAGGTGCTGATACTGTCATATCTACAAACTACAGCAGCTTTACCTGAGGTGATCATACTGTCATCTCTACAAACTACAGCAGCTTTACCTGAGGTGATCTGCTGTCATCTCTTCAGACTACAGCAGCTTTACCTGAGGTGATCATACTGTCATCTCTTCAAACTACAGCAGCTTTACCTGAGGTGATCATACTGTCATCTCTACAAACTACAGCAGCTTTACCTGAGGTGATCATACTGTTATCTCTACAAACTACAGCAGTTTTACCTGAGGTGATCATACTGTCATCTCTACAGACTACAGCAGGTTTACCTGAGGTGATCATACTTTCATCTCTACAAACTACAGACTTAACCTGAGGTGATCATACTGTCATCTCTCCAAACTACAGCAGCTTTACCTGAGGTGATCATACTGTCATTTCTACAGACTACAGCAGGTTTACCTGAGGTGATCATACGGTCATCTCTACAAACTACAGCAGCTTTACCTGAGGTGATCATACTGTCAATTCTACAAACTACAGCAGCTTTACCTGAGGTGATCATAATGTCATCTCTACAAACTACAGCAGCTTTACCTGAGGTGATCATACGGTCATCTCTACAGACTACAGCAGGTTTACCTGAGGTGATCATACTGTCATCTCTACAAACTACAGCAGCTTTACCTGAGGTGATCATACTGTCATCTCTACAGACTACAGCATCTTTACCTGAGGTGATCTGCTGTCATCTCTTCAGACTACAGCAGCTTTACCTGAGGTGATCATACTGTCATCTCTACAAACTACAGCAGCTTTACCTGAGGTGATCATACTGTCATCTCTACAAACTACAGCAGCTTTACCTGAGGTGATCATACTGTCATCTCTACAAACTACAGCAGCTTTACCTGAGGTGATCATACTGTCATCTCTACAAACTACAGCAGCTTTACCTGAGGTGATCATACTGTCATCTCTACAAACTACAGCAGCTTTACCTGAGGTGATCATACTGTCATCTCTTCAAACTACAGCAGCTTAACCTGAGGTTATCATACTGTCATTTCTACAGACTACAGCAGGTTTACCTGAGGTGATCATACGGTCATCTCTACAAACTACAGCAGCTTTACCTGAGGTGATCATACTGTCATCTCTACAAACTACAGCAGCTTTACCTGAGGTGATCATACTGTCATCTCTACAGACTACAGCATCTTTACCTGAGGTGATCTGCTGTCATCTCTTCAGACTACAGCAGCTTTACCTGAGGTGATCATACTGTCATCTCTACAAACTACAGCAGCTTTACCTGAGGTGATCATACTGTCATCTCTACAAACTACAGCAGCTTTACCTGAGGTGATCTGCGGTCATCTCTTCAGACTTACGCAGCTTTACCTGAGGTGATCATACTGTCATCTCTACAAACTACAGCAGCTTTACCTGAGGTGATCATACTGTCATCTCTACAGACTACAGCAGCTTTACCTGAGGTGATCATACTGTCATCTCTACAAACTACAGCAGCTTTACCTGAGGTGATCTGCTGTCATCTCTTCAGACTACAGCAGCTTTACCTGAGGTGATCATACTGTCATCTCTACAAACTACAGCAGCTTTACCTGAGGTGATCATACTGTCATCTCTACAGACTACAGCAGGTTTACCTGAGGTGATCATACTGTCACCTCTACAAACTACAGCAGCTTTACCTGAGGTGATCTACTGTCATCTCTACAAACTACAGCAGCTTAACCTGAGGTGATCATACTGTCATCTCTACAAACTACAGCAGCTTTACCTGAGGTGATCATACTGTCATCTCTACAAACTACAGCAGCTTTACCTGAGGTGATCATACTGTCATCTCTTCAAACTACAGCAGCTTAACCTGAGGTGATCATACTGTCATCTCTACAAACTACAGCAGCTTAACCTGAGGTGATCATACTGTCATCTCTACAGACTACAGCAGCTTTACCTGAGGTGATCATACTGTCATCTCTACAAACTACAGCAGCCTTACCTGAGGTGATCATACTGTCATCTCTACAAACTACAGCAGCTTTACCTGAGGTGATCATACTGTCATCTCTACAAACTACAGCAGCTTAACCTGAGGTGATCATACTGTCATCTCTACAAACTACAGCAGCTTAACCTGAGGTGATCATACTGTCATCTCTACAAACTACAGCAGCTTTACCTGAGGTGATCATACTGTCATCTCTTCAAACTACAGCAGCTTAACCTGAGGTGATCATACTGTCATCTCTACAAACTACAGCAGCTTTACCTGAGGTGATCATACTGTCATCTCTACAAACTACAGCAGCTTAACCTGAGGTGATCATACTGTCATCTCTACAAACTACAGCAGCTTTACCTGAGGTGATCATACTGTCATCTCTACAAACTACAGCATCTTTACCTGGGGTGATCTGCTGTCATCTCTTCAGACTACAGCAGCTTTACCTGAGGTGATCATACTGTCATCTCTACAAACTACAGCAGCTTTACCTGAGGTGTTCATACAGTCATCTCGACAAACTACAGCAGCTTTACCTGAGGTGATCATACTTTCATCTCTACAAACTACAGCAGCTTTACCTGAGGTGATCATACTGTCATCTCTACAAACTACAGCAGCTTTACCTGAGGTGATCATACTGTCATCTCTACAGACTACAGCAGCTTTACCTGAGGTGATCTGCTGTCATCTCTTCAGACTACAGCAGCTTTACCTGAGGTGATCATACTGTCATCTCTACAAACTACAGCAGCTTTACCTGAGGTGTTCATACTGTCATCTCGACAAACTACAGCAGCTTTACCTGAGGTGATCATACTTTCATCTCTACAAACTACAGCAGCTTAACCTGAGGTGATCATACTGTCATCTCTACAGACTACAGCAGCTTTAACTGAGGTGATCATACTTTCATCTCTACAAACTACAGCAGCTTAACCAGAGGTGATCATACTGTCATCTCTACAGACTACAGCAGCTTTACCTGAGGTGATCATACTGTCATCTCTACAAACTACAGCAGCTTTACCTGAGGTGATCATACTGTCATCTCTACAAACTACAGCAGCTTTACCTGAGGTGATCATACTGTCATCTCTACAAACTACAGACTTAACCTGAGGTGATCATACTGTCATCTCTACAAACTACAGCAGCTTTACCTGAGGTGATCTGCTGTCATCTCTTCAGACTACAGCAGCTTTACCTGAGGTGATCATACTGTCATCTCTTCAAACTACAGCAGCTTTACCTGAGGTGATCATACTGTCATCTCTACAAACTACAGCAGCTTTACCTGAGGTGATCATACTGTTATCTCTACAAACTACAGCAGCTTCACCTGAGGTGATCATACTGTCATCTCTACAGACTACAGCAGGTTTACCTGAGGTGATCATACAGTCATCTCTACAAACTACAGCAGCTTTACCTGAGGTGATCATACTGTCATCTCTACAAACTACAGCAGCTTTACCTGAGGTGTTCATACTGTCATCTCTACAAACTACAGCAGCTTTACCTGAGGTGATCATACTGTCATCTCTACAAACTACAGCAGCTTTACCTGAGGTGATCAGACTGTCATCTCTACAGACTACAGCATCTTTACCTGAGTTTGATCTGCTGTCATCTCTTCAGACTACAGCAGCTTTACCTGAGGTGATCATACTGTCATCTCTACAAACTACAGCAGCTTTACCTGAGGTGATCATACTGTCATCTCTACAAAGTACAGCAGCTTTACCTGAGGTGATCATACTGTCATCTCTACAAACTACAGCAGCTTTACCTGAGGTGATCATACTATCATCTCTACAAACTACAGCAGCTTAACCTGAGGTGATCATACTGTCATCTCTACAAACTACAGCAGTTTTACCTGAGGTGATCATACTGTCATCTCTACAGACTACAGCAGGTTTACCTGAGGTGATCATACTGTCATCTCTACAAACTACAGACTTAACCTGAGGTGATCATACTGTCATCTCTCCAAACTACAGCAGCTTTACCTGAGGTGATCATACTGTCATTTCTACAGACTACAGCAGGTTTACCTGAGGTGATCATACGGTCATCTCTACAAACTACAGCAGCTTTACCTGAGGTGATCATACTGTCAATTCTACAAACTACAGCAGCTTTACCTGAGGTGATCATAATGTCATCTCTACAAACTACAGCAGCTTTACCTGAGGTGATCATACGGTCATCTCTACAGACTACAGCAGGTTTACCTGAGGTGATCATACTGTCATCTCTACAAACTACAGCAGCTTTACCTGAGGTGATCATACTGTCATCTCTACAGACTACAGCATCTTTACCTGAGGTGATCTGCTGTCATCTCTTCAGACTACAGCAGCTTTACCTGAGGTGATCATACTGTCATCTCTACAAACTACAGCAGCTTTACCTGAGGTGATCATACTGTCATCTCTACAAACTACAGCAGCTTTACCTGAGGTGATCATACTGTCATCTCTACAAACTACAGCAGCTTTACCTGAGGTGATCATACTGTCATCTCTACAAACTACAGCAGCTTTACCTGAGGTGATCATACTGTCATCTCTTCAAACTACAGCAGCTTAACCTGAGGTTATCATACTGTCATTTCTACAGACTACAGCAGGTTTACCTGAGGTGATCATACGGTCATCTCTACAAACTACAGCAGCTTTACCTGAGGTGATCATACTGTCATCTCTACAAACTACAGCAGCTTTACCTGAGGTGATCATACTGTCATCTCTACAGACTACAGCATCTTTACCTGAGGTGATCTGCTGTCATCTCTTCAGACTACAGCAGCTTTACCTGAGGTGATCATACTGTCATCTCTACAAACTACAGCAGCTTTACCTGAGGTGATCATACTGTCATCTCTACAAACTACAGCAGCTTTACCTGAGGTGATCATACTGTCATCTCTACAAACTACAGCAGCTTTACCTGAGGTGATCATACTGTCATCTCTACAAACTACAGCAGCTTTACCTGAGGTGATCATACTGTCATCTCTTCAAACTACAGCAGCTTAACCTGAGGTTATCATACTGTCATTTCTACAGACTACAGCAGGTTTACCTGAGGTGATCATACGGTCATCTCTACAAACTACAGCAGCTTTACCTGAGGTGATCATACTGTCATCTCTACAAACTACAGCAGCTTTACCTGAGGTGATCATACTGTCATCTCTACAGACTACAGCATCTTTACCTGAGGTGATCTGCTGTCATCTCTTCAGACTACAGCAGCTTTACCTGAGGTGATCATACTGTCATCTCTACAAACTACAGCAGCTTTACCTGAGGTGATCATACTGTCATCTCTACAAACTACAGCAGCTTTACCTGAGGTGATCTGCGGTCATCTCTTCAGACTTACGCAGCTTTACCTGAGGTGATCATACTGTCATCTCTACAAACTACAGCAGCTTTACCTGAGGTGATCATACTGTCATCTCTACAGACTACAGCAGCTTTACCTGAGGTGATCATACTGTCATCTCTACAAACTACAGCAGCTTTACCTGAGGTGATCTGCTGTCATCTCTTCAGACTACAGCAGCTTTACCTGAGGTGATCATACTGTCATCTCTACAAACTACAGCAGCTTTACCTGAGGTGATCATACTGTCATCTCTACAGACTACAGCAGGTTTACCTGAGGTGATCATACTGTCACCTCTACAAACTACAGCAGCTTTACCTGAGGTGATCTACTGTCATCTCTACAAACTACAGCAGCTTAACCTGAGGTGATCATACTGTCATCTCTACAAACTACAGCAGCTTTACCTGAGGTGATCATACTGTCATCTCTACAAACTACAGCAGCTTTACCTGAGGTGATCATACTGTCATCTCTTCAAACTACAGCAGCTTAACCTGAGGTGATCATACTGTCATCTCTACAAACTACAGCAGCTTAACCTGAGGTGATCATACTGTCATCTCTACAGACTACAGCAGCTTTACCTGAGGTGATCATACTGTCATCTCTACAAACTTCAGCAGCTTTACCTGAGGTGATCATACTGTCATCTCTACAAACTACAGCAGCCTTACCTGAGGTGATCATACTGTCATCTCTACAAACTACAGCAGCTTTACCTGAGGTGATCATACTGTCATCTCTACAAACTACAGCAGCTTAACCTGAGGTGATCATACTGTCATCTCTACAAACTACAGCAGCTTAACCTGAGGTGATCATACTGTCATCTCTACAAACTACAGCAGCTTTACCTGAGGTGATCATACTGTCATCTCTTCAAACTACAGCAGCTTAACCTGAGGTGATCATACTGTCATCTCTACAAACTACAGCAGCTTAACCTGAGGTGATCATACTGTCATCTCTACAAACTACAGCAGCTTTACCTGAGGTGATCATACTGTCATCTCTACAGACTACAGCAGGTTTACCTGAGGTGATCATACTGTCATCTCTACAAACTACAGACTTAACCTGAGGTGATCATACTGTCATCTCTACATTCTACAGCAGCATTACCTGAGGTGATCATACTGTCATCTCTACAAACTACAGCAGCTTTACCTGAGTTGATCTGCTGTCATCTCTTCAGACTACAGCAGCTTAACCTGAGGTGATCATACTGTCATCTCTACAAACTACAGCAGCTTTACCTGAGTTGATCTGCTGTCATCTCTTCAGACTACAGCAGCTTTACCTGAGGTGGTCATACTGTCATCTCTACAAACTACAGACTTAACCTGAGGTGATCATACTGTCATCTCTACAAACTACAGCAGCTTTACCTGAGGTGATCATACTGTCATCTCTACAAACTACAGCATCTTTACCTGAGTTTGATCTGCTGTCATCTCTTCAGACTACAGCAGCTTTACCTGAGGTGATCATACTGTCATCTCTACAAACTACAGCAGCTTTACCTGAGGTGATCATACTGTCATCTCTACAAACTACAGCAGCTTTACGTGAGGTGATCATACTATCATCTCTACAAACTACAGCAGCTTAACCTGAGGTGATCATACTGTCATCTCTACAAACTACAGCAGCTTTACCTGAGGTGATCATACTGTCATCTCTACAGACTACAGCAGGTTTACCTGAGGTGATCATACTGTCATCTCTACAAACTACAGACTTAACCTGAGGTGATCATACTGTCATCTCTACAGACTACAGCAGCATTACCTGAGGTGATCATACTGTCATCTCTACAAACTACAGCAGCTTTACCTGAGTTGATCTGCTGTCATCTCTTCAGACTACAGCAGCTTAACCTGAGGTGATCATACTGTCATCTCTACAAACTACAGCAGCTTTACCTGAGTTGATCTGCTGTCATCTCTTCAGACTACAGCAGCTTTACCTGAGGTGGTCATACTGTCATCTCTACAAACTACAGACTTAACCTGAGGTGATCATACTGTCATCTCTACAAACTACAGCAGCTTTACCTGAGGTGATCTGCTGTCATCTCTTCAGACTACAGCAGCTTTACCTGAGGTGATCATACTGTCATCTCTACAAACTACAGCAGCTTTACCTGAGGTGATCATACTGTTATCTCTACAAACTACAGCAGCTTCACCTGAGGTGATCATACTGTCATCTCTACAGACTACAGCAGGTTTACCTGAGGTGATCATACAGTCATCTCTACAAACTACAGCAGCTTTACCTGAGGTGATCATACTGTCATCTCTACAAACTACAGCAGCTTTACCTGAGGTGTTCATACTGTCATCTCTACAAACTACAGCAGCTTTACCTGAGGTGATCATACTGTCATCTCTCCAAACTACAGCAGCTTTACCTGAGGTGATCATACTGTCATTTCTACAGACTACAGCAGGTTTACCTGAGGTGATCATACTGTCATCTCTACAAACTACAGCAGCTTTACCTGAGGTGATCATACTGTCATCTCTACAGACTACAGCAGGTTTACCTGAGGTGATCATACTGTCATCTCTACAAACTACAGCAGCTTTACCTGAGGTGATCATACTGTCATCTCTACAGACTACAGCATCTTTACCTGAGGTGATCTGCTGTCATCTCTTCAGACTACAGCAGCTTTACCTGAGGTGATCATACTGTCATCTCTACAAACTACAGCAGCTTTACCTGAGGTGATCATACTGTCATCTCTACAAACTACAGCAGCTTTACCTGAGGTTACCTGCGGTCATCTCTTCAGACTACAGCAGCTTTACCTGAGGTGATCATACTGTCATCTCTACAAACTACAGCAGCTTTACCTGAGGTGATCATACTGTCATCTCTACAAACTACAGCAGCTTTACCTGAGGTTATCTGCGGTCATCTCTTCAGACTACAGCAGCTTTACCTGAGGTGATCATACTGTCATCTCTACAAACTACAGCAGCTTTACCTGAGGTGATCATACTGTCATCTCTACAGACTACAGCAGCTTTACCTGAGGTGATCATACTGTCATCTCTACAAACTACAGCAGCTTTACCTGAGGTGATCTGCTGTCATCTCTTCAGACTACAGCAGCTTAACCTGAGGTGATCATACTGTCATCTCTACAAACTACAGCAGCTTTACCTGAGGTGATCATACTGTCATCTCTACAAACTACAGCAGCTTTACCTGAGGTGATCATACTGTCATCTCTACAGACTACAGCATCTTTACCTGAGGTGATCTGCTGTCATCTCTTCAGACTACAGCAGCTTTACCTGAGGTGATCATACTGTCATCTCTACAAACTACAGCAGCTTTACCTGAGGTGTTCATACTGTCATCTCTACAAACTACAGCAGCTTTACCTGAGGTGATCATACTTTCATCTCTACAAACTACAGCAGCTTTACCTGAGGTGATCATACTGTCATCTCTACAAACTACAGCAGCTTTACCTGAGGTGATCATACTGTCATCTCTACAGACTACAGCAGGTTTACCTGAGGTGATCATACTGTCATCTCTACAAACTACAGCAGCTTTACCTGAGGTGATCATACTGTCATCTCTACAAACTACAGCAGCTTTACCTGAGGTGATCATACTGTCATCTCTACAAACTACAGCAGCTTTACCTGAGGTGATCATACTGTCATCTCTACAGACTACAGCAGGTTTACCTGAGGTGATCATACTGTCATCTCTACAAACTACAGCAGCTTTACCTGAGGTGATCATACTGTCATCTCTACAGACTACAGCATCTTTACCTGAGGTGATCTGCTGTCATCTCTTCAGACTACAGCAGCTTTACCTGAGGTGATCATACTGTCATCTCTACAAACTACAGCAGCTTTACCTGAGGTGATCATACTGTCATCTCTACAAACTACAGCAGCTTTACCTGAGGTTATCTGCGGTCATCTCTTCAGACTACAGCAGCTTTACCTGAGGTGATCATACTGTCATCTCTACAAACTACAGCAGCTTTACCTGAGGTGATCATACTGTCATCTCTACAAACTACAGCAGCTTTACCTGAGGTTATCTGCGGTCATCTCTTCAGACTACAGCAGCTTTACCTGAGGTGATCATACTGTCATCTCTACAAACTACAGCAGCTTTACCTGAGGTGATCATACTGTCATCTCTACAGACTACAGCAGCTTTACCTGAGGTGATCATACTGTCATCTCTACAAACTACAGCAGCTTTACCTGAGGTGATCTGCTGTCATCTCTTCAGACTACAGCAGCTTAACCTGAGGTGATCATACTGTCATCTCTACAAACTACAGCAGCTTTACCTGAGGTGATCATACTGTCATCTCTACAAACTACAGCAGCTTTACCTGAGGTGATCATACTGTCATCTCTACAGACTACAGCATCTTTACCTGAGGTGATCTGCTGTCATCTCTTCAGACTACAGCAGCTTTACCTGAGGTGATCATACTGTCATCTCTACAAACTACAGCAGCTTTACCTGAGGTGTTCATACTGTCATCTCTACAAACTACAGCAGCTTTACCTGAGGTGATCATACTTTCATCTCTACAAACTACAGCAGCTTTACCTGAGGTGATCATACTGTCATCTCTACAAACTACAGCAGCTTTACCTGAGGTGATCATACTGTCATCTCTACAGACTACAGCAGGTTTACCTGAGGTGATCATACTGTCATCTCTACAAACTACAGCAGCTTTACCTGAGGTGATCATACTGTCATCTCTACAAACTACAGCAGCTTTACCTGAGGTGATCATACTGTCATCTCTACAAACTACAGCAGCTTTAACTGAGGTGATGAGCTGTCATCTCTACAGACTACAGCAGCTTTACCTGAGGTGATCATACTGTCATCTCTACAAACTACCACAGCTTTACCTGAGGTGATCATACTGTCATCTCTACAAACTACAGCAGCTTTACCTGAGGTGTTCATACTGTCATCTCGACAAACTACAGCAGCTTTACCTGAGGTGATCATACTTTCATCTCTACAAACTACAGCAGCTTAACCTGAGGTGATCATACTGTCATCTCTACAGACTACAGCAGCATTACCTGAGGTGATCATACTGTCATCTCTACAAACTACGGCAGCTTTACCTGAGGTGATCATACTGTCATCTCTACAAACTACAGCAGCTTAACCTGAGGTGATCATACTGTCATCTCTACAAACTACAGCAGCTTAACCTGAGGTGATCATACTGTCATCTCTACAAACTACAGCAGCTTTACCTGAGGTGATCATACTGTCATCTCTTCAAACTACAGCAGCTTAACCTGAGGTGATCATACTGTCATCTCTACAAACTACAGCAGCTTAACCTGAGGTGATCATACTGTCATCTCTACAAACTACAGCAGCTTTACCTGAGGTGATCATACTGTCATCTCTACAGACTACAGCAGGTTTACCTGAGGTGATCATACTGTCATCTCTACAAACTACAGACTTAACCTGAGGTGATCATACTGTCATCTCTACATTCTACAGCAGCATTACCTGAGGTGATCATACTGTCATCTCTACAAACTACAGCAGCTTTACCTGAGTTGATCTGCTGTCATCTCTTCAGACTACAGCAGCTTAACCTGAGGTGATCATACTGTCATCTCTACAAACTACAGCAGCTTTACCTGAGTTGATCTGCTGTCATCTCTTCAGACTACAGCAGCTTTACCTGAGGTGGTCATACTGTCATCTCTACAAACTACAGACTTAACCTGAGGTGATCATACTGTCATCTCTACAAACTACAGCAGCTTTACCTGAGGTGATCATACTGTCATCTCTACAAACTACAGCATCTTTACCTGAGTTTGATCTGCTGTCATCTCTTCAGACTACAGCAGCTTTACCTGAGGTGATCATACTGTCATCTCTACAAACTACAGCAGCTTTACCTGAGGTGATCATACTGTCATCTCTACAAACTACAGCAGCTTTACGTGAGGTGATCATACTATCATCTCTACAAACTACAGCAGCTTAACCTGAGGTGATCATACTGTCATCTCTACAAACTACAGCAGCTTTACCTGAGGTGATCATACTGTCATCTCTACAGACTACAGCAGGTTTACCTGAGGTGATCATACTGTCATCTCTACAAACTACAGACTTAACCTGAGGTGATCATACTGTCATCTCTACAGACTACAGCAGCATTACCTGAGGTGATCATACTGTCATCTCTACAAACTACAGCAGCTTTACCTGAGTTGATCTGCTGTCATCTCTTCAGACTACAGCAGCTTAACCTGAGGTGATCATACTGTCATCTCTACAAACTACAGCAGCTTTACCTGAGTTGATCTGCTGTCATCTCTTCAGACTACAGCAGCTTTACCTGAGGTGGTCATACTGTCATCTCTACAAACTACAGACTTAACCTGAGGTGATCATACTGTCATCTCTACAAACTACAGCAGCTTTACCTGAGGTGATCTGCTGTCATCTCTTCAGACTACAGCAGCTTTACCTGAGGTGATCATACTGTCATCTCTACAAACTACAGCAGCTTTACCTGAGGTGATCATACTGTTATCTCTACAAACTACAGCAGCTTCACCTGAGGTGATCATACTGTCATCTCTACAGACTACAGCAGGTTTACCTGAGGTGATCATACAGTCATCTCTACAAACTACAGCAGCTTTACCTGAGGTGATCATACTGTCATCTCTACAAACTACAGCAGCTTTACCTGAGGTGTTCATACTGTCATCTCTACAAACTACAGCAGCTTTACCTGAGGTGATCATACTGTCATCTCTCCAAACTACAGCAGCTTTACCTGAGGTGATCATACTGTCATTT
This sequence comes from Salmo salar, assembly GCF_965601325.2. Lineage (NCBI taxonomy): Eukaryota > Metazoa > Chordata > Actinopteri > Salmoniformes > Salmonidae > Salmo > Salmo salar. Next base: position 911,119 of record NW_027675395.1, read on the forward strand.
CTACAGACTACAGCAGGTTTACCTGAGGTGATCATACTGTCATCTCTACAAACTACAGCAGCTTTACCTGAGGTGATCATACTGTCATCTCTACAGACTACAGCAGGTTTACCTGAGGTGATCATACTGTCATCTCTACAAACTACAGCAGCTTTACCTGAGGTGATCATACTGTCATCTCTACAGACTACAGCATCTTTACCTGAGGTGATCTGCTGTCATCTCTTCAGACTACAGCAGCTTTACCTGAGGTGATCATACTGTCATCTCTACAAACTACAGCAGCTTTACCTGAGGTGATCATACTGTCATCTCTACAAACTACAGCAGCTTTACCTGAGGTTACCTGCGGTCATCTCTTCAGACTACAGCAGCTTTACCTGAGGTGATCATACTGTCATCTCTACAAACTACAGCAGCTTTACCTGAGGTGATCATACTGTCATCTCTACAAACTACAGCAGCTTTACCTGAGGTTATCTGCGGTCATCTCTTCAGACTACAGCAGCTTTACCTGAGGTGATCATACTGTCATCTCTACAAACTACAGCAGCTTTACCTGAGGTGATCATACTGTCATCTCTACAGACTACAGCAGCTTTACCTGAGGTGATCATACTGTCATCTCTACAAACTACAGCAGCTTTACCTGAGGTGATCTGCTGTCATCTCTTCAGACTACAGCAGCTTAACCTGAGGTGATCATACTGTCATCTCTACAAACTACAGCAGCTTTACCTGAGGTGATCATACTGTCATCTCTACAAACTACAGCAGCTTTACCTGAGGTGATCATACTGTCATCTCTACAGACTACAGCATCTTTACCTGAGGTGATCTGCTGTCATCTCTTCAGACTACAGCAGCTTTACCTGAGGTGATCATACTGTCATCTCTACAAACTACAGCAGCTTTACCTGAGGTGTTCATACTGTCATCTCTACAAACTACAGCAGCTTTACCTGAGGTTATCTGCGGTCATCTCTTCAGACTACAGCAGCTTTACCTGAGGTGATCATACTGTCATCTCTACAAACTACAGCAGCTTTACCTGAGGTGATCATACTGTCATCTCTACAAACTACAGCAGCTTTACCTGAGGTTATCTGCGGTCATCTCTTCAGACTACAGCAGCTTTACCTGAGGTGATCATACTGTCATCTCTACAAACTACAGCAGCTTTACCTGAGGTGATCATACTGTCATCTCTACAGACTACAGCAGCTTTACCTGAGGTGATCATACTGTCATCTCTACAAACTACAGCAGCTTTACCTGAGGTGATCTGCTGTCATCTCTTCAGACTACAGCAGCTTAACCTGAGGTGATCATACTGTCATCTCTACAAACTACAGCAGCTTTACCTGAGGTGATCATACTGTCATCTCTACAAACTACAGCAGCTTTACCTGAGGTGATCATACTGTCATCTCTACAGACTACAGCATCTTTACCTGAGGTGATCTGCTGTCATCTCTTCAGACTACAGCAGCTTTACCTGAGGTGATCATACTGTCATCTCTACAAACTACAGCAGCTTTACCTGAGGTGTTCATACTGTCATCTCTACAAACTACAGCAGCTTTACCTGAGGTGATCATACTTTCATCTCTACAAACTACAGCAGCTTTACCTGAGGTGATCATACTGTCATCTCTACAAACTACAGCAGCTTTACCTGAGGTGATCATACTGTCATCTCTACAGACTACAGCAGGTTTACCTGAGGTGATCATACTGTCATCTCTACAAACTACAGCAGCTTTACCTGAGGTGATCATACTGTCATCTCTACAAACTACAGCAGCTTTACCTGAGGTGATCATACTGTCATCTCTACAAACTACAGCAGCTTTAACTGAGGTGATGAGCTGTCATCTCTACAGACTACAGCAGCTTTACCTGAGGTGATCATACTGTCATCTCTACAAACTACCACAGCTTTACCTGAGGTGATCATACTGTCATCTCTACAAACTACAGCAGCTTTACCTGAGGTGTTCATACTGTCATCTCGACAAACTACAGCAGCTTTACCTGAGGTGATCATACTTTCATCTCTACAAACTACAGCAGCTTAACCTGAGGTGATCATACTGTCATCTCTACAGACTACAGCAGCATTACCTGAGGTGATCATACTGTCATCTCTACAAACTACGGCAGCTTTACCTGAGGTGATCATACTGTCATCTCTACAAACTACAGCAGCTTTACCTGAGGTGATCATACTGTCATCTCTTCAAACTACAGCAGCTTAACCTGAGGTGATCATACTGTCATCTCTACAGACTACAGCATCTTTACCTGAGGTGATCTGCTGTCATCTCTTCAGACTACAGCAGCTTTACCTGAGGTGATCATAATGTCATCTCTACAAACTACAGGAGCTTTACCTGAGGTGATCATACTGTCATCTCTACAGACTACAGCAGGTTTACCTGAGGTGATCATACTGTCATCTCTACAAACTACAGCAGCTTTACCTGAGGTGATCATACTGTCATCTCTACAGACTACAGCATCTTTACCTGAGGTGATCTGCTGTCATCTCTTCAGACTACAGCAGCTTTACCTGAGGTGCTCATACTGTCATCTCTACAATCTACAGCAGCTTTACCTGAGGTGATCATACTGTCATCTCTACAAACTACAGCAGCTTTACCTGAGGTGATCTGCTGTCATCTCTTCAGACTACAGCAGCTTTACCTGAGGTGATCATAATGTCATCTCTACAAACTACAGGAGCTTTACCTGAGGTGATCATACTGTCATCTCTACAGACTACAGCAGGTTTACCTGAGGTGATCATACTGTCATCTCTACAAACTACAGCAGCTTTACCTGAGGTGATCATACTGTCATCTCTACAAACTACAGCAGCTTTACCTGAGGTGATCATACTGTCATCTCTACAGACTACAGCATCTTTACCTGAGGTGATCTGCTGTCATCTCTTCAGACTACAGCAGCTTTACCTGAGGTGATCATACTGTCATCTCTACAAACTACAGCAGCTTTACCTGAGGTGATCATACTGTCATCTCTTCAAACTACAGCAGCTTAACCTGAGGTGATCATACTGTCATCTCTACAGACTACAGCATCTTTACCTGAGGTGATCTGCTGTCATCTCTTCAGACTACAGCAGCTTTACCTGAGGTGATCTGCTGTCATCTCTTCAGACTACAGCAGCTTTACCTGAGGTGATCATACTGTCATCTCTACAAACTACAGCAGCTTTACCTGAGGTGATCATACTGTCATCTCTTCAAACAACAGCAGCTTAACCTGAGGTGATCATACTGTCATCTCTACAGACTACAGCATCTTTACCTGAGGTGATCTGCTGTCATCTCTTCAGACTACAGCAGCTTTACCTGAGGTGATCATAATGTCATCTCTACAAACTACAGGAGCTTTACCTGAGGTGATCATACTGTCATCTCTACAGACTACAGCAGGTTTACCTGAGGTGATCATACTGTCATCTCTACAAACTACAGCAGCTTTACCTGAGGTGATCATACTGTCATCTCTACAGACTACAGCATCTTTACCTGAGGTGATCTGCTGTCATCTCTTCAGACTACAGCAGCTTTACCTGAGGTGCTCATACTGTCATCTCTACAAACTACAGCAGCTTTACCTGAGGTGATCATACTGTCATCTCTACAAACTACAGCAGCTTTACCTGAGGTGATCTGCTGTCATCTCTTCAGACTACAGCAGCTTTACCTGAGGTGATCATACTGTCATCTCTTCAAACTACAGCAGCTTTACCTGAGGTGATCATACTGTTATCTCTACAAACTACAGCAGCTTCGAATGAGGTGATCATACTGTCATCTCTACAGACTACAGCAGGTTTACCTGAGGTGATCATACAGTCATCTCTACAAACTACAGCAGCTTTACCTGAGGTGATCATACTGTCATCTCTACAAACTACAGCAGCTTTATCTGAGGTGATCATACTGTCATCTCTACAAACTACAGCAGCTTTACCTGAGGTGTTCATACTGTCATCTCTACAAACTACAGCAGCTTTACCTGAGGTGATCATACTGTCATCTCTACAGACTACAGCAGGTTTACCTGAGGTGATCATACTGTCATCTCTACAAACTACAGACTTAACCTGAGGTGATCATACTGTCATCTCTACAAACTACAGCAGCTTTACCTGAGGTGATCTGCTGTCATCTCTTCAGACTACAGCAGCTTTACCTGAGGTGATCATACTGTCATCTCTTCAAACTACAGCAGCTTTACCTGAGGTGATCATACTGTCATCTCTACAAACTACAGCAGCTTTACCTGAGGTGATCATACTGTCATCTCTACAGACTACAGCAGGTTTACCTGAGGTGATCATACTGTCATCTCTACAAACTACAGCAGCTTTACCTGAGGTGATCATACTGTCATCTCTACAAACTACAGCAGCTTTACCTGAGGTGATCTGCTGTCATCTCTTCAGACTACAGCAGCTTTACCTGAGGTGATCTGCTGTCATCTCTTCAGACTACAGCAGCTTTACCTGAGGTGCTCATACTGTCATCTCTACAATCTACAGCAGCTTTACCTGAGGTGATCATACTGTCATCTCTACAAACTACAGCAGCTTTACCTGAGGTGATCTGCTGTCATCTCTTCAGACTACAGCAGCTTTACCTGAGGTGATCATAATGTCATCTCTACAAACTACAGGAGCTTTACCTGAGGTGATCATACTGTCATCTCTACAGACTACAGCAGGTTTACCTGAGGTGATCATACTGTCATCTCTACAAACTACAGCAGCTTTACCTGAGGTGATCATACTGTCATCTCTACAAACTACAGCAGCTTTACCTGAGGTGATCATACTGTCATCTCTACAGACTACAGCATCTTTACCTGAGGTGATCTGCTGTCATCTCTTCAGACTACAGCAGCTTTACCTGAGGTGATCATACTGTCATCTCTACAAACTACAGCAGCTTTACCTGAGGTGATCATACTGTCATCTCTTCAAACTACAGCAGCTTAACCTGAGGTGATCATACTGTCATCTCTACAGACTACAGCATCTTTACCTGAGGTGATCTGCTGTCATCTCTTCAGACTACAGCAGCTTTACCTGAGGTGATCTGCTGTCATCTCTTCAGACTACAGCAGCTTTACCTGAGGTGATCATACTGTCATCTCTACAAACTACAGCAGCTTTACCTGAGGTGATCATACTGTCATCTCTTCAAACAACAGCAGCTTAACCTGAGGTGATCATACTGTCATCTCTACAGACTACAGCATCTTTACCTGAGGTGATCTGCTGTCATCTCTTCAGACTACAGCAGCTTTACCTGAGGTGATCATAATGTCATCTCTACAAACTACAGGAGCTTTACCTGAGGTGATCATACTGTCATCTCTACAGACTACAGCAGGTTTACCTGAGGTGATCATACTGTCATCTCTACAAACTACAGCAGCTTTACCTGAGGTGATCATACTGTCATCTCTACAGACTACAGCATCTTTACCTGAGGTGATCTGCTGTCATCTCTTCAGACTACAGCAGCTTTACCTGAGGTGCTCATACTGTCATCTCTACAAACTACAGCAGCTTTACCTGAGGTGATCATACTGTCATCTCTACAAACTACAGCAGCTTTACCTGAGGTGATCTGCTGTCATCTCTTCAGACTACAGCAGCTTTACCTGAGGTGATCATACTGTCATCTCTTCAAACTACAGCAGCTTTACCTGAGGTGATCATACTGTTATCTCTACAAACTACAGCAGCTTCGAATGAGGTGATCATACTGTCATCTCTACAGACTACAGCAGGTTTACCTGAGGTGATCATACAGTCATCTCTACAAACTACAGCAGCTTTACCTGAGGTGATCATACTGTCATCTCTACAAACTACAGCAGCTTTATCTGAGGTGATCATACTGTCATCTCTACAAACTACAGCAGCTTTACCTGAGGTGTTCATACTGTCATCTCTACAAACTACAGCAGCTTTACCTGAGGTGATCATACTGTCATCTCTACAGACTACAGCAGGTTTACCTGAGGTGATCATACTGTCATCTCTACAAACTACAGACTTAACCTGAGGTGATCATACTGTCATCTCTACAAACTACAGCAGCTTTACCTGAGGTGATCTGCTGTCATCTCTTCAGACTACAGCAGCTTTACCTGAGGTGATCATACTGTCATCTCTTCAAACTACAGCAGCTTTACCTGAGGTGATCATACTGTCATCTCTACAAACTACAGCAGCTTTACCTGAGGTGATCATACTGTCATCTCTACAGACTACAGCAGGTTTACCTGAGGTGATCATACTGTCATCTCTACAAACTACAGACTTAACCTGAGGTGATCATACTGTCATCTCTACAAACTACAGCAGCTTTACCTGAGGTGATCTGCTGTCATCTCTTCAGACTACAGCAGCTTTACCTGAGGTGATCATACTGTCATCTCTTCAAACTACAGCAGCTTTACCTGAGGTGATCATACTGTTATCTCTACAAACTACAGCAGCTTCGAATGAGGTGATCATACTGTCATCTCTACAGACTACAGCAGGTTTACCTGAGGTGATCATACAGTCATCTCTACAAACTACAGCAGCTTTACCTGAGGTGATCATACTGTCATCTCTACAAACTACAGCAGCTTTACCTGAGGTGATCATACTGTCATCTCTACAAACTACAGCAGCTTTACTTGAGGTGTTCATACTGTCATCTCTACAAACTACAGCAGCTTTACCTGAGGTGATCATACTGTCATCTCTACAAACTACAGCCGCTTTACCTGAGGTGATCATACTGTCATCTCTACAGACTACAGCAGGTTTACCTGAGGTGATCATACTGTCATCTCTACAAACTACAGACTTAACCTGAGGTGATCATACTGTCATCTCTCCAAACTACAGCAGCTTTACCTGAGGTGATCATACTGTCATTTCTACAGACTACAGCAGGTTTACCTGAGGTGATCATACGGTCATCTCTACAAACTACAGCAGCTTTACCTGAGGTGATCATACTGTCAATTCTACAAACTACAGCAGCTTTACCTGAGGTGATCATACTGTCATCTCTACAAACTACAGCAGCTTTACCTGAGGTGTTCATACTGTCATCTCGACAAACTACAGCAGCTTTACTTGAGGTGATCATACTTTCAACTCTACAAACTACAGCAGCTTAACCTGAGGTGATCATACTGTCATCTCTACAGACTACAGCAGCATTACCTGAGGTGATCATACTGTCATCTCTACAAACTACAGCAGCTTTACCTGAGGTGATCATACTGTCATCTCTACAAACTACAGCAGCTTTACCTGAGGTGATCATACTGTCATCTCTACAAACTACGGCAGCTTTACCTGAGGTGATCATACTGTCATCTCTACAAACTACAGCAGCTTTACCTGAGGTGATCATACTGTCATCTCTTCACACTACAGCAGCTTAACCTGAGGTGATCATACTGTCATCTCTACAAACTACAGCAGATTTACCTGAGTTGATCTGCTGTCATCTCTTCAGACTACAGCAGCTTTACCTGAGGTGGTCATACTGTCATCTCTACAAACTACAGACTTAACCTGAGGTGATAATACTGTCATCTCTACAAACTACAGCAGCTTTACCTGAGGTGATCATACTGTCATCTCTACAAACTACAGCATCTTTACCTGAGGTGATCTGCTGTCATCTCTTCAGACTACAGCAGCTTTACCTGAGGTGATCATAATGTCATCTCTACAAACTACAGGAGCTTTACCTGAGGTGATCATACTGTCATCTCTACAGACTACAGCAGGTTTACCAGAGGTGATCATACTGTCATCTCTACAAACTACAGCAGCTTTACCTGAGGTGATCATACTGTCATCTCTACAGACTACAGCATCTTTACCTGAGGTGATCTGCTGTCATCTCTTCAGACTACAGCAGCTTTACCTGAGGTGCTCATACTGTCATCTCTACAAACTACAGCAGCTTTACCTGAGGTGATCATACTGTCATCTCTACAAACTACAGCAGCTTTACCTGAGGTGATCTGCTGTCATCTCTTCAGACTACAGCAGCTTTACCTGAGGTGATCATACTGTCATCTCTTCAAACTACAGCAGCTTTACCTGAGGTGATCATACTGTCATCTCTACAAACTATAGCAGGTTTACCTGAGGTGATCATACTGTTATCTCTACAAACTACAGCAGCTTCACCTGAGGTGATCATACTGTCATCTCTACAGACTACAGCAGGTTTACCTGAGGTGATCGTACAGTCATCTCTACAAACTACAGCAGCTTTACCTGAGGTGATCATACTGTCATCTCTACAAACTACAGCAGCTTTACCTGAGGTGTTCATACTGTCATCTCTACAAACTACAGCAGCTTTACCTGAGGTGATCATACTGTCATCTCTACAAACTACAGCAGCTTTACCTGAGGTGATCAGAGTGTCATCTCTACAGACTACAGCATCTTTACCTGAGTTTGATCTGCTGTCATCTCTTCAGACTACAGCAGCTTTACCTGAGGTGATTATACTGTCATCTCTACAAACTACAGCAGCTTTACCTGAGGTGATCATACTGTCATCTCTACAAACTACAGCAGCTTTACCTGAGGTGATCATACTGTCATCTCTACAAACTACAGCAGCTTTACCTGAGGTGATCATACTATCATCTCTACAAACTACAGCAGCTTAACCTGAGGTGATCATACTGTCATCTCTACAAACTACAGCAGTTTTACCTGAGGTGATCATACTGTCATCTCTACAGACTACAGCAGGTTTACCTGAGGTGATCATACTGTCATCTCTACAAACTACAGACTTAACCTGAGGTGATCATACTGTCATCTCTCCAAACTACAGCAGCTTTACCTGAGGTGATCATACTGTCATTTCTACAGACTACAGCAGGTTTACCTGAGGTGATCATACGGTCATCTCTACAAACTACAGCAGCTTCACCTGAGGTGATCATACTGTCATCTCTACAGACTACAGCAGGTTTACCTGAGGTGATCATACAGTCATCTCTACAAACTACAGCAGCTTTACCTGAGGTGATCATACTGTCATCTCTACAAACTACAGCAGCTTTACCTGAGGTGTTCATACTGTCATCTCTACAAACTACAGCAGCTTTACCTGAGGTGATCATACTGTCATCTCTACAAACTACAGCAGCTTTACCTGAGGTGATCAGACTGTCATCTCTACAGACTACAGCATCTTTACCTGAGTTTGATCTGCTGTCATCTCTTCAGACTACAGCAGCTTTACCTGAGGTGATCATACTGTCATCTCTACAAACTACAGCAGCTTTACCTGAGGTGATCATACTGTCATCTCTACAAACTACAGCAGCTTTACCTGAGGTGATCATACTGTCATCTCTACAAACTACAGCAGCTTTACCTGAGGTGATCATACTATCATCTCTACAAACTACAGCAGCTTAACCTGAGGTGATCATACTGTCATCTCTACAAACTACAGCAGTTTTACCTGAGGTGATCATACTGTCATCTCTACAGACTACAGCAGGTTTACCTGAGGTGATCATACTGTCATCTCTACAAACTACAGACTTAACCTGAGGTGATCATACTGTCATCTCTCCAAACTACAGCAGCTTTACCTGAGGTGATCATACTGTCATTTCTACAGACTACAGCAGGTTTACCTGAGGTGATCATACGGTCATCTCTACAAACTACAGCAGCTTTACCTGAGGTGATCATACTGTCAATTCTACAAACTACAGCAGCTTTACCTGAGGTGATCATACTGTCATCTCTACAAACTACAGCAGCTTTACCTGAGGTGATCATACGGTCATCTCTACAGACTACAGCAGGTTTACCTGAGGTGATCATACTGTCATCTCTACAAACTACAGCAGCTTTACCTGAGGTGATCATACTGTTATCTCTACAAACTACAGCAGCTTCACCTGAGGTGATCATACTGTCATCTCTACAGACTACAGCATCTTTACCTGAGTTTGATCTGCTGTCATCTCTTCAGACTACAGCAGCTTTACCTGAGGTGATCATACTGTCATCTCTACAAACTACAGCAGCTTTACCTGAGGTGATCATACTATCATCTCTACAAACTACAGCAGCTTAACCTGAGGTGATCATACTGTCATCTCTAAAAACTACAGCAGCTTTACCTGAGGTGATCATACTGTCATCTCTACAGACTACAGCAGGTTTACCTGAGGTGATCATACTGTCATCTCTACAAACTACAGACTTAACCTGAGGTGATCATACTGTCATCTCTACAGACTACAGCAGCATTACCTGAGGTGATCATACTGTCATCTCTACAAACTACAGCAGCTTTACCTGAGTTGATCTGCTGTCATCTCTTCAGACTACAGCAGCTTAACCTGAGGTGATCATACTGTCATCTCTACAAACTACAGCAGCTTTACCTGAGTTGATCTGCTGTCATCTCTTCAGACTACAGCAGCTTTACCTGAGGTGGTCATACTGTCATCTCTACAAACTACAGACTTAACCTGAGGTGATCATACTGTCATCTCTACAAACTACAGCAGCTTTACCTGAGGTGATCATACTGTCATCTCTACAAACTACAGCATCTTTACCTGAGGTGATCTGCTGTCATCTCTTCAGACTACAGCAGTTTTACCTGAGGTGATCATACTGTCATCTCTACAGACTACAGCAGGTTTACCTGAGGTGATCATACTGTCATCTCTACAAACTACAGACTTAACCTGAGGTGATCATACTGTCATCTCTCCAAACTACAGCAGCTTTACCTGAGGTGATCATACTGTCATTTCTACAGACTACAGCAGGTTTACCTGAGGTGATCATACGGTCATCTCTACAATCTACAGCAGCTTTACCTGAGGTGATCATACTGTCAATTCTACAAACTACAGCAGCTTTACCTGAGGTGATCATACTGTCATCTCTACAAACTACAGCAGCTTTACCTGAGGTGATCATACGGTCATCTCTACAGACTACAGCAGGTTTACCTGAGGTGATCATACTGTCATCTCTACAAACTACAGCAGCTTTACCTGAGGTGATCATACTGTTATCTCTACAAACTACAGCAGCTTCACCTGAGGTGATCATACTGTCATCTCTACAGACTACAGCATCTTTACCTGAGTTTGATCTGCTGTCATCTCTTCAGACTACAGCAGCTTTACCCGAGGTGATCATACTGTCATCTCTACAAACTACAGCAGCTTTACCTGAGGTGATCATACTGTCATCTCTACAAACTACAGCAGCTTTACCTGAGGTGATCATACTATCATCTCTACAAACTACAGCAGCTTAACCTGAGGTGATCATACTGTCATCTCTACAAACTACAGCAGCTTTACCTGAGGTGATCATACTGTCATCTCTACAGACTACAGCAGGTTTACCTGAGGTGATCATACTGTCATCTCTACAAACTACAGACTTAACCTGAGGTGATCATACTGTCATCTCTACAGACTACAGCAGCATTACCTGAGGTGATCATACTGTCATCTCTACAAACTACAGCAGCTTTACCTGAGTTGATCTGCTGTCATCTCTTCAGACTACAGCAGCTTAACCTGAGGTGATCATACTGTCATCTCTACAAACTACAGCAGCTTTACCTGAGTTGATCTGCTGTCATCTCTTCAGACTACAGCAGCTTTACCTGAGGTGGTCATACTGTCATCTCTACAAACTACAGACTTAACCTGAGGTGATCATACTGTCATCTCTACAAACTACAGCAGCTTTACCTGAGGTGATCATACTGTCATCTCTACAAACTACAGCATCTTTACCTGAGGTGATCTGCTGTCATCTCTTCAGACTACAGCAGCTTTACCTGAGGTGATCATACTGTCATCTCTACAAACTACAGCAGCTTTACCTGAGGTGATCATACTGTCATCTCTACAAACTAAAGCAGCTTTACCTGAGGTGTTCATACTGTCATCTCTACAAACTACAGCAGCTTTACCTGAGGTGATCATACTGTCATCTCTCCAAACTACAGCAGCTTTACCTGAGGTGATCATACTGTCATTTCTACAGACTACAGCAGGTTTACCTGAGGTGATCATACGGTCACCTCTACAAACTACAGCAGCTTTACCTGAGGTGATCATACTGTCAATTCTACAAACTACAGCAGCTTTACCTGAGGTGATCATACTGTCATCTCTACAAACTACAGCAGCTTTACCTGAGGTGATCATACTGTCATCTCTACAGACTACAGCAGGTTTACCTGAGGTGATCATACTGTCATCTCTACAAACTACAGCAGCTTTACCTGAGGTGATCATACTGTCATCTCTACAGACTACAGCATCTTTACCTGAGGTGATCTGCTGTCATCTCTTCAGACTACAGCAGCTTTACCTGAGGTGATCATACTGTCATCTCTACAAACTACAGCAGCTTTACCTGAGGTGATCATACTGTCATCTCTACAAACTACAGCAGCTTTACCTGAGGTTATCTGCGGTCATCTCTTCAGACTACAGCAGCTTTACCTGAGGTGATCATACTGTCATCTCTACAAACTACAGCAGCTTTACCTGAGGTGATCATACTGTCATCTCTACAGACTACAGCAGCTTTACCTGAGGTGATCATACTGTCATCTCTACAAACTACAGCAGCTTTACCTGAGGTGATCTGCTGTCATCTCTTCAGACTACAGCAGCTTTACCTGAGGTGATCATACTGTCATCTCTACAAACTACAGCAGCTTTACCTGAGGTGATCATACTGTCATATCTACAGACTACAGCAGGTTTACCTGAGGTGATCATACTGTCACCTCTACAAACTACAGCAGCTTTACCTGAGGTGATCTACTGTCATCTCTACAAACTACAGCAGCTTAACCTGAGGTGATCATACTGTCATCTCTACAAACTACAGCAGCTTTACCTGAGGTGATCATACTGTCATCTCTACAAACTACAGCAGCTTTACCTGAGGTGATCATACTGTCATCTCTTCAAACTACAGCAGCTTAACCTGAGGTGATCATACTGTCATCTCTACAAACTACAGCAGCTTTACCTGAGGTGATCATACTGTCATCTCTACAAACTACAGCAGCTTTACCTGAGGTGATCATACTGTTATCTCTACAAACTGCAGCAGCTTAACCTGAGGTGATCATACTGTCATCTCTACAAACTACAGCAGCTTAACCTGAGGTGATCATACTGTCATCTCTACAAACTACAGCAGCTTTACCTGAGGTGATCATTTTATCATCTCTACAGACTACAGCATCTTTACCTGAGGTGATCTGCTGTCATCTCTTCAGACTACAGCAGCTTTACCTGAGGTGATCATACTGTCATCTCTACAAACTACAGCAGCTTTACCTGAGGTGTTCATACTGTCATCTCGACAAACTACAGCAGCTTTACCTGAGGTGATCATACTTTCATCTCTACAAACTACAGCAGCTTTACCTGAGTTGATCTGCTGTCATCTCTTCAGACTACAGCAGCTTTACCTGAGGTGGTCATACTGTCATCTCTACAAACTACAGACTTAACCTGAGGTGATCATACTGTCATCTCTACAAACTACAGCAGCTTTACCTGAGGTGATCATACTGTCATCTCTACAAACTACAGCATCTTTACCTGAGGTGATCTGCTGTCATCTCTTCAGACTACAGCAGCTTTACCTGAGGTGATCATACTGTCATCTCTACAAACTACAGCAGCTTTACCTGAGGTGATCATACTGTCATCTCTACAAACTAAAGCAGCTTTACCTGAGGTGTTCATACTGTCATCTCTACAAACTACAGCAGCTTTACCTGAGGTGATCATACTGTCATCTCTCCAAACTACAGCAGCTTTACCTGAGGTGATCATACTGTCATTTCTACAGACTACAGCAGGTTTACCTGAGGTGATCATACGGTCACCTCTACAAACTACAGCAGCTTTACCTGAGGTGATCATACTGTCAATTCTACAAACTACAGCAGCTTTACCTGAGGTGATCATACTGTCATCTCTACAAACTACAGCAGCTTTACCTGAGGTGATCATACTGTCATCTCTACAGACTACAGCAGGTTTACCTGAGGTGATCATACTGTCATCTCTACAAACTACAGCAGCTTTACCTGAGGTGATCATACTGTCATCTCTACAGACTACAGCATCTTTACCTGAGGTGATCTGCTGTCATCTCTTCAGACTACAGCAGCTTTACCTGAGGTGATCATACTGTCATCTCTACAAACTACAGCAGCTTTACCTGAGGTGATCATACTGTCATCTCTACAAACTACAGCAGCTTTACCTGAGGTTATCTGCGGTCATCTCTTCAGACTACAGCAGCTTTACCTAAGGTGATCATACTGTCATCTCTACAAACTACAGCAGCTTTACCTGAGGTGATCATACTGTCATCTCTACAGACTACAGCAGCTTTACCTGAGGTGATCATACTGTCATCTCTACAAACTACAGCAGCTTTACCTGAGATGATCTGCTGTCATCTCTTCAGACTACAGCAGCTTTACCTGAGGTGATCATACTGTCATCTCTACAAACTACAGCAGCTTTACCTGAGGTGATCATACTGTCATATCTACAGACTACAGCAGGTTTACCTGAGGTGATCATACTGTCACCTCTACAAACTACAGCAGCTTTACCTGAGGTGATCTACTGTCATCTCTACAAACTACAGCAGCTTAACCTGAGGTGATCATACTGTCATCTCTACAAACTACAGCAGCTTTACCTGAGGTGATCATACTGTCATCTCTACAAACTACAGCAGCTTTACCTGAGGTGATCATACTGTCATCTCTTCAAACTACAGCAGCTTAACCTGAGGTGATCATACTGTCATCTCTACAAACTACAGCAGCTTTACCTGAGGTGATCATACTGTCATCTCTACAAACTACAGCAGCTTTACCTGAGGTGATCATACTGTTATCTCTACAAACTGCAGCAGCTTAACCTGAGGTGATCATACTGTCATCTCTACAAACTACAGCAGCTTAACCTGAGGTGATCATACTGTCATCTCTACAAACTACAGCAGCTTTACCTGAGGTGATCATTTTATCATCTCTACAGACTACAGCATCTTTACCTGAGGTGATCTGCTGTCATCTCTTCAGACTACAGCAGCTTTACCTGAGGTGATCATACTGTCATCTCTACAAACTACAGCAGCTTTACCTGAGGTGTTCATACTGTCATCTCGACAAACTACAGCAGCTTTACCTGAGGTGATCATACTTTCATCTCTACAAACTACAGCAGCTTAACCTGAGGTGATCATACTGTCATCTCTACAGACTACAGCAGCTTTACTTGAGGTGATCATACTGTCATCTCTATAAACTACAGCAGCTTTACCTGAGGTGATCATACTGTCATCTCTACAAACTACAGCAGCTTTACCTGAGGTGATCATACTGTCATCTCTACAAACTACAGCAGCTTTACCTGAGGTGATCATACTGTCATCTCTACAAACTACAGCAGCTTAACCTGAGGTGATCATACTGTTATCTCTACAAACAACAGCAGCTTAACCTGAGGTGATCATACTGTCATCTCTACAAACTACAGCAGCTTTACCTGAGGTGATCATACTGTCATCTCTACAAACTACAGCAGCTTTACCTGAGGTGATCATACTGTCATCTCTACAAACTACAGCGGCTTTTCCTGAGGTGATCATACTGTCATCTCTACAAACTACAGCGGCTTTACCTGAGGTGATCATACTGTCATCTCTACAAACTACAGCAGCTTTACCTGAGGTGATCATACTGTCATCTCTTCAAACTACAGCAGCTTAACCTGAGGTGATCATACTGTCATTTCTACAGACTACAGCAGGTTTACCTGAGGTGATCATACGGTCATCTCTACAAACTACAGCAGCTTTACCTGAGGTGATCATACTGTCATTTCTACAGACTACAGCAGGTTTACCTGAGGTGATCATACGGTCATCTCTACAAACTACAGCAGCTTTACCTGAGGTGATCATACTGTCATCTCTTCAAACTACAGCAGCTTAACCTGAGGTGATCATACTGTCATTTCTACAGACTACAGCAGGTTTACCTGAGGTGATCATACTGTCATCTCTACAAACTACAGCAGCTTTACCTGAGGTGATCATACTGTCATCTCTACAAACTACAGCAGCTTTACCTGAGGTGATCTGCGGTCATCTCTTCAGACTACAGCAGCTTTACCTGAGGTGATCATACTGTCATCTCTACAAACTACAGCATCTTTACCTGAGGTGATCATACTGTCATCTCTACAGACTACAGCAGCTTTACCTGAGGTGATCATACTGTCATCTCTACAAACTACAGCAGCTTTACCTGAGGTGATCTGCTGTCATCTCTTCAGACTACAGCAGCTTTACCTGAGGTGATCATACTGTCATCTCTACAAACTACAGCAGCTTTACCTGAGGTGATCTACTGTCATCTCTACAAACTACAGCAGCTTAACCTGAGGTGATCATACTGTCATCTCTACAAACTACAGCAGCTTTACCTGAGGTGATCATACTGTCATCTCTACAAACTACAGCAGCTTTACCTGAGGTGATCATACTGTCATCTCTTCAAACTACAGCAGCTTAACCTGAGGTGATCATACTGTCATCTCTACAAACTACAGCAGCTTTACCTGAGGTGATCATACTGTCATCTCTACAAACTACAGCAGCTTTACCTGAGGTGATCATACTGTTATCTCTACAAACTACAGCAGCTTAACCTGAGGTGATCATACTGTCATCTCTACAGACTACAGCAGCTTTACCTGAGGTGATCATACTGTCATCTCTACAAACTACAGCAGCTTTACCTGAGGTGATCATACTGTCATCTCTACAAACTACAGCAGCTTTACCTGAGGTGATCATACTGTCATCTCTACAAACTACAGCAGCTTTACCTGAGGTGATCATACTGTCATCTCTACAAACTACAGCAGCTTAACCTGAGGTGATCATACTGTCATCTCTACAAACTACAGCAGCTTAACCTGAGGTGATCATACTGTCATCTCTACAAACTACAGCAGCTTTACCTGAGGTGATCATACTGTCATCTCTACAAACTACAGCAGCTTTACCTGAGGTGATCATACTGTCATCTCTACAAACTACAGCAGCTTTACCTGAGGTGATCATACTGTCATCTCTACAAACTACAGCAGCTTTACCTGAGGTGATCATACTGTCATCTCTACAAACTACAGCAGCTTTACCTGAGGTGATCATACTGTCATCTCTACAAACTACAGACTTAACCTGAGGTGATCATACTGTCATCTCTCCAAACTACAGCAGCTTTACCTGAGGTGATCATACTGTCATTTCTACAGAGTACAGCAGGTTTACCTGAGGTGATCATAAGGTCACCTCTACAAACTACAGCAGCTTTACCTGAGGTGATCATACTGTCAATTCTACAAACTACAGCAGCTTTACCTGAGGTGATCATACTGTCATCTCTACAAACTACAGCAGCTTTACCTGAGGTGATCATACTGTCATCTCTACAGACTACAGCAGGTTTACCTGAGGTGATCATACTGTCATCTCTACAAACTACAGCAGCTTTACCTGAGGTGATCATACTGTCATCTCTACAGACTACAGCATCTTTACCTGAGGTGATCTGCTGTCATCTCTTCAGACTACAGCAGCTTTACCTGAGGTGATCATACTGTCATCTCTACAAACTACAGCAGCTTTACCTGAGGTGATCATACTGTCATCTCTACAAACTACAGCAGCTTTACCTGAGGTTATCTGCGGTCATCTCTTCAGACTACAGCAGCTTTACCTGAGGTGATCATACTGTCATCTCTACAAACTACAGCAGCTTTACCTGAGGTGATCATACTGTCATCTCTACAGACTACAGCAGCTTTACCTGAGGTGATCATACTGTCATCTCTACAAACTACAGCAGCTTTACCTGAGGTGATCTGCTGTCATCTCTTCAGACTACAGCAGCTTTACCTGAGGTGATCATACTGTCATCTCTACAAACTACAGCAGCTTTACCTGAGGTGATCATACTGTCATATCTACAGACTACAGCAGGTTTACCTGAGGTGATCATACTGTCACCTCTACAAACTACAGCAGCTTTACCTGAGGTGATCTACTGTCATCTCTACAAACTACAGCAGCTTTACCTGAGGTGATCATACTGTCATCTCTACAAACTACAGCAGCTTTACCTGAGGTGATCATACTGTCATCTCTTCAAACTACAGCAGCTTAACCTGAGGTGATCATACTGTCATCTCTACAAACTACAGCAGCTTTACCTGAGGTGATCATACTGTCATCTCTACAAACTACAGCAGCTTTACCTGAGGTGATCATACTGTTATCTCTACAAACTACAGCAGCTTAACCTGAGGTGATCATACTGTCATCTCTACAAACTACAGCAGCTTTACCTGAGGTGATCATACTGTCATCTCTACAAACTACAGCAGCTTTACCTGAGGTGATCATACTGTCATCTCTTCAAACTACAGCAGCTTAACCTGAGGTGATCATACTGTCATCTCTACAAACTACAGCAGCTTTACCTGAAGTGATCATACTGTCATCTCTACAAACTACAGCAGCTTTACCTGAGGTGATCATACTGTTATCTCTACAAACTACAGCAGCTTAACCTGAGGTGATCATACTGTCATCTCTACAAACTACAGCAGCTTTACCTGAGGTGATCATATTGTCATCTCTACAGACTACAGCATCTTTACCTGAGGTGATCTGCTGTCATCTCTTCAGACTACAGCAGCTTTACCTGAGGTGATCATACTGTCATCTCTACAAACTACAGCAGCTTTACCTGAGGTGTTCATACTGTCATCTCGACAAACTACAGCAGCTTTACCTGAGGTGATCATACTTTCATCTCTACAAACTACAGCAGCTTAACCTGAGGTGATCATACTGTCATCTCTACAGACTACAGCAGCTTTACCTGAGGTGATCATACTGTCATCTCTATAAACTACAGCAGCTTTACCTGAGGTGATCATACTGTCATCTCTACAAACTACAGCAGCTTTACCTGAGGTGATCATACTGTCATCTCTACAAACTACAGCAGCTTTACCTGAGGTGATCATACTGTCATCTCTACAAACTACAGCAGCTTAACCTGAGGTGATCATACTGTTATCTCTACAAACAACAGCAGCTTAACCTGAGGTGATCATACTGTCATCTCTACAAACTACAGCAGCTTTACCTGAGGTGATCATACTGTCATCTCTACAAACTACAGCAGCTTTACCTGAGGTGATCATACTGTCATCTCTACAAACTACAGCAGCTTTACCTGAGGTGATCATACTGTCATCTCTACAAACTACAGCGGCTTTACCTGAGGTGATCATACTGTCATCTCTACAAACTACAGCAGCTTTACCTGAGGTGATCATACGGTCATCTCTACAAACTACAGCAGCTTTACCTGAGGTGATCATACTGTCATCTCTACAAACTACAGCAGCTTTACCTGAGGTGATCTGCGGTCATCTCTTCAGACTACAGCAGCTTTACCTGAGGTGATCATACTGTCATCTCTACAAACTACAGCAGCTTTACCTGAGGTGATCATACTGTCATCTCTACAGACTACAGCAGCTTTACCTGAGGTGATCATACTGTCATCTCTACAAACTACAGCAGCTTTACCTGAGGTGATCTGCTGTCATCTCTTCAGACTACAGCAGCTTTACCTGAGGTGATCATACTGTCATCTCTATAAACTACAGCAGCTTTACCTGAGGTGATCATACTGTCATCTCTACAGACTACAGCAGGTTTACCTGAGGTGATCATACTGTCACCTCTACAAACTACAGCAGCTTTACCTGAGGTGATCTACTGTCATCTCTACAAACTACAGCAGCTTAACCTGAGGTGATCATACTGTCATCTCTACAAACTACAGCAGCTTTACCTGAGGTGATCATACTGTCATCTCTACAAACTACAGCAGCTTTACCTGAGGTGATCATACTGTCATCTCTTCAAACTACAGCAGCTTAACCTGAGGTGATCATACTGTCATCTCTACAAACTACAGCAGCTTTACCTGATGTGATCATACTGTCATCTCTACAAACTACAGCAGCTTTACCTGAGGTGATCATACTGTTATCTCTACAAACTACAGCAGCTTAACCTGAGGTGATCATACTGTCATCTCTACAGACTACAGCATCTTTACCTGAGGTGATCTGCTGTCATCTCTTCAGACTACAGCAGCTTTACCTGAGGTGATCATACTGTCATCTCTACAAACTACAGCAGCTTTACCTGAGGTGATCATACTGTCATCTCTACAAACTACAGCAGCTTTACCTGAGGTAATCTGCGGTCATCTCTTCAGACTACAGCAGCTTTACCTGAGGTGATCATACTGTCATCTCTACAAACTACAGCAGCTTTACCTGAGGTGATCATACTGTCATCTCTACAGACTACAGCAGCTTTACCTGAGGTGATCATACTGTCATCTCTACAAACTACAGCAGCTTTACCTGAGGTGATCTGCTGTCATCTCTTCAGACTACAGCAGCTTTACCTGAGGTGATCATACTGTCATCTCTACAAACTACAGCAGCTTTACCTGAGGTGATCATACTGTCATATCTACAGACTACAGCAGGTTTACCTGAGGTGATCATACTGTCACCTCTACAAACTACAGCAGCTTTACCTGAGGTGATCTACTGTCATCTCTACAAACTACAGCAGCTTTACCTGAGGTGATCATACTGTCATCTCTACAAACTACAGCAGCTTTACCTGAGGTGATCATACTGTCATCTCTTCAAACTACAGCAGCTTAACCTGAGGTGATCATACTGTCATCTCTACAAACTACAGCAGCTTTACCTGAGGTGATCATACTGTCATCTCTACAAACTACAGCAGCTTTACCTGAGGTGATGATACTGTTATCGCTACAAACTACAGCAGCTTAACCTGAGGTGATCATACTGTCATCTCTACAAACTACAGCAGCTTTACCTGAGGTGATCATACTGTCATCTCTACAAACTACAGCAGCTTTACCTGAGGTGATCATACTGTCATCTCTTCAAACTACAGCAGCTTAACCTGAGGTGATCATACTGTCATCTCTACAAACTACAGCAGCTTTACCTGAGGTGATCATATTGTCATCTCTACAGACTACAGCATCTTTACCTGAGGTGATCTGCTGTCATCTCTTCAGACTACAGCAGCTTTACCTGAGGTGATCATACTGTCATCTCTACAAACTACAGCAGCTTTACCTGAGGTGTTCATACTGTCATCTCGACAAACTACAGCAGCTTTACCTGAGGTGATCATACTTTCATCTCTACAAACTACAGCAGCTTAACCTGAGGTGATCATACTGTCATCTCTACAGACTACAGCAGCTTTACCTGAGGTGATCATACTGTCATCTCTATAAACTACAGCAGCTTTACCTGAGGTGATCATCCTGTCATCTCTACAAACTACAGCAGCTTTACCTGAGGTGATCATACTGTCATCTCTACAAACTACAGCAGCTTTACCTGAGGTGATCATACTGTCATCTCTACAAACTACAGCAGCTTAACCTGAGGTGATCATACTGTTATCTCTACAAACAACAGCAGCTTAACCTGAGGTGATCATACTGTCATCTCTACAAACTACAGCAGCTTTACCTGAGGTGATCATACTGTCATCTCTACAAACTACAGCAGCTTTACCTGAGGTGATCATACTGTCATCTCTACAAACTACAGCAGCTTTACCTGAGGTGATCATACTGTCATCTCTACAAACTACAGCGGCTTTACCTGAGGTGATCATACTGTCATCTCTACAAACTACAGCAGCTTTACCTGAGGTGATCATACGGTCATCTCTACAAACTACAGCAGCTTTACCTGAGGTGATCATACTGTCATCTCTACAAACTACAGCAGCTTTACCTGAGGTGATCTGCGGTCATCTCTTCAGACTACAGCAGCTTTACCTGAGGTGATCATACTGTCATCTCTACAAACTACAGCAGCTTTACCTGAGGTGATCATACTGTCATCTCTACAGACTACAGCAGCTTTACCTGAGGTGATCATACTGTCATCTCTACAAACTACAGCAGCTTTACCTGAGGTGATCTGCTGTCATCTCTTCAGACTACAGCAGCTTTACCTGAGGTGATCATACTGTCATCTCTATAAACTACAGCAGCTTTACCTGAGGTGATCATACTGTCATCTCTACAGACTACAGCAGGTTTACCTGAGGTGATCATACTGTCACCTCTACAAACTACAGCAGCTTTACCTGAGGTGATCTACTGTCATCTCTACAAACTACAGCAGCTTAACCTGAGGTGATCATACTGTCATCTCTACAAACTACAGCAGCTTTACCTGAGGTGATCATACTGTCATCTCTACAAACTACAGCAGCTTTACCTGAGGTGATCATACTGTCATCTCTTCAAACTACAGCAGCTTAACCTGAGGTGATCATACTGTCATCTCTACAAACTACAGCAGCTTTACCTGAGGTGATCATACTGTCATCTCTACAAACTACAGCAGCTTTACCTGAGGTGATCATACTGTTATCTCGACAAACTACAGCAGCTTAACCTGAGGTGATCATACTGTCATCTCTACAGACTACAGCAGCTTTACCTGAGGTGATCATACTGTCATCTCTACAAACTACAGCAGCTTTACCTGAGGTGATCATACTGTCATCTCTACAAACTACAGCAGCTTTACCTGAGGTGATCATACTGTCATCTCTACAAACTACAGCAGCTTTACCTGAGGTGATCATACTGTCATCTCTACAAACTACAGCAGCTTTACCTGAGGTGATCATACTGTCATCTCTACAAACTACAGCAGCTTAACCTGAGGTGATCATACTGTCATCTCTACAAACTACAGCAGCTTAACCTGAGGTGATCATACTGTCATCTCTACAAACTACAGCAGCTTTACCTGAGGTGATCATACTGTCATCTCTACAAACTACAGCAGCTTTACCTGAGGTGATCATACTGTCATCTCTACAAACTACAGCAGCTTTACCTGAGGTGATCATACTGTCATCTCTACAAACTACAGCAGCTTTACCTGAGGTGATCATACTGTCATCTCTACAAACTACAGCAGCTTTACCTGAGGTGATCATACTGTCATCTCTACAAACTACAGACTTAACCTGAGGTGATCATACTGTCATCTCTCCAAACTACAGCAGCTTTACCTGAGGTGATCATACTGTCATTTCTACAGACTACAGCAGGTTTACCTGAGGTGATCATAAGGTCACCTCTACAAACTACAGCAGCTTTACCTGAGGTGATCATACTGTCAATTCTACAAACTACAGCAGCTTTACCTGAGGTGATCATACTGTCATCTCTACAAACTACAGCAGCTTTACCTGAGGTGATCATACTGTCATCTCTACAGACTACAGCAGGTTTACCTGAGGTGATCATACTGTCATCTCTACAAACTACAGCAGCTTTACCTGAGGTGATCATACTGTCATCTCTACAGACTACAGCATCTTTACCTGAGGTGATCTGCTGTCATCTCTTCAGACTACAGCAGCTTTACCTGAGGTGATCATACTGTCATCTCTACAAACTACAGCAGCTTTACCTGAGGTGATCATACTGTCATCTCTACAAACTACAGCAGCTTTACCTGAGGTTATCTGCGGTCATCTCTTCAGACTACAGCAGCTTTACCTGAGGTGATCATACTGTCATCTCTACAAACTACAGCAGCTTTACCTGAGGTGATCATACTGTCATCTCTACAAACTACAGCAGCTTTACCTGAGGTGATCTGCTGTCATCTCTTCAGACTACAGCAGCTTTACCTGAGGTGATCATACTGTCATCTCTACAAACTACAGCAGCTTTACCTGAGGTGATCATACTGTCATATCTACAGACTACAGCAGGTTTACCTGAGGTGATCATACTGTCACCTCTACAAACTACAGCAGCTTTACCTGAGGTGATCTACTGTCATCTCTACAAACTACAGCAGCTTTACCTGAGGTGATCATACTGTCATCTCTACAAACTACAGCAGCTTTACCTGAGGTGATCATACTGTCATCTCTTCAAACTACAGCAGCTTAACCTGAGGTGATCATACTGTCATCTCTACAAACTACAGCAGCTTTACCTGAGGTGATCATACTGTCATCTCTACAAACTACAGCAGCTTTACCTGAGGTGATCATACTGTTATCTCTACAAACTACAGCAGCTTAACCTGAGGTGATCATACTGTCATCTCTACAAACTACAGCAGCTTTACCTGAGGTGATCATACTGTCATCTCTACAAACTACAGCAGCTTTACCTGAGGTGATCATACTGTCATCTCTTCAAACTACAGCAGCTTAACCTGAGGTGATCATACTGTCATCTCTACAAACTACAGCAGCTTTACCTGAGGTGATCATACTGTCATCTCTACAAACTACAGCAGCTTTACCTGAGGTGATCATACTGTTATCTCTACAAACTACAGCAGCTTAACCTGAGGTGATCATACTGTCATCTCTACAAACTACAGAAGCTTTACCTGAGGTGATCATATTGTCATCTCTACAGACTACAGCATCTTTACCTGAGGTGATCTGCTGTCATCTCTTCAGACTACAGCAGCTTTACCTGAGGTGATCATACTGTCATCTCTACAAACTACAGCAGCTTTACCTGAGGTGTTCATACTGTCATCTCGACAAACTACAGCAGCTTTACCTGAGGTGATCATACTTTCATCTCTACAAACTACAGCAGCTTAACCTGAGGTGATCATACTGTCATCTCTACAGACTACAGCAGCTTTACCTGAGGTGATCATACTGTCATCTCTATAAACTACAGCAGCTTTACCTGAGGTGATCATACTGTCATCTCTACAAACTACAGCAGCTTTACCTGAGGTGATCATACTGTCATCTCTACAAACTACAGCAGCTTTACCTGAGGTGATCATACTGTCATCTCTACAAACTACAGCAGCTTTACCTGAGGTGATCATACTGTCATCTCTACAAACTACAGCAGCTTAACCTGAGGTGATCATACTGTTATCTCTACAAACAACAGCAGCTTAACCTGAGGTGATCATACTGTCATCTCTACAAACTACAGCAGCTTTACCTGAGGTGATCATACTGTCATCTCTACAAACTACAGCAGCTTTACCTGAGGTGATCATACTGTCATCTCTACAAACTACAGCAGCTTTACCTGAGGTGATCATACTGTCATCTCTACAAACTACAGCAGCTTTACCTGAGGTGATCATACTGTCATCTCTACAAACTACAGCAGCTTTACCTGAGGTGATCATACTGTCATCTCTACAAACTACAGCAGCTTTACCTGAGGTGATCATACTGTCATCTCTACAAACTACAGACTTAACCTGAGGTGATCATACTGTCATCTCTCCAAACTACAGCAGCTTTACCTGAGGTGATCATACTGTCATTTCTACAGACTACAGCAGGTTTACCTGAGGTGATCATAAGGTCACCTCTACAAACTACAGCAGCTTTACCTGAGGTGATCATACTGTCAATTCTACAAACTACAGCAGCTTTACCTGAGGTGATCATACTGTCATCTCTACAAACTACAGCAGCTTTACCTGAGGTGATCATACTGTCATCTCTACAGACTACAGCAGGTTTACCTGAGGTGATCATACTGTCATCTCTACAAACTACAGCAGCTTTACCTGAGGTGATCATACTGTCATCTCTACAGACTACAGCATCTTTACCTGAGGTGATCTGCTGTCATCTCTTCAGACTACAGCAGCTTTACCTGAGGTGATCATACTGTCATCTCTACAAACTACAGCAGCTTTACCTGAGGTGATCATACTGTCATCTCTACAAACTACAGCAGCTTTACCTGAGGTGATCATACTGTCATATCTACAGACTACAGCAGGTTTACCTGAGGTGATCATACTGTCACCTCTACAAACTACAGCAGCTTTACCTGAGGTGATCTACTGTCATCTCTACAAACTACAGCAGCTTTACCTGAGGTGATCATACTGTCATCTCTACAAACTACAGCAGCTTTACCTGAGGTGATCATACTGTCATCTCTTCAAACTACAGCAGCTTAACCTGAGGTGATCATACTGTCATCTCTACAAACTACAGCAGCTTTACCTGAGGTGATCATACTGTCATCTCTACAAACTACAGCAGCTTTACCTGAGGTGATCATACTGTTATCTCTACAAACTACAGCAGCTTAACCTGAGGTGATCATACTGTCATCTCTACAAACTACAGCAGCTTTACCTGAGGTGATCATACTGTCATCTCTACAAACTACAGCAGCTTTACCTGAGGTGATCATACTGTCATCTCTTCAAACTACAGCAGCTTAACCTAAGGTGATCATACTGTCATCTCTACAAACTACAGCAGCTTTACCTGAGGTGATCTGCGGTCATCTCTTCAGACTACAGCAGCTTTACCTGAGGTGATCATACTGTCATCTCTACAAACTACAGCAGCTTTACCTGAGGTGATCATACTGTCATCTCTACAGACTACAGCAGCTTTACCTGAGGTGATCATACTGTCATCTCTACAAACTACAGCAGCTTTACCTGAGGTGATCTGCTGTCATCTCTTCAGACTACAGCAGCTTTACCTGAGGTGATCATACTGTCATCTCTACAAACTACAGCAGCTTTACCTGAGGTGATCATACTGTCATCTCTACAAACTACAGCAGCTTTACCTGAGGTGATCATACTGTCATCTCTTCAAACTACAGCAGCTTAACCTGAGGTGATCATACTGTCATCTCTACAAACTACAGCAGCTTTACCTGAGGTGATCATACTGTCATCTCTACAAACTACAGCAGCTTTACCTGAGGTGATCATACTGTTATCTCTACAAACTACAGCAGCTTAACCTGAGGTGATCATACTGTCATCTCTACAGACTACAGCATCTTTACCTGAGGTGATCTGCTGTCATCTCTTCAGACTACAGCAGCTTTACCTGAGGTGATCATACTGTCATCTCTACAAACTACAGCAGCTTTACCTGAGGTGATCATACTGTCATCTCTACAAACTACAGCAGCTTTACCTGAGGTAATCTGCGGTCATCTCTTCAGACTACAGCAGCTTTACCTGAGGTGATCATACTGTCATCTCTACAAACTACAGCAGCTTTACCTGAGGTGATCATACTGTCATCTCTACAGACTACAGCAGCTTTACCTGAGGTGATCATACTGTCATCTCTACAAACTACAGCAGCTTTACCTGAGGTGATCTGCTGTCATCTCTTCAGACTACAGCAGCTTTACCTGAGGTGATCATACTGTCATCTCTACAAACTACAGCAGCTTTACCTGAGGTGATCATACTGTCATATCTACAGACTACAGCAGGTTTACCTGAGGTGATCATACTGTCACCTCTACAAACTACAGCAGCTTTACCTGAGGTGATCTACTGTCATCTCTACAAACTACAGCAGCTTTACCTGAGGTGATCATACTGTCATCTCTACAAACTACAGCAGCTTTACCTGAGGTGATCATACTGTCATCTCTTCAAACTACAGCAGCTTAACCTGAGGTGATCATACTGTCATCTCTACAAACTACAGCAGCTTTACCTGAGGTGATCATACTGTCATCTCTACAAACTACAGCAGCTTTACCTGAGGTGATCATACTGTTATCTCTACAAACTACAGCAGCTTAACCTGAGGTGATCATACTGTCATCTCTACAAACTACAGCAGCTTTACCTGAGGTGATCATACTGTCATCTCTACAAACTACAGCAGCTTTACCTGAGGTGATCATACTGTCATCTCTTCAAACTACAGCAGCTTAACCTGAGGTGATCATACTGTCATCTCTACAAACTACAGCAGCTTTACCTGAGGTGATCATACTGTCATCTCTACAAACTACAGCAGCTTTACCTGAGGTGATCATACTGTTATCTCTACAAACTACAGCAGCTTAACCTGAGGTGATCATACTGTCATCTCTACAAACTACAGCAGCTTTACCTGAGGTGATCATATTGTCATCTCTACAGACTACAGCATCTTTACCTGAGGTCATCTGCTGTCATCTCTTCAGACTACAGCAGCTTTACCTGAGGTGATCATACTGTCATCTCTACAAACTACAGCAGCTTTACCTGAGGTGTTCATACTGTCATCTCGACAAACTACAGCAGCTTTACCTGAGGTGATCATACTTTCATCTCTACAAACTACAGCAGCTTAACCCGAGGTGATCATACTGTCATCTCTACAGACTACAGCAGCTTTACCTGAGGTGATCATACTGTCATCTCTATAAACTACAGCAGCTTTACCTGAGGTGATCATACTGTCATCTCTACAAACTACAGCAGCTTTACCTGAGGTGATCATACTGTCATCTCTACAAACTACAGCAGCTTAACCTGAGGTGATCATACTGTCATCTCTACAAACTACAGCAGCTTTACCTGAGGTGATCATATTGTCATCTCTACAGACTACAGCATCTTTACCTGAGGTGATCTGCTGTCATCTCTTCAGACTACAGCAGCTTTACCTGAGGTGATCATACTGTCATCTCTACAAACTACAGCAGCTTTACCTGAGGTGTTCATACTGTCATCTCGACAAACTACAGCAGCTTTACCTGAGGTGATCATACTTTCATCTCTACAAACTACAGCAGCTTAACCTGAGGTGATCATACTGTCATCTCTACAGACTACAGCAGCTTTACCTGAGGTGATCATACTGTCATCTCTATAAACTACAGCAGCTTTACCTGAGGTGATCATACTGTCATCTCTACAAACTACAGCAGCTTTACCTGAGGTGATCATACTGTCATCTCTACAAACTACAGCAGCTTTACCTGAGGTGATCATACTGTCATCTCTACAAACTACAGCAGCTTTACCTGAGGTGATCATACTGTCGTCTCTACAAACTACAGCAGCTTTACCTGAGGTGATCATACTGTCATCTCTACAAACTACAGCGGCTTTACCTGAGGTGATCATACTGTCATCTCTACAAACTACAGCAGCTTTACCTGAGGTGATCATACGGTCATCTCTACAAACTACAGCAGCTTTACCTGAGGTGATCATACTGTCATCTCTACAAACTACAGCAGCTTTACCTGAGGTGATCTGCGGTCATCTCTTCAGACTACAGCAGCTTTACCTGAGGTGATCATACTGTCATCTCTACAAACTACAGCAGCTTTACCTGAGGTGATCATACTGTCATCTCTACAGACTACAGCAGCTTTACCTGAGGTGATCATACTGTCATCTCTACAAACTACAGCAGCTTTACCTGAGGTGATCTGCTGTCATCTCTTCAGACTACAGCAGCTTTACCTGAGGTGATCATACTGTCATCTCTATAAACTACAGCAGCTTTACCTGAGGTGATCATACTGTCATCTCTACAGACTACAGCAGGTTTACCTGAGGTGATCATACTGTCACCTCTACAAACTACAGCAGCTTTACCTGAGGTGATCTACTGTCATCTCTACAAACTACAGCAGCTTAACCTGAGGTGATCATACTGTCATCTCTACAAACTACAGCAGCTTTACCTGAGGTGATCATACTGTCATCTCTACAAACTACAGCAGCTTTACCTGAGGTGATCATACTGTCATCTCTTCAAACTACAGCAGCTTAACCTGAGGTGATCATACTGTCATCTCTACAAACTACAGCAGCTTTACCTGAGGTGATCATACTGTCATCTCTACAAACTACAGCAGCTTTACCTGAGGTGATCATACTGTTATCTCTACAAACTACAGCAGCTTAACCTGAGGTGATCATACTGTCATCTCTACAGACTACAGCATCTTTACCTGAGGTGATCTGCTGTCATCTCTTCAGACTACAGCAGCTTTACCTGAGGTGATCATACTGTCATCTCTACAAACTACAGCAGCTTTACCTGAGGTGATCATACTGTCATCTCTACAAACTACAGCAGCTTTACCTGAGGTAATCTGCGGTCATCTCTTCAGACTACAGCAGCTTTACCTGAGGTGATCATACTGTCATCTCTACAAACTACAGCAGCTTTACCTGAGGTGATCATACTGTCATCTCTACAGACTACAGCAGCTTTACCTGAGGTGATCATACTGTCATCTCTACAAACTACAGCAGCTTTACCTGAGGTGATCTGCTGTCATCTCTTCAGACTACAGCAGCTTTACCTGAGGTGATCATACTGTCATCTCTACAAACTACAGCAGCTTTACCTGAGGTGATCATACTGTCATATCTACAGACTACAGCAGGTTTACCTGAGGTGATCATACTGTCACCTCTACAAACTACAGCAGCTTTACCTGAGGTGATCTACTGTCATCTCTACAAACTACAGCAGCTTTACCTGAGGTGATCATACTGTCATCTCTACAAACTACAGCAGCTTTACCTGAGGTGATCATACTGTCATCTCTTCAAACTACAGCAGCTTAACCTGAGGTGATCATACTGTCATCTCTACAAACTACAGCAGCTTTACCTGAGGTGATCATACTGTCATCTCTACAAACTACAGCAGCTTTACCTGAGGTGATCATACTGTTATCTCTACAAACTACAGCAGCTTAACCTGAGGTGATCATACTGTCATCTCTACAAACTACAGCAGCTTTACCTGAGGTGATCATACTGTCATCTCTACAAACTACAGCAGCTTTACCTGAGGTGATCATACTGTCATCTCTTCAAACTACAGCAGCTTAACCTGAGGTGATCATACTGTCATCTCTACAAACTACAGCAGCTTTACCTGAGGTGATCATATTGTCATCTCTACAGACTACAGCATCTTTACCTGAGGTGATCTGCTGTCATCTCTTCAGACTACAGCAGCTTTACCTGAGGTGATCATACTGTCATCTCTACAAACTACAGCAGCTTTACCTGAGGTGTTCATACTGTCATCTCGACAAACTACAGCAGCTTTACCTGAGGTGATCATACTTTCATCTCTACAAACTACAGCAGCTTAACCTGAGGTGATCATACTGTCATCTCTACAGACTACAGCAGCTTTACCTGAGGTGATCATACTGTCATCTCTATAAACTACAGCAGCTTTACCTGAGGTGATCATACTGTCATCTCTATAAACTACAGCAGCTTTACCTGAGGTGATCATACTGTCATCTCTACAGACTACAGCAGGTTTACCTGAGGTGATCATACTGTCACCTCTACAAACTACAGCAGCTTTACCTGAGGTGATCATACTGTCATCTCTACAAACTACAGCAGCTTTACCTGAGGTGATCATACTGTTATCTCTACAAACTACAGCAGCTTAACCTGAGGTGATCATACTGTCATCTCTACAAACTACAGCAGCTTTACCTGAGGTGATCATATTGTCATCTCTACAGACTACAGCATCTTTACCTGAGGTCATCTGCTGTCATCTCTTCAGACTACAGCAGCTTTACCTGAGGTGATCATACTGTCATCTCTACAAACTACAGCAGCTTTACCTGAGGTGTTCATACTGTCATCTCGACAAACTACAGCAGCTTTACCTGAGGTGATCATACTTTCATCTCTACAAACTACAGCAGCTTAACCCGAGGTGATCATACTGTCATCTCTACAGACTACAGCAGCTTTACCTGAGGTGATCATACTGTCATCTCTATAAACTACAGCAGCTTTACCTGAGGTGATCATACTGTCATCTCTACAAACTACAGCAGCTTTACCTGAGGTGATCATACTGTCATCTCTACAAACTACAGCAGCTTAACCTGAGGTGATCATACTGTCATCTCTACAAACTACAGCAGCTTTACCTGAGGTGATCATATTGTCATCTCTACAGACTACAGCATCTTTACCTGAGGTGATCTGCTGTCATCTCTTCAGACTACAGCAGCTTTACCTGAGGTGATCATACTGTCATCTCTACAAACTACAGCAGCTTTACCTGAGGTGTTCATACTGTCATCTCGACAAACTACAGCAGCTTTACCTGAGGTGATCATACTTTCATCTCTACAAACTACAGCAGCTTAACCTGAGGTGATCATACTGTCATCTCTACAGACTACAGCAGCTTTACCTGAGGTGATCATACTGTCATCTCTATAAACTACAGCAGCTTTACCTGAGGTGATCATACTGTCATCTCTACAAACTACAGCAGCTTTACCTGAGGTGATCATACTGTCATCTCTACAAACTACAGCAGCTTTACCTGAGGTGATCATACTGTCATCTCTACAAACTACAGCAGCTTTACCTGAGGTGATCATACTGTCGTCTCTACAAACTACAGCAGCTTTACCTGAGGTGATCATACTGTCATCTCTACAAACTACAGCGGCTTTACCTGAGGTGATCATACTGTCATCTCTACAAACTACAGCAGCTTTACCTGAGGTGATCATACGGTCATCTCTACAAACTACAGCAGCTTTACCTGAGGTGATCATACTGTCATCTCTACAAACTACAGCAGCTTTACCTGAGGTGATCTGCGGTCATCTCTTCAGACTACAGCAGCTTTACCTGAGGTGATCATACTGTCATCTCTACAAACTACAGCAGCTTTACCTGAGGTGATCATACTGTCATCTCTACAGACTACAGCAGCTTTACCTGAGGTGATCATACTGTCATCTCTACAAACTACAGCAGCTTTACCTGAGGTGATCTGCTGTCATCTCTTCAGACTACAGCAGCTTTACCTGAGGTGATCATACTGTCATCTCTATAAACTACAGCAGCTTTACCTGAGGTGATCATACTGTCATCTCTACAGACTACAGCAGGTTTACCTGAGGTGATCATACTGTCACCTCTACAAACTACAGCAGCTTTACCTGAGGTGATCTACTGTCATCTCTACAAACTACAGCAGCTTAACCTGAGGTGATCATACTGTCATCTCTACAAACTACAGCAGCTTTACCTGAGGTGATCATACTGTCATCTCTACAAACTACAGCAGCTTTACCTGAGGTGATCATACTGTCATCTCTTCAAACTACAGCAGCTTAACCTGAGGTGATCATACTGTCATCTCTACAAACTACAGCAGCTTTACCTGAGGTGATCATACTGTCATCTCTACAAACTACAGCAGCTTTACCTGAGGTGATCATACTGTTATCTCTACAAACTACAGCAGCTTAACCTGAGGTGATCATACTGTCATCTCTACAGACTACAGCATCTTTACCTGAGGTGATCTGCTGTCATCTCTTCAGACTACAGCAGCTTTACCTGAGGTGATCATACTGTCATCTCTACAAACTACAGCAGCTTTACCTGAGGTGATCATACTGTCATCTCTACAAACTACAGCAGCTTTACCTGAGGTAATCTGCGGTCATCTCTTCAGACTACAGCAGCTTTACCTGAGGTGATCATACTGTCATCTCTACAAACTACAGCAGCTTTACCTGAGGTGATCATACTGTCATCTCTACAGACTACAGCAGCTTTACCTGAGGTGATCATACTGTCATCTCTACAAACTACAGCAGCTTTACCTGAGGTGATCTGCTGTCATCTCTTCAGACTACAGCAGCTTTACCTGAGGTGATCATACTGTCATCTCTACAAACTACAGCAGCTTTACCTGAGGTGATCATACTGTCATATCTACAGACTACAGCAGGTTTACCTGAGGTGATCATACTGTCACCTCTACAAACTACAGCAGCTTTACCTGAGGTGATCTACTGTCATCTCTACAAACTACAGCAGCTTTACCTGAGGTGATCATACTGTCATCTCTACAAACTACAGCAGCTTTACCTGAGGTGATCATACTGTCATCTCTTCAAACTACAGCAGCTTAACCTGAGGTGATCATACTGTCATCTCTACAAACTACAGCAGCTTTACCTGAGGTGATCATACTGTCATCTCTACAAACTACAGCAGCTTTACCTGAGGTGATCATACTGTTATCTCTACAAACTACAGCAGCTTAACCTGAGGTGATCATACTGTCATCTCTACAAACTACAGCAGCTTTACCTGAGGTGATCATACTGTCATCTCTACAAACTACAGCAGCTTTACCTGAGGTGATCATACTGTCATCTCTTCAAACTACAGCAGCTTAACCTGAGGTGATCATACTGTCATCTCTACAAACTACAGCAGCTTTACCTGAGGTGATCATACTGTCATCTCTACAAACTACAGCAGCTTTACCTGAGGTGATCATACTGTTATCTCTACAAACTACAGCAGCTTAACCTGAGGTGATCATACTGTCATCTCTACAAACTACAGCAGCTTTACCTGAGGTGATCATATTGTCATCTCTACAGACTACAGCATCTTTACCTGAGGTGATCTGCTGTCATCTCTTCAGACTACAGCAGCTTTACCTGAGGTGATCATACTGTCATCTCTACAAACTACAGCAGCTTTACCTGAGGTGTTCATACTGTCATCTCGACAAACTACAGCAGCTTTACCTGAGGTGATCATACTTTCATCTCTACAAACTACAGCAGCTTAACCTGAGGTGATCATACTGTCATCTCTACAGACTACAGCAGCTTTACCTGAGGTGATCATACTGTCATCTCTATAAACTACAGCAGCTTTACCTGAGGTGATCATACTGTCATCTCTATAAACTACAGCAGCTTTACCTGAGGTGATCATACTGTCATCTCTACAGACTACAGCAGGTTTACCTGAGGTGATCATACTGTCACCTCTACAAACTACAGCAGCTTTACCTGAGGTGATCTACTGTCATCTCTACAAACTACAGCAGCTTAACCTGAGGTGATCATACTGTCATCTCTACAAACTACAGCAGCTTTACCTGAGGTGATCATACTGTCATCTCTACAAACTACAGCAGCTTTACCTGAGGTGATCATACTGTCATCTCTTCAAACTACAGCAGCTTAACCTGAGGTGATCATACTGTCATCTCTACAAACTACAGCAGCTTTACCTGAGGTGATCATACTGTCATCTCTACAAACTACAGCAGCTTTACCTGAGGTGATCATACTGTTATCTCTACAAACTACAGCAGCTTAACCTGAGGTGATCATACTGTCATCTCTACAGACTACAGCATCTTTACCTGAGGTGATCTGCTGTCATCTCTTCAGACTACAGCAGCTTTACCTGAGGTGATCATACTGTCATCTCTACAAACTACAGCAGCTTTACCTGAGGTGATCATACTGTCATCTCTACAAACTACAGCAGCTTTACCTGAGGTAATCTGCGGTCATCTCTTCAGACTACAGCAGCTTTACCTGAGGTGATCATACTGTCATCTCTACAAACTACAGCAGCTTTACCTGAGGTGATCATACTGTCATCTCTACAGACTACAGCAGCTTTACCTGAGGTGATCATACTGTCATCTCTACAAACTACAGCAGCTTTACCTGAGGTGATCTGCTGTCATCTCTTCAGACTACAGCAGCTTTACCTGAGGTGATCATACTGTCATCTCTACAAACTACAGCAGCTTTACCTGAGGTGATCATACTGTCATATCTACAGACTACAGCAGGTTTACCTGAGGTGATCATACTGTCACCTCTACAAACTACAGCAGCTTTACCTGAGGTGATCTACTGTCATCTCTACAAACTACAGCAGCTTTACCTGAGGTGATCATACTGTCATCTCTACAAACTACAGCAGCTTTACCTGAGGTGATCATACTGTCATCTCTTCAAACTACAGCAGCTTAACCTGAGGTGATCATACTGTCATCTCTACAAACTACAGCAGCTTTACCTGAGGTGATCATACTGTCATCTCTACAAACTACAGCAGCTTTACCTGAGGTGATCATACTGTTATCTCTACAAACTACAGCAGCTTAACCTGAGGTGATCATACTGTCATCTCTACAAACTACAGCAGCTTTACCTGAGGTGATCATACTGTCATCTCTACAAACTACAGCAGCTTTACCTGAGGTGATCATACTGTCATCTCTTCAAACTACAGCAGCTTAACCTGAGGTGATCATACTGTCATCTCTACAAACTACAGCAGCTTTACCTGAGGTGATCATACTGTCATCTCTACAAACTACAGCAGCTTTACCTGAGGTGATCATACTGTTATCTCTACAAACTACAGCAGCTTAACCTGAGGTGATCATACTGTCATCTCTACAAACTACAGCAGCTTTACCTGAGGTGATCATATTGTCATCTCTACAGACTACAGCATCTTTACCTGAGGTGATCTGCTGTCATCTCTTCAGACTACAGCAGCTTTACCTGAGGTGATCATACTGTCATCTCTACAAACTACAGCAGCTTTACCTGAGGTGTTCATACTGTCATCTCGACAAACTACAGCAGCTTTACCTGAGGTGATCATACTTTCATCTCTACAAACTACAGCAGCTTAACCTGAGGTGATCATACTGTCATCTCTACAGACTACAGCAGCTTTACCTGAGGTGATCATACTGTCATCTCTATAAACTACAGCAGCTTTACCTGAGGTGATCATACTGTCATCTCTACAAACTACAGCAGCTTTACCTGAGGTGATCATACTGTCATCTCTACAAACTACAGCAGCTTAACCTGAGGTGATCATACTGTCATCTCTACAAACTACAGCAGCTTTACCTGAGGTGATCATATTGTCATCTCTACAGACTACAGCATCTTTACCTGAGGTGATCTGCTGTCATCTCTTCAGACTACAGCAGCTTTACCTGAGGTGATCATACTGTCATCTCTACAAACTACAGCAGCTTTACCTGAGGTGTTCATACTGTCATCTCGACAAACTACAGCAGCTTTACCTGAGGTGATCATACTTTCATCTCTACAAACTACAGCAGCTTAACCTGAGGTGATCATACTGTCATCTCTACAGACTACAGCAGCTTTACCTGAGGTGATCATACTGTCATCTCTATAAACTACAGCAGCTTTACCTGAGGTGATCATACTGTCATCTCTACAAACTACAGCAGCTTTACCTGAGGTGATCATACTGTCATCTCTACAAACTACAGCAGCTTTACCTGAGGTGATCATACTGTCATCTCTACAAACTACAGCAGCTTTACCTGAGGTGATCATACTGTCGTCTCTACAAACTACAGCAGCTTTACCTGAGGTGATCATACTGTCATCTCTACAAACTACAGCGGCTTTACCTGAGGTGATCATACTGTCATCTCTACAAACTACAGCAGCTTTACCTGAGGTGATCATACGGTCATCTCTACAAACTACAGCAGCTTTACCTGAGGTGATCATACTGTCATCTCTACAAACTACAGCAGCTTTACCTGAGGTGATCTGCGGTCATCTCTTCAGACTACAGCAGCTTTACCTGAGGTGATCATACTGTCATCTCTACAAACTACAGCAGCTTTACCTGAGGTGATCATACTGTCATCTCTACAGACTACAGCAGCTTTACCTGAGGTGATCATACTGTCATCTCTACAAACTACAGCAGCTTTACCTGAGGTGATCTGCTGTCATCTCTTCAGACTACAGCAGCTTTACCTGAGGTGATCATACTGTCATCTCTATAAACTACAGCAGCTTTACCTGAGGTGATCATACTGTCATCTCTACAGACTACAGCAGGTTTACCTGAGGTGATCATACTGTCACCTCTACAAACTACAGCAGCTTTACCTGAGGTGATCTACTGTCATCTCTACAAACTACAGCAGCTTAACCTGAGGTGATCATACTGTCATCTCTACAAACTACAGCAGCTTTACCTGAGGTGATCATACTGTCATCTCTACAAACTACAGCAGCTTTACCTGAGGTGATCATACTGTCATCTCTTCAAACTACAGCAGCTTAACCTGAGGTGATCATACTGTCATCTCTACAAACTACAGCAGCTTTACCTGAGGTGATCATACTGTCATCTCTACAAACTACAGCAGCTTTACCTGAGGTGATCATACTGTTATCTCTACAAACTACAGCAGCTTAACCTGAGGTGATCATACTGTCATCTCTACAGACTACAGCATCTTTACCTGAGGTGATCTGCTGTCATCTCTTCAGACTACAGCAGCTTTACCTGAGGTGATCATACTGTCATCTCTACAAACTACAGCAGCTTTACCTGAGGTGATCATACTGTCATCTCTACAAACTACAGCAGCTTTACCTGAGGTAATCTGCGGTCATCTCTTCAGACTACAGCAGCTTTACCTGAGGTGATCATACTGTCATCTCTACAAACTACAGCAGCTTTACCTGAGGTGATCATACTGTCATCTCTACAGACTACAGCAGCTTTACCTGAGGTGATCATACTGTCATCTCTACAAACTACAGCAGCTTTACCTGAGGTGATCTGCTGTCATCTCTTCAGACTACAGCAGCTTTACCTGAGGTGATCATACTGTCATCTCTACAAACTACAGCAGCTTTACCTGAGGTGATCATACTGTCATATCTACAGACTACAGCAGGTTTACCTGAGGTGATCATACTGTCACCTCTACAAACTACAGCAGCTTTACCTGAGATGATCTACTGTCATCTCTACAAACTACAGCAGCTTTACCTGAGGTGATCATACTGTCATCTCTACAAACTACAGCAGCTTTACCTGAGGTGATCATACTGTCATCTCTTCAAACTACAGCAGCTTAACCTGAGGTGATCATACTGTCATCTCTACAAACTACAGCAGCTTTACCTGAGGTGATCATACTGTCATCTCTACAAACTACAGCAGCTTTACCTGAGGTGATCATACTGTTATCTCTACAAACTACAGCAGCTTAACCTGAGGTGATCATACTGTCATCTCTACAAACTACAGCAGCTTTACCTGAGGTGATCATACTGTCATCTCTACAAACTACAGCAGCTTTACCTGAGGTGATCATACTGTCATCTCTTCAAACTACAGCAGCTTAACCTGAGGTGATCATACTGTCATCTCTACAAACTACAGCAGCTTTACCTGAGGTGATCATACTGTCATCTCTACAAACTACAGCAGCTTTACCTGAGGTGATCATACTGTTATCTCTACAAACTACAGCAGCTTAACCTGAGGTGATCATACTGTCATCTCTACAAACTACAGCAGCTTTACCTGAGGTGATCATATTGTCATCTCTACAGACTACAGCATCTTTACCTGAGGTGATCTGCTGTCATCTCTTCAGACTACAGCAGCTTTACCTGAGGTGATCATACTGTCATCTCTACAAACTACAGCAGCTTTACCTGAGGTGTTCATACTGTCATCTCGACAAACTACAGCAGCTTTACCTGAGGTGATCATACTTTCATCTCTACAAACTACAGCAGCTTAACCTGAGGTGATCATACTGTCATCTCTACAGACTACAGCAGCTTTACCTGAGGTGATCATACTGTCATCTCTATAAACTACAGCAGCTTTACCTGAGGTGATCATACTGTCATCTCTACAAACTACAGCAGCTTTACCTGAGGTGATCATACTGTCATCTCTACAAACTACAGCAGCTTTACCTGAGGTGATCATACTGTCATCTCTACAAACTACAGCAGCTTAACCTGAGGTGATCATACTGTTATCTCTACAAACAACAGCAGCTTAACC
Source organism: Salmo salar (assembly GCF_965601325.2). Classification (NCBI taxonomy): domain Eukaryota; kingdom Metazoa; phylum Chordata; class Actinopteri; order Salmoniformes; family Salmonidae; genus Salmo; species Salmo salar. Next base: position 950,950 of record NW_027675395.1, read on the forward strand.
TGAGGTGATCATACTGTCATCTCTACAAACTACAGCAGCTTTACCTGAGGTGATCATACGGTCATCTCTACAAACTACAGCAGCTTTACCTGAGGTGATCATACTGTCATCTCTACAAACTACAGCAGCTTTACCTGAGGTGATCTGCGGTCATCTCTTCAGACTACAGCAGCTTTACCTGAGGTGATCATACTGTCATCTCTACAAACTACAGCAGCTTTACCTGAGGTGATCATACTGTCATCTCTACAGACTACAGCAGCTTTACCTGAGGTGATCATACTGTCATCTCTACAAACTACAGCAGCTTTACCTGAGGTGATCTGCTGTCATCTCTTCAGACTACAGCAGCTTTACCTGAGGTGATCATACTGTCATCTCTATAAACTACAGCAGCTTTACCTGAGGTGATCATACTGTCATCTCTACAGACTACAGCAGGTTTACCTGAGGTGATCATACTGTCACCTCTACAAACTACAGCAGCTTTACCTGAGGTGATCTACTGTCATCTCTACAAACTACAGCAGCTTAACCTGAGGTGATCATACTGTCATCTCTACAAACTACAGCAGCTTTACCTGAGGTGATCATACTGTCATCTCTACAAACTACAGCAGCTTTACCTGAGGTGATCATACTGTCATCTCTTCAAACTACAGCAGCTTAACCTGAGGTGATCATACTGTCATCTCTACAAACTACAGCAGCTTTACCTGAGGTGATCATACTGTCATCTCTACAAACTACAGCAGCTTTACCTGAGGTGATCATACTGTTATCTCTACAAACTACAGCAGCTTAACCTGAGGTGATCATACTGTCATCTCTACAGACTACAGCAGCTTTACCTGAGGTGATCATACTGTCATCTCTACAAACTACAGCAGCTTTACCTGAGGTGATCATACTGTCATCTCTACAAACTACAGCAGCTTTACCTGAGGTGATCATACTGTCATCTCTACAAACTACAGCAGCTTTACCTGAGGTGATCATACTGTCATCTCTACAAACTACAGCAGCTTAACCTGAGGTGATCATACTGTCATCTCTACAAACTACAGCAGCTTAACCTGAGGTGATCATACTGTAATCTCTAAAAACTACAGCAGCTTTACCTGAGGTGATCATACTGTCATCTCTACAAACTACAGCAGCTTTACCTGAGGTGATCATACTGTCATATCTACAGACTACAGCAGATCTACCTGAGGTGATCATACTGTCACCTCTACAAACTACAGCAGCTTTACCTGAGGTGATCTACTGTCATCTCTACAAACTACAGCAGCTTAACCTGAGGTGATCATACTGTCATCTCTACAAACTACAGCAGCTTTACCTGAGGTGATCATACTGTCATCTCTACAAACTACAGCAGCTTTACCTGAGGTGATCATACTGTCATCTCTTCAAACTACAGCAGCTTAACCTGAGGTGATCATACTGTCATCTCTACAAACTACAGCAGCTTTACCTGAGGTGATCATACTGTCATCTCTACAAACTACAGCAGCTTTACCTGAGGTGATCATACTGTTATCTCTACAAACTACAGCAGCTTAACCTGAGGTGATCATACTGTCATCTCTACAAACTACAGCAGCTTTACCTGAGGTGATCATTTTGTCATCTCTACAGACTACAGCATCTTTACCTGAGGTGATCTGCTGTCATCTCTTCAGACTACAGCAGCTTTACCTGAGGTGATCATACTGTCATCTCTACAAACTACAGCAGCTTTACCTGAGGTGTTCATACTGTCATCTCGACAAACTACAGCAGCTTTACCTGAGGTGATCATACTTTCATCTCTACAAACTACAGCAGCTTAACCTGAGGTGATCATACTGTCATCTCTACAGACTACAGCAGCTTTACCTGAGGTGATCATACTGTCATCTCTATAAACTACAGCAGCTTTACCTGAGGTGATCATACTGTCATCTCTACAAACTACAGCAGCTTTACCTGAGGTGATCATACTGTCATCTCTACAAACTACAGCAGCTTTACCTGAGGTGATCATACTGTCATCTCTACAAACTACAGCAGCTTAACCTGAGGTGATCATACTGTTATCTCTACAAACAACAGCAGCTTAACCTGAGGTGATCATACTGTCATCTCTACAAACTACAGCAGCTTTACCTGAGGTGATCATACTGTCATCTCTACAAACTACAGCAGCTTTACATGAGGTGATCATACTGTCATCTCTACAAACTACAGCAGCTTTACCTGAGGTGATCATACTGTCATCTCTACAAACTACAGCGGCTTTACCTGAGGTGATCATACTGTCATCTCTACAAACTACAGCAGCTTTACCTGAGGTGATCATACTGTCATCTCTTCAAACTACAGCAGCTTAACCTGAGGTGATCATACTGTCATTTCTACAGACTACAGCAGGTTTACCTGAGGTGATCATACGGTCATCTCTACAAACTACAGCAGCTTTACCTGAGGTGATCATACTGTCATCTCTACAAACTACAGCAGCTTTACCTGAGGTGATCATAATGTCATCTCTACAAACTACAGCAGCTTTACCTGAGGTGATCATACTGTCATCTCTACAGACTACAGCAGGTTTACCTGAGGTGATCATACTGTCATCTCTACAAACTACAGCAGCTTTACCTGAGGTGATCATACTGTCATCTCTACAGACTACAGCATCTTTACCTGAGGTGATCTGCTGTCATCTCTTCAGACTACAGCAGCTTTACCTGAGGTGATCATACTGTCATCTCTACAAACTACAGCAGCTTTACCTGAGGTGATCATACTGTCATCTCTACAAACTACAGCAGCTTTACCTGAGGTGATCTGCGGTCATCTCTTCAGACTACAGCAGCTTTACCTGAGGTGATCATACTGTCATCTCTACAAACTACAGCAGCTTTACCTGAGGTGATCATACTGTCATCTCTACAGACTACAGCAGGTTTACCTGAGGTGATCATACTGTCACCTCTACAAACTACAGCAGCTTTACCTGAGGTGATCTACTGTCATCTCTACAAACTACAGCAGCTTAACCTGAGGTGATCATACTGTCATCTCTACAAACTACAGCAGCTTTACCTGAGGTGATCATACTGTCATCTCTACAAACTACAGCAGCTTTACCTGAGGTGATCATACTGTCATCTCTTCAAACTACAGCAGCTTAACCTGAGGTGATCATACTGTCATCTCTACAAACTACAGCAGCTTTACCTGAGGTGATCATACTGTCATCTCTACAAACTACAGCAGCTTTACCTGAGGTGATCATACTGTTATCTCTACAAACTACAGCAGCTTAACCTGAGGTGATCATACTGTCATCTCTACAGACTACAGCAGCTTTACCTGAGGTGATCATACTGTCATCTCTACAAACTACAGCAGCTTTACCTGAGGTGATCATACTGTCATCTCTACAAACTACAGCAGCTTTACCTGAGGTGATCATACTGTCATCTCTACAAACTACAGCAGCTTAACCTGAGGTGATCATACTGTCATCTCTACAGACTACAGCAGCTTTACCTGAGGTGATCATACTGTCATCTCTATAAACTACAGCAGCTTTACCTGAGGTGATCATACTGTCATCTCTACAAACTACAGCAGCTTTACCTGAGGTGATCATACTGTCATCTCTACAAACTACAGCAGCTTTACCTGAGGTGATCATACTGTCATCTCTACAAACTACAGCAGCTTTACCTGAGGTGATCATACTGTCATCTCTACAAACTACAGCAGCTTTACCTGAGGTGATCATACTGTCATCTCTACAAACTACAGCAGCTTTACCTGAGGTGATCATAATGTCATCTCTACAAACTACAGCAGCTTTACCTGAGTTGATCATACTGTCATCTCTACAGACTACAGCAGGTTTACCTGAGGTGATCATACTGTCATCTCTACAAACTACAGCAGCTTTACCTGAGGTGAACATACTGTCATCTCTACAGACTACAGCATCTTTACCTGAGGTGATCTGCTGTCATCTCTTCAGACTACAGCAGCTTTACCTGAGGTGATCATACTGTCATCTCTACAAACTACAGCAGCTTTACCTGAGGTGATCATACTGTCATCTCTACAAACTACAGCAGCTTTACCTGAGGTGATCTGCGGTCATCTCTTCAGACTACAGCAGCTTTACCTGAGGTGATCATACTGTCATCTCTACAAACTACAGCAGCTTTACCTGAGGTGATCATACTGTCATCTCTACAGACTACAGCAGCTTTACCTGAGGTGATCATACTGTCATCTCTACAGACTACAGCATCTTTACCTGAGGTGATCTGCTGTCATCTCTTCAGACTACAGCAGCTTTACCTGAGGTGATCATACTGTCATCTCTACAAACTACAGCAGCTTTACCTGAGGTGATCATACTGTCATCTCTACAAACTACAGCAGCTTTACCTGAGGTGATCTGCGGTCATCTCTTCAGACTACAGCAGCTTTACCTGAGGTGATCATACTGTCATCTCTACAAACTACAGCAGCTTTACCTGAGGTGATAATACTGTCATCTCTACAGACTACAGCAGCTTTACCTGAGGTGATCATACTGTCATCTCTACAAACTACAGCAGCTTTACCTGAGGTGATCTGCTGTCATCTCTTCAGACTACAGCAGCTTTACCTGAGGTGATCATACTGTCATCTCTACAAACTACAGCAGCTTTACCTGAGGTGATCATACTGTCATCTCTTCAAACTACAGCAGCTTAACCTGAGGTGATCATACTGTCATCTCTACAAACTACAGCAGCTTTACCTGAGGTGATCATACTGTCATCTCTACAAACTACAGCAGCTTTACCTGAGGTGATCATACTGTCATCTCTACAAACTACAGCAGCTTTACCTGAGGTGATCATACTGTCATCTCTACAAACTACAGCAGCTTTACCTGAGGTGATCATACTGTCATCTCTACAAACTACAGCAGCTTAACCTGAGGTGATCATACTGTCATCTCTACAGACTACAGCAGCTTTACCTGAGGTGATCATACTGTCATCTCTACAAACTACAGCAGCTTTACCTGAGGTGATCATACTGTCATCTCTACAAACTACAGCAGCTTTACCTGAGGTGATCATACTGTCATCTCTACAAACTACAGCAGCTTTACCTGAGGTGATCATACTGTCATCTCTACAAACTACAGCAGCTTAACCTGAGGTGATCATACTGTCATCTCTACAAACTACAGCAGCTTTACCTGAGGTGATCATACTGTCATCTCTACAAACTACAGCAGCTTTACCTGAGGTGATCATAATGTCATCTCTACAAACTACAGCAGCTTTACCTGAGGTGATCATACTGTCATCTCTACAGACTACAGCAGGTTTACCTGAGGTGATCATACTGTCATCTCTACAAACTACAGCAGCTTTACCTGAGGTGATCATACTGTCATCTCTACAGACTACAGCATCTTTACCTGAGGTGATCTGCTGTCATCTCTTCAGACTACAGCAGCTTTACCTGAGGTGATCATACTGTCATCTCTACAAACTACAGCAGCTTTACCTGAGGTGATCATACTGTCATCTCTACAAACTACAGCAGCTTTACCTGAGGTGATCTGAGGTCATCTCTTCAGACTACAGCAGCTTTACCTGAGGTGATCATACTGTCATCTCTACAAACTACAGCAGCTTTACCTGAGGTGATCATACTGTCATCTCTACAGACTACAGCAGCTTTACCTGAGGTGATCATACTGTCATCTCTACAAACTACAGCAGCTTTACCTGAGGTGATCTGCTGTCATCTCTTCAGACTACAGCAGCTTTACCTGAGGTGATCATACTGTCATCTCTACAATCTACAGCAGCTTTACCTGAGGTGATCTACTGTCATCTCTACAAACTACAGCAGCTTAACCTGAGGTGATCATACTGTCATCTCTACAAACTACAGCAGCTTTACCTGAGGTGATCATACTGTCATCTCTACAAACTACAGCAGCTTTACCTGAGGTGATCATACTGTCATCTCTACAAACTACAGCAGCTTTACCTGAGGTGATCATACTGTCATCTCTACAAACTACAGCAGCTTTACCTGAGGTGATCATACTGTCATCTCTACAAACTACAGCAGCTTAACCTGAGGTGATCATACTGTCATCTCTACAAACTACAGCAGCTTAACCTGAGGTGATCATACTGTCATCTCTACAAACTACAGCAGCTTTACCTGAGGTGATCATACTGTCATCTCTACAAACTACAGCAGCTTTACCTGAGGTGATCATACTGTCATCTCTACAAACTACAGCAGCTTTACCTGAGGTGATCATACTGTCATCTCTACAAACTACAGCAGCTTTACCTGAGGTGATCATACTGTCATCTCTACAAACTACAGCAGCTTTACCTGAGGTGATCATACTGTCATCTCTTCAAACTACAGCAGCTTAACCTGAGGTGATCATACTGTCATCTCTACAAACTACAGCAGCTTTACATGAGGTGATCATACTGTTATCTCTACAAACTACAGCAGCTTAACCTGAGGTGATCATACTGTCATCTCTACAAACTACAGCAGCTTTACCTGAGGTGATCATACTGTTATCTCTACAGACTTCAGCATCTTTACCTGAGGTGATCTGCTGTCATCTCTTCAGACTACAGCAGCTTTACCTGAGGTGATCATACTGTCATCTCTACAAACTACAGCAGCTTTACCTGAGGTGTTCATACAGTCATCTCGACAAACTACAGCAGCTTTACCTGAGGTGATCATACTTTCATCTCTACAAACTACAGCAGCTTAACCTGAGGTGATAATACTGTCATCTCTACAGACTACAGCAGCTTTACCTGAGGTGATCATACTGTCATCTCTACAAACTACAGCAGCTTTACCTGAGGTGATCATACTGTCATCTCTACAAACTACAGCAGCTTTACCTGAGGTGATCATACTGTCATCTCTACAAACTACAGCAGCTTTACCTGAGGTGATCATACTGTCATCTCTACAAACTACAGCAGCTTTACCTGAGGTGTTCATACAGTCATCTCGACAAACTACAGCAGCTTTACCTGAGGTGATCATACTTTCATCTCTACAAACTACAGCAGCTTAACCTGAGGTGATCATACTGTCATCTCTACAGACTACAGCAGCTTTACCTGAGGTGATCATACTGTCATCTCTACAAACTACAGCAGCTTTACCTGAGGTGATCATACTGTCATCTCTACAAACTACAGCAACTTTACCTGAGGTGATCATACTGTCATCTCTACAAACTACAGCAGCTTTACCTGAGGTGATCATACTGTCATCTCTACAAACTACAGCAGCTTAACCTGAGGTGATCATACTGTCATCTCTACAAACTACAGCAGCTTTAGCTGAGCTGATCATACTGTCATCTCTACAAACTACAGCAGCTTTACCTGAGGTGATCATACTGTCATCTCTACAAACTACAGCAGCTTTACCTGAGGTGATCATACTGTCATCTCTACAAACTACAGCAGCTTTACCTGAGGTGATCATACTGTCATCTCTACAAACTACAGCAGCTTTACCTGAGGTGATCATAATGTCATCTCTACAAACTACAGCAGCTTTACCTGAGGTGATCATACTGTCATCTCTACAGACTACAGCAGGTTTACCTGAGGTGATCATACTGTCATCTCTACAAACTACAGCAGCTTTACCTGAGGTGATCATACTGTCATCTCTACAGACTACAGCAGCTTTACCTGAGGTGATCATACTGTCATCTCTACAAACTACAGCAGCTTTACCTGAGGTGATCATACTGTCATCTCTACAGACTAAAGCATCTTTACCTGAGGTGATCTGCTGTCATCTCTTCAGACTACAGCAGCTTTACCTGAGGTGATCATACTGTCATCTCTACAAACTACAGCAGCTTTACCTGAGGTGATCATACTGTCATCTCTACAAACTACAGCAGCTTTACCTGAGGTGATCTGCGGTCATCTCTTCAGACTACAGCAGCTTTACCTGAGGTGATCATACTGTCATCTCTACAAACTACAGCAGCTTTACCTGAGGTGATCATACTGTCATCTCTACAGACTACAGCAGCTTTACCTGATGTGATCATACTGTCATCTCTACAAACTACAGCAGCTTTACCTGAGGTGATCTGCTGTCATCTCTTCAGACTACAGCAGCTTTACCTGAGGTGATCATACTGTCATCTCTACAAACTACAGCAGCTTTAGCTGAGGTGATCATACTGTCATCTCTACAGACTACAGCAGGTTTACCTGAGGTGATCATACTGTCACCTCTACAAACTACAGCAGCTTTACCTGAGGTGATCTACTGTCATCTCTACAAACTACAGCAGCTTAACCTGAGGTGATCATACTGTGATCTCTACAAACTACAGCAGCTTTACCTGAGGTGATCATACTGTCATCTCTACAAACTACAGCAGCTTTACCTGAGGTGATCATACTGTCATCTCTTCAAACTACAGCAGCTTAACCTGAGGTGATCATACTGTCATCTCTACAAACTACAGCAGCTTTACCTGAGGTGATCATACTGTCATCTCTACAAACTACAGCAGCTTTACCTGAGGTGATCATACTGTTATCTCTACAAACTACAGCAGCTTAACCTGAGGTGATCATACTGTCATCTCTACAGACTACAGCAGCTTTACCTGAGGTGATCATACTGTCATCTCTACAAACTACAGCAGCTTTACCTGAGGTGATCATACTGTCATCTCTACAAACTACAGCAGCTTTACCTGAGGTGATCATACTGTCATCTCTACAAACTACAGCAGCTTTACCTGAGGTGATCATACTGTCATCTCTACAGACTACAGCAGCTTTACCTGAGGTGATCATACTGTCATCTCTACAAACTACAGCAGCTTTACCTGAGGTGATCTGCTGTCATCTCTTCAGACTACAGCAGCTTTACCTGAGGTGATCATACTGTCATCTCTACAAACTACAGCAGCTTTAGCTGAGGTGATCATACTGTCATCTCTACAGACTACAGCAGGTTTACCTGAGGTGATCATACTGTCATCTCTACAAACTACAGCAGCTTTACCTGAGGTGATCATACTGTCATCTCTACAAACTACAGCAGCTTTACCTGAGGTGATCATACTGTCATCTCTTCAAACTACAGCAGCTTAACCTGAGGTGATCATACTGTCATCTCTACAAACTACAGCAGCTTTACCTGAGGTGATCATACTGTTATCTCTACAAACTACAGCAGCTTAACCTGAGGTGATCATACTGTCATCTCTACAAACTACAGCAGCTTTACCTGAGGTGATCATACTGTTATCTCTACAGACTACAGCATCTTTACCTGAGGTGATCTGCTGTCATCTCTTCAGACTACAGCAGCTTTACCTGAGGTGATCATACTGTCATCTCTACAAACTACAGCAGCTTTACCTGAGGTGTCCATACAGTCATCTCGACAAACTACAGCAGCTTTACCTGAGGTGATCATACTTTCATCTCCACAAACTACAGCAGCTTAACCTGAGGTGATCATACTGTCATCTCTACAGACTACAGCAGCTTTACCTGAGGTGATCATACTGTCATCTCTACAAACTACAGCAGCTTTACCTGAGGTGATCATACTGTCATCTCTACAAACTACAGCAGCTTTACCTGAGGTGATCATACTGTCATCTCTACAAACTACAGCAGCTTTACCTGAGGTGATCATACTGTCATCTCTACAAACTACAGCAGCTTAACCTGAGGTGATCATACTGTCATCTCTACAAACTACAGCAGCTTAACCTGAGGTGATCATACTGTCATCTCTACAAACTACAGCAGCTTTAGCTGAGGTGTTCATACTGTCATCTCGACAAACTACAGCAGCTTTACCTGAGGTGATCATACTGTCATCTCTACAAACTACAGCAGCTTTACCTGAGGTGATCATACTGTCATCTCTACAGACTACAGCATCTTTACCTGAGGTGATCTGCTGTCATCTCTTCAGACTACAGCAGCTTTACCTGAGGTGATCATACTGTCATCTCTACAAACTACAGCAGCTTTACCTGAGGTGTTCATACTGTCATCTCTACAAACTACAGCAGCTTTACCTGAGGTGATCATACTTTCATCTCTACAAACTACAGCAGCTTAACCTGAGTTGATCATACTGTCATCTCTACAGACTACAGCAGCTTTACATGAGGTGATCATACTGTCATCTCTACAAACTACAGCAGCTTTACCTGAGGTGATCATACTGTCATCTCTACAAACTACAGCAGCTTTACCTGAGGTGATCATACTGTCATCTCTACAAACTACAGCAGCTTTACCTGAGGTGATCATACTGTCATCTCTTCAATCTACAGCAGCTTTACCTGAGGTGATCATACTGTCATCTCTACAAACTACAGCAGCTTTACCTGAGGTGATCATACTTTCATCTCTACAAACTACAGCAGCTTTACCTGAGGTGATCATACTGTCATCTCTACAAACTACATCAGCTTTACCTGAGGTGATCTGCTGTCATCTCTACAGACTACAGCAGATTTACCTGAGGTGATCATACTGTCATCTCTACAGACTACAGCAGCTTTACCTGAGGTGATCATACTGTCATCTCTACAAACTACAGCAGCTTTACCTGAGGTGATCATACTGTCATCTCTTCAATCTACAGCAGCTTTACCTGAGGTGATCATACTGTCATCTCTACAAACTACAGCAGCTTTACCTGAGGTGATCATACTGTCATCTCTACAAACTACAGCAGCTTTACCTGAGGTGATCATACTGTCATCTCTACAAACTACAGCAGCTTTACCTGAGGTGATCATACTGTCATCTCTACAAACTACAGCAGCTTTACCTGAGGTGATCATACTGTCATCTCTACAAACTACAGCAGCTTTACATGAGGTGATCATACTGTCATCTCTACAAATTACAGCAGCTTTACCTGAGGTGATCATACTGTCATCTCAACAGATTACAGCAGGTTTACCTGAGGTGATCATACTGTCATCTCTACAAACTACAGCAGCTTTACCTGAGGTGATCATACTGTCATCTCTACAAACTACAGCAGCTTTACCTGAGGTGATCATACTGTCATCTCTACAAACTACAGCAGCTTCACCTGATGTGATCATACTGTCATCTCTACAAACTACAACAGCTTTACCTGAGGTGATCATACTGTCATCTCTACAAACTACAGCAGCTTTACCTGAGGTGATCTGCTGTCATCTCTTCAGACTACAGCAGCTTTACCTGAGGTGATCATACTGTCATCTCTACAAACTACAGCAGCTTTTCCTGAGGTGATCATACTGTCATCTCTACAAACTACAGCAGCTTAACCTGAGGTGATCATACTGTCATCTCTACAAACTACAGCAGTTTTACCTGAGTTGATCATACTGTCATCTCTACAAACTACAGCAGCTTTACCTGAGGTGATCATACTGTCATCTCTACAAACTACAGCAGCTTTACCTGAGGTGATCATACTGTCATCTCTACAGACTACAGCATCTTTACCTGAGGTGATCTGCTGTCATCTCTTCAGACTACAGCAGCTTTACCTGAGGTGATCATACTGTCATCTCTACAAACTACAGCAGCTTTACCTGAGGTGTTCATACTGTCATCTCTACAAACTACAGCAGCTTTACCTGAGGTGATCATACTTTCATCTCTACAAACTACAGCAGCTTAACCTGAGTTGATCATACTGTCATCTCTACAGACTACAGCAGCTTTACCTGAGGTGATCATACTGTCATCTCTACAAACTACAGCAGCTTTACCTGAGGTGATCATACTGTCATCTCTACAAACTACAGCAGCTTTACCTGAGGTGATCATACTGTCATCTCTACAAACTACAGCAGCTTTACCTGAGGTGATCATACTGTCATCTCTACAGACTACAGCAGCGTTACCTGAGGTGATCATATTGTCATCTCTACAAACTACAGCAGCTTTACCTGAGGTGATCATACTGTCATCTCTACAAACTACATCAGCTTTACCTGAGGTGATCTGCTGTCATCTCTACAGACTACAGCAGATTTACCTGAGGTGATCATACTGTCATCTCTACAGACTACAGCAGCTTTACCTGAGGTGATCATACTGTCATCTCTACAAACTACAGCAGCTTTACCTGAGGTGATCATACTGTCATCTCTTCAATCTACAGCAGCTTTACCTGAGGTGATCATACTGTCATCTCTACAAACTACAGCAGCTTTACCTGAGGTGATCATACTGTCATCTCTACAAACTACAGCAGCTTTACCTGAGGTGATCATACTGTCATCTCTACAAACTACAGCAGCTTTACCTGAGGTGATCATACTGTCATCTCTACAAACTACAGCAGCTTTACCTGAGGTGATCATACTGTCATCTCTACAAACTACAGCAGCTTTACATGAGGTGATCATACTGTCATCTCTACAAATTACAGCAGCTTTACCTGAGGTGATCATACTGTCATCTCAACAGATTACAGCAGGTTTACCTGAGGTGATCATACTGTCATCTCTACAAACTACAGCAGCTTTACCTGAGGTGATCATACTGTCATCTCTACAAACTACAGCAGCTTTACCTGAGGTGATCATACTGTCATCTCTACAAACTACAGCAGCTTCACCTGATGTGATCATACTGTCATCTCTACAAACTACAACAGCTTTACCTGAGGTGATCATACTGTCATCTCTACAAACTACAGCAGCTTTACCTGAGGTGATCTGCTGTCATCTCTTCAGACTACAGCAGCTTTACCTGAGGTGATCATACTGTCATCTCTACAAACTACAGCAGCTTTTCCTGAGGTGATCATACTGTCATCTCTACAAACTACAGCAGCTTAACCTGAGGTGATCATACTGTCATCTCTACAAACTACAGCAGTTTTACCTGAGTTGATCATACTGTCATCTCTACAAACTACAGCAGCTTTACCTGAGGTGATCATACTGTCATCTCTACAAACTACAGCAGCTTTACCTGAGGTGATCATACTGTCATCTCTACAGACTACAGCAGATTTACCTGAGGTGATCATACTGTCATCTCTACAAACTACAGCAGCTTTACCTGAGGTGATCATACTGTCATCTCTACAAACTACAGCAGCTTTACCTGAGGTGATCATACTGTCATCTCTACAAACTACAGCAGCTTTACCTGAGGTGATCATACTGTTCTCTACAAACTACAGCAGCTTTACCTGAGGTGATCATACTGTCATCTCTACAAACTACAGCAGCTTTACCTGAGGTGTTCATACAGTCATCTCGACAAACTACAGCAGCTTTACCTGAGGTGATCATACTTTCATCTCTACAAACTACAGCAGCTTAACCTGAGGTGATCATACTGTCATCTCTACAGACTACAGCAGCTTTACCTGAGGTGATCATACTGTCATCTCTACAAACTACAGCAGCTTTACCTGAGGTGATCATACTGTCATCTCTACAAACTACAGCAGCTTTACCTGAGGTGATCATACTGTCATCTCTACAAACTACAGCAGCTTTACCTGAGGTGATCATACTGTCATCTCTACAAACTACAGCAGCTTAACCTGAGGTGATCATACTGTCATCTCTACAAACTACAGCAGCTTAACCTGAGGTGATCATACTGTCATCTCTACAAACTACAGCAGCTTTAGCTGAGGTGATCATACTGTCATCTCTACAAACTACAGCAGCTTTACCTGAGGTGATCATACTGTCATCTCTACAAACTACAGCAGCTTTACCTGAGGTGATCATACTGTCATCTCTACAGACTACAGCATCTTTACCTGAGGTGATCTGCTGTCATCTCTTCAGACTACAGCAGCTTTACCTGAGGTGATCATACTGTCATCTCTACAAACTACAGCAGCTTTACCTGAGGTGTTCATACTGTCATCTCGACAAACTACAGCAGCTTTACCTGAGGTGATCATACTGTCATCTCTACAAACTACAGCAGCTTTACCTGAGGTGATCATACTGTCATCTCTACAGACTACAGCATCTTTACCTGAGGTGATCTGCTGTCATCTCTTCAGACTACAGCAGCTTTACCTGAGGTGATCATACTGTCATCTCTACAAACTACAGCAGCTTTACCTGAGGTGTTCATACTGTCATCTCTACAAACTACAGCAGCTTTACCTGAGGTGATCATACTTTCATCTCTACAAACTACAGCAGCTTAACCTGAGTTGATCATACTGTCATCTCTACAGACTACAGCAGCTTTACCTGAGGTGATCATACTGTCATCTCTACAAACTACAGCAGCTTTACCTGAGGTGATCATACTGTCATCTCTACAAACTACAGCAGCTTTACCTGAGGTGATCATACTGTCATCTCTACAAACTACAGCAGCTTTACCTGAGGTGATCATACTGTCATCTCTACAGACTACAGCAGCGTTACCTGAGGTGATCATATTGTCATCTCTACAAACTACAGCAGCTTTACCTGAGGTGATCATACTGTCATCTCTACAAACTACATCAGCTTTACCTGAGGTGATCTGCTGTCATCTCTACAGACTACAGCAGATTTACCTGAGGTGATCATACTGTCATCTCTACAGACTACAGCAGCTTTACCTGAGGTGATCATACTGTCATCTCTACAAACTACAGCAGCTTTACCTGAGGTGATCATACTGTCATCTCTTCAATCTACAGCAGCTTTACCTGAGGTGATCATACTGTCATCTCTACAAACTACAGCAGCTTTACCTGAGGTGATCATACTGTCATCTCTACAAACTACAGCAGCTTTACCTGAGGTGATCATACTGTCATCTCTACAAACTACAGCAGCTTTACCTGAGGTGATCATACTGTCATCTCTACAAACTACAGCAGCTTTACCTGAGGTGATCATACTGTCATCTCTACAAACTACAGCAGCTTTACATGAGGTGATCATACTGTCATCTCTACAAATTACAGCAGCTTTACCTGAGGTGATCATACTGTCATCTCAACAGATTACAGCAGGTTTATCTGAGGTGATCATACTGTCATCTCTACAAACTACAGCAGCTTTACCTGAGGTGATCATACTGTCATCTCTACAAACTACAGCAGCTTTACCTGAGGTGATCATACTGTCATCTCTACAAACTACAGCAGCTTCACCTGAGGTGATCATACTGTCATCTCTACAAACTACAACAGCTTTACCTGAGGTGATCATACTGTCATCTCTACAAACTACAGCAGCTTTACCTGAGGTGATCTGCTGTCATCTCTTCAGACTACAGCAGCTTTACCTGAGGTGATCATACTGTCATCTCTACAAACTACAGCAGCTTTTCCTGAGGTGATCATACTGTCATCTCTACAAACTACAGCAGCTTAACCTGAGGTGATCATACTGTCATCTCTACAAACTACAGCAGTTTTACCTGAGTTGATCATACTGTCATCTCTACAAACTACAGCAGCTTTACCTGAGGTGATCATACTGTCATCTCTACAAACTACAGCAGCTTTACCTGAGGTGATCAGACTACAGCATCTTTACCCGAGGTGATCTGCTGTCATCTCTTCAGACTACAGCAGCTTTACCTGAGGTGATCATACTGTCATCTCTACAAACTACAGCAGCTTTACCTGAGGTGATCATACTGTCATCTCTACAAACTACAGCAGCTTTACCTGAGGTGATCATACTGTCATCTCTACAGACTACAGCATCTTTACCTGAGGTGATCTGCTGTCATCTCTTCAGACTACACCAGCTTTACCTGAGGTGATCATACTGTCATCTCTACAAACTACAGCAGCTTTACCTGAGGTGATCATACTGTCATCTCTACAGACTACAGCATCTTTACCTGAGGTGATCTGCTGTCATCTCTTCAGACTACACCAGCTTTACCTGAGGTGATCATACTGTCATCTCTACAAACTACAGCAGGTTTACCTGAGGTGATCATACTGTCATCTCTACAAACTACAGCAGCTTTACCTGAGGTGATCATACTGTCATCTCTACAGACTACAGCAGTGTTACCTGAGGTGATCATATTGTCATCTCTACAAACTACAGCAGCTTTACCTGAGGTGATCATACTGTCATCTCTACAAACTACAGCAGCTTTACCTGAGGTGATCATACTGTCATCTCTACAAACTACAGCAGCTTTACCTGAGGTGATCATACTGTCATCTCTACAAACTACAGCAGCTTTACCTGAGGTGATCATACTGTCATCTCTACAAACTACAGCAGCTTTACCTGAGGTGATCATACTGTCATCTCTACAAACTACAGCAGCTTTACATGAGGTGATCATACTGTCATCTCTACAAATTACAGCAGCTTTACCTGAGGTGATCATACTGTCATCTCAACAGATTACAGCAGGTTTACCTGAGGTGATCATACTGTCATCTCTACAAACTACAGCAGCTTTACCTGAGGTGATCATACTGTCATCTCTACAAACTAAAGCAGCTTTACCTGAGGTGATCATACTGTCATCTCTACAAACTACAGCAGCTTCACCTGAGGTGATCATACTGTCATCTCTACAAACTACAACAGCTTTACCTGAGGTGATCATACTGTCATCTCTACAAACTACAGCAGCTTTACCTGAGGTGATCTGCTGTCATCTCTTCAGACTACAGCAGCTTTACCTGAGGTGATCATACTGTCATCTCTACAAACTACAGCAGCTTTTCCTGAGGTGATCATACTGTCATCTCTACAAACTACAGCAGCTTAACCTGAGGTGATCATACTGTCATCTCTACAAACTACAGCAGTTTTACCTGAGTTGATCATACTGTCATCTCTACAAACTACAGCAGCTTAACCTGAGGTGATCATACTGTCATCTCTACAGACTACAGCAGGTTTACCTGAGGTGATCATACTGTCATCTCTACAAACTACAGCAGCTTTACCTGAGGTGATCAGACTACAGCATCTTTACCCGAGGTGATCTGCTGTCATCTCTTCAGACTACAGCAGCTTTACCTGAGGTGATCATACTGTCATCTCTACAAACTACAGCAGCTTTACCTGAGGTGATCATACTGTCATCTCTACAGACTACAGCAGGTTTACCTGAGGTGATCATACTGTCATCTCTACAAACTACAGCAGCTTTACCTGAGGTGATCATACTGTCATCTCTACAAACTACAGCAGCTTTACCTGAGGTGATCATACTGTCATCTCTACAAACTACAGCAGCTTTACCTGAGGTGATCATACTGTCATCTCTACAAACTACAGCAGCTTTACCTGAGGTGATCATACTGCCATCTCTACAAACTACAGCAGCTTTACCTGAGGTGATCATACTGTCATCTCTACAAACTACAGCAGCTTTACCTGAGGTGATCTGCTGTCATCTCTTCAGACTACAGCAGCTTTACCTGAGGTGATCATACTGTCATCTCTACAAACTACAGCAGCTTAACCTGAGGTGATCATACTGTCATCTCTACAAACTACAGCAGCTTTACCTGAGGTGATCATACTGTCATCTCTACAAACTACAGCAGCTTTACCTGAGGTGATCATACTGTCATCTCTACAAACTACAGCAGCTTTACCTGAGGTGATCATACTGTCATCTCTACAAACTACAGCAGCTTTACCTGAGGTGATCATACTGTCATCTCTACAAACTACAGCAGCTTTACATGAGGTGATCATACTGTCATCTCTACAAATTACAGCAGCTTTACCTGAGGTGATCATACTGTCATCTCAACAGATTACAGCAGGTTTACCTGAGGTGATCATACTGTCATCTCTACATACTACAGCAGCTTTACCTGAGGTGATCATACTGTCATCTCTACAAACTACAGCAGCTTTACCTGAGGTGATCATACTGTCATCTCTACAAACTACAGCAGCTTCACCTGAGGTGATCATACTGTCATCTCTACAAACTACAACAGCTTTACCTGAGGTGATCATACTGTCATCTCTACAAACTACAGCAGCTTTACCTGAGGTGATCTGCTGTCATCTCTTCAGACTACAGCAGCTTTACCTGAGGTGATCATACTGTCATCTCTACAAACTACAGCAGCTTTTCCTGAGGTGATCATACTGTCATCTCTACAAACTACAGCAGCTTAACCTGAGGTGATCATACTGTCATCTCTACAAACTACAGCAGTTTTACCTGAGTTGATCATACTGTCATCTCTACAAACTACAGCAGCTTTACCTGAGGTGATCATACTGTCATCTCTACAAACTACAGCAGCTTTACCTGAGGTGATCATACTGTCATCTCTACAGACTACAGCAGGTTTACCTGAGGTGATCATACTGTCATCTCTACAAACTACAGCAGCTTTACCTGAGGTGATCATACTGTCATCTCTACAAACTACAGCAGCTTTACCTGAGGTGATCATACTGTCATCTCTACAAACTACAGCAGCTTTACCTGAGGTGATCATACTGTCATCTCTACAAACTACAGCAGCTTTACCTGAGGTGATCATACTGTCATCTCTACAGACTACAGCAGGTTTACCTGAGGTGATCATACTGTCATCTCTACAAACTACAGCAGCTTTACCTGAGGTGATCAGACTACAGCATCTTTACCCGAGGTGATCTGCTGTCATCTCTTCAGACTACAGCAGCTTTACCTGAGGTGATCATACTGTCATCTCTACAAACTACAGCAGCTTTACCTGAGGTGATCATACTGTCATCTCTACAGACTACAGCAGGTTTACCTGAGGTGATCATACTGTCATCTCTACAAACTACAGCAGCTTAACCTGAGGTGATCATACTGTCATCTCTACAAACTACAGCAGCTTAACCTAAGGTGATCATACTGTCATCTCTACAAACTACAGCAGCTTTACCTGAGGTGATCATACTGTCATCTCTACAGACTACAGCAGGTTTACCTGAGGTGATCATACTGTCATCTCTACAAACTACAGCAGCTTTACCTGAGGTGATCAGACTACAGCATCTTTACCCGAGGTGATCTGCTGTCATCTCTTCAGACTACAGCAGCTTTACCTGAGGTGATCATACTGTCATCTCTACAAACTACAGCAGCTTTACCTGAGGTGATCATACTGTCATCTCTACAAACTACAGCAGCTTTACCTGAGGTGATCATACTGTCATCTCTACAGACTACAGCATCTTTACCTGAGGTGATCTGCTGTCATCTCTTCAGACTACACCAGCTTTACCTGAGGTGATCATACTGTCATCTCTACAAACTACAGCAGCTTTACCTGAGGTGTTCATACTGTCATCTCTACAAACTACAGCAGCTTTAACTGAGGTGATCATACTTTCATCTCTACAAACTACAGCAGCTTAACCTGAGGTGATCATACTGTCATCTCTACAGACTACAGCAGCTTTACCTGAGGTGATCATACTGTCATCTCTACAAACTACAGCAGCTTTACCTGAGGTGATCATACTGTCATCTCTACAAACTACAGCAGCTTTACCTGAGGTGATCATACTGTCATCTCTACAAACTACAGCAGCTTTACCTGAGGTGATCATACTGTCATCTCTACAGACTACAGCAGCGTTACCTGAGGTGATCATACTGTCATCTCTACAAACTACAGCAGCTTTACCTGAGGTGATCATACTGTCATCTCTACAAACTACATCAGCTTTACCTGAGGTGATCTGCTGTCATCTCTACAGACTACAGCAGATTTACCTGAGGTGATCATACTGTCATCTCTACAAACTACAGCAGCTTTACCTGAGGTGATCATACTGTCATCTCTACAAACTACAGCAGCTTAACCTGAGGTGATCATACTGTCATCTCTACAAACTACAGCAGCTTTACCTGAGGTGATCATACTGTCATCTCTACAGACTACAGCAGGTTTACCTGAGGTGATCATACTGTCATCTCTACAAACTACAGCAGCTTTACCTGAGGTGATCAGACTACAGCATCTTTACCCGAGGTGATCTGCTGTCATCTCTTCAGACTACAGCAGCTTTACCTGAGGTGATCATACTGTCATCTCTACAAACTACAGCAGCTTTACCTGAGGTGATCATACTGTCATCTCTACAGACTACAGCAGGTTTACCTGAGGTGATCATACTGTCATCTCTACAAACTACAGCAGCTTTACCTGAGGTGATCAGACTACAGCATCTTTACCCGAGGTGATCTGCTGTCATCTCTTCAGACTACAGCAGCTTTACCTGAGGTGATCATACTGTCATCTCTACAAACTACAGCAGCTTTACCTGAGGTGATCATACTGTCATCTCTACAAACTACAGCAGCTTTACCTGAGGTGATCATACTGTCATCTCTACAGACTACAGCATCTTTACCTGAGGTGATCTGCTGTCATCTCTTCAGACTACAGCAGCTTTACCTGAGGTGATCATACTGTCATCTCTACAAACTACAGCAGCTTTACCTGAGGTGTTCATACTGTCATCTCTACAAACTACAGCAGCTTTACCTGAGGTGATCATACTGTCATCTCTACAAACTACAGCAGCTTAACCTGAGGTGATCATACTGTCATCTCTACAAACTACAGCAGCTTAACCTAAGGTGATCATACTGTCATCTCTACAAACTACAGCTGCTTTACCTGAGGTGATCATACTGTCATCTCTACAGACTACAGCAGGTTTACCTGAGGTGATCATACTGTCATCTCTACAAACTACAGCAGCTTTACCTGAGGTGATCAGACTACAGCATCTTTACCCAAGGTGATCTGCTGTCATCTCTTCAGACTACAGCAGCTTTACCTGAGGTGATCATACTGTCATCTCTACAAACTACAGCAGCTTTACCTGAGGTGATCATACTGTCATCTCTACAAACTACAGCAGTTTTACCTGAGTTGATCATACTGTCATCTCTACAAACTACAGCAGCTTTACCTGAGGTGATCATACTGTCATCTCTACAAACTACAGCAGCTTTACCTGAGGTGATCATACTGTCATCTCTACAGACTACAGCAGATTTACCTGAGGTGATCATACTGTCATCTCTACAAACTACAGCAGCTTTACCTGAGGTGATCATACTGTCATCTCTACAAACTACAGCAGCTTTACCTGAGGTGATCATACTGTCATCTCTACAAACTACAGCAGCTTTACCTGAGGTGATCATACTGTTCTCTACAAACTACAGCAGCTTTACCTGAGGTGATCATACTGTCATCTCTACAAACTACAGCAGCTTTACCTGAGGTGTTCATACAGTCATCTCGACAAACTACAGCAGCTTTACCTGAGGTGATCATACTTTCATCTCTACAAACTACAGCAGCTTAACCTGAGGTGATCATACTGTCATCTCTACAGACTACAGCAGCTTTACCTGAGGTGATCATACTGTCATCTCTACAAACTACAGCAGCTTTACCTGAGGTGATCATACTGTCATCTCTACAAACTACAGCAGCTTTACCTGAGGTGATCATACTGTCATCTCTACAAACTACAGCAGCTTTACCTGAGGTGATCATACTGTCATCTCTACAAACTACAGCAGCTTAACCTGAGGTGATCATACTGTCATCTCTACAAACTACAGCAGCTTAACCTGAGGTGATCATACTGTCATCTCTACAAACTACAGCAGCTTTAGCTGAGGTGATCATACTGTCATCTCTACAAACTACAGCAGCTTTACCTGAGGTGATCATACTGTCATCTCTACAAACTACAGCAGCTTTACCTGAGGTGATCATACTGTCATCTCTACAGACTACAGCATCTTTACCTGAGGTGATCTGCTGTCATCTCTTCAGACTACAGCAGCTTTACCTGAGGTGATCATACTGTCATCTCTACAAACTACAGCAGCTTTACCTGAGGTGTTCATACTGTCATCTCGACAAACTACAGCAGCTTTACCTGAGGTGATCATACTGTCATCTCTACAAACTACAGCAGCTTTACCTGAGGTGATCATACTGTCATCTCTACAGACTACAGCATCTTTACCTGAGGTGATCTGCTGTCATCTCTTCAGACTACAGCAGCTTTACCTGAGGTGATCATACTGTCATCTCTACAAACTACAGCAGCTTTACCTGAGGTGTTCATACTGTCATCTCTACAAACTACAGCAGCTTTACCTGAGGTGATCATACTTTCATCTCTACAAACTACAGCAGCTTAACCTGAGTTGATCATACTGTCATCTCTACAGACTACAGCAGCTTTACCTGAGGTGATCATACTGTCATCTCTACAAACTACAGCAGCTTTACCTGAGGTGATCATACTGTCATCTCTACAAACTACAGCAGCTTTACCTGAGGTGATCATACTGTCATCTCTACAAACTACAGCAGCTTTACCTGAGGTGATCATACTGTCATCTCTACAGACTACAGCAGCGTTACCTGAGGTGATCATATTGTCATCTCTACAAACTACAGCAGCTTTACCTGAGGTGATCATACTGTCATCTCTACAAACTACATCAGCTTTACCTGAGGTGATCTGCTGTCATCTCTACAGACTACAGCAGATTTACCTGAGGTGATCATACTGTCATCTCTACAGACTACAGCAGCTTTACCTGAGGTGATCATACTGTCATCTCTACAAACTACAGCAGCTTTACCTGAGGTGATCATACTGTCATCTCTTCAATCTACAGCAGCTTTACCTGAGGTGATCATACTGTCATCTCTACAAACTACAGCAGCTTTACCTGAGGTGATCATACTGTCATCTCTACAAACTACAGCAGCTTTACCTGAGGTGATCATACTGTCATCTCTACAAACTACAGCAGCTTTACCTGAGGTGATCATACTGTCATCTCTACAAACTACAGCAGCTTTACCTGAGGTGATCATACTGTCATCTCTACAAACTACAGCAGCTTTACATGAGGTGATCATACTGTCATCTCTACAAATTACAGCAGCTTTACCTGAGGTGATCATACTGTCATCTCAACAGATTACAGCAGGTTTATCTGAGGTGATCATACTGTCATCTCTACAAACTACAGCAGCTTTACCTGAGGTGATCATACTGTCATCTCTACAAACTACAGCAGCTTTACCTGAGGTGATCATACTGTCATCTCTACAAACTACAGCAGCTTCACCTGAGGTGATCATACTGTCATCTCTACAAACTACAACAGCTTTACCTGAGGTGATCATACTGTCATCTCTACAAACTACAGCAGCTTTACCTGAGGTGATCTGCTGTCATCTCTTCAGACTACAGCAGCTTTACCTGAGGTGATCATACTGTCATCTCTACAAACTACAGCAGCTTTTCCTGAGGTGATCATACTGTCATCTCTACAAACTACAGCAGCTTAACCTGAGGTGATCATACTGTCATCTCTACAAACTACAGCAGTTTTACCTGAGTTGATCATACTGTCATCTCTACAAACTACAGCAGCTTTACCTGAGGTGATCATACTGTCATCTCTACAAACTACAGCAGCTTTACCTGAGGTGATCAGACTACAGCATCTTTACCCGAGGTGATCTGCTGTCATCTCTTCAGACTACAGCAGCTTTACCTGAGGTGATCATACTGTCATCTCTACAAACTACAGCAGCTTTACCTGAGGTGATCATACTGTCATCTCTACAAACTACAGCAGCTTTACCTGAGGTGATCATACTGTCATCTCTACAGACTACAGCATCTTTACCTGAGGTGATCTGCTGTCATCTCTTCAGACTACACCAGCTTTACCTGAGGTGATCATACTGTCATCTCTACAAACTACAGCAGCTTTACCTGAGGTGATCATACTGTCATCTCTACAGACTACAGCATCTTTACCTGAGGTGATCTGCTGTCATCTCTTCAGACTACACCAGCTTTACCTGAGGTGATCATACTGTCATCTCTACAAACTACAGCAGGTTTACCTGAGGTGATCATACTGTCATCTCTACAAACTACAGCAGCTTTACCTGAGGTGATCATACTGTCATCTCTACAGACTACAGCAGTGTTACCTGAGGTGATCATATTGTCATCTCTACAAACTACAGCAGCTTTACCTGAGGTGATCATACTGTCATCTCTACAAACTACAGCAGCTTTACCTGAGGTGATCATACTGTCATCTCTACAAACTACAGCAGCTTTACCTGAGGTG
The DNA here is from genome assembly GCF_965601325.2 of Salmo salar. Classification (NCBI taxonomy): domain Eukaryota; kingdom Metazoa; phylum Chordata; class Actinopteri; order Salmoniformes; family Salmonidae; genus Salmo; species Salmo salar. The sequence goes on from NW_027675395.1 coordinate 975,159, forward strand.
ATCATACTGTCATCTCTACAAACTACAGCAGCTTTACCTGAGGTGATCATACTGTCATCTCTACAAACTACAGCAGCTTTACCTGAGGTGATCATACTGTCATCTCTACAAACTACAGCAGCTTTACATGAGGTGATCATACTGTCATCTCTACAAATTACAGCAGCTTTACCTGAGGTGATCATACTGTCATCTCAACAGATTACAGCAGGTTTACCTGAGGTGATCATACTGTCATCTCTACAAACTACAGCAGCTTTACCTGAGGTGATCATACTGTCATCTCTACAAACTAAAGCAGCTTTACCTGAGGTGATCATACTGTCATCTCTACAAACTACAGCAGCTTCACCTGAGGTGATCATACTGTCATCTCTACAAACTACAACAGCTTTACCTGAGGTGATCATACTGTCATCTCTACAAACTACAGCAGCTTTACCTGAGGTGATCTGCTGTCATCTCTTCAGACTACAGCAGCTTTACCTGAGGTGATCATACTGTCATCTCTACAAACTACAGCAGCTTTTCCTGAGGTGATCATACTGTCATCTCTACAAACTACAGCAGCTTAACCTGAGGTGATCATACTGTCATCTCTACAAACTACAGCAGTTTTACCTGAGTTGATCATACTGTCATCTCTACAAACTACAGCAGCTTAACCTGAGGTGATCATACTGTCATCTCTACAGACTACAGCAGGTTTACCTGAGGTGATCATACTGTCATCTCTACAAACTACAGCAGCTTTACCTGAGGTGATCAGACTACAGCATCTTTACCCGAGGTGATCTGCTGTCATCTCTTCAGACTACAGCAGCTTTACCTGAGGTGATCATACTGTCATCTCTACAAACTACAGCAGCTTTACCTGAGGTGATCATACTGTCATCTCTACAGACTACAGCAGGTTTACCTGAGGTGATCATACTGTCATCTCTACAAACTACAGCAGCTTTACCTGAGGTGATCATACTGTCATCTCTACAAACTACAGCAGCTTTACCTGAGGTGATCATACTGTCATCTCTACAAACTACAGCAGCTTTACCTGAGGTGATCATACTGTCATCTCTACAAACTACAGCAGCTTTACCTGAGGTGATCATACTGCCATCTCTACAAACTACAGCAGCTTTACCTGAGGTGATCATACTGTCATCTCTACAAACTACAGCAGCTTTACCTGAGGTGATCTGCTGTCATCTCTTCAGACTACAGCAGCTTTACCTGAGGTGATCATACTGTCATCTCTACAAACTACAGCAGCTTAACCTGAGGTGATCATACTGTCATCTCTACAAACTACAGCAGCTTTACCTGAGGTGATCATACTGTCATCTCTACAAACTACAGCAGCTTTACCTGAGGTGATCATACTGTCATCTCTACAAACTACAGCAGCTTTACCTGAGGTGATCATACTGTCATCTCTACAAACTACAGCAGCTTTACCTGAGGTGATCATACTGTCATCTCTACAAACTACAGCAGCTTTACATGAGGTGATCATACTGTCATCTCTACAAATTACAGCAGCTTTACCTGAGGTGATCATACTGTCATCTCAACAGATTACAGCAGGTTTACCTGAGGTGATCATACTGTCATCTCTACATACTACAGCAGCTTTACCTGAGGTGATCATACTGTCATCTCTACAAACTACAGCAGCTTTACCTGAGGTGATCATACTGTCATCTCTACAAACTACAGCAGCTTCACCTGAGGTGATCATACTGTCATCTCTACAAACTACAACAGCTTTACCTGAGGTGATCATACTGTCATCTCTACAAACTACAGCAGCTTTACCTGAGGTGATCTGCTGTCATCTCTTCAGACTACAGCAGCTTTACCTGAGGTGATCATACTGTCATCTCTACAAACTACAGCAGCTTTTCCTGAGGTGATCATACTGTCATCTCTACAAACTACAGCAGCTTAACCTGAGGTGATCATACTGTCATCTCTACAAACTACAGCAGTTTTACCTGAGTTGATCATACTGTCATCTCTACAAACTACAGCAGCTTTACCTGAGGTGATCATACTGTCATCTCTACAAACTACAGCAGCTTTACCTGAGGTGATCATACTGTCATCTCTACAGACTACAGCAGGTTTACCTGAGGTGATCATACTGTCATCTCTACAAACTACAGCAGCTTTACCTGAGGTGATCATACTGTCATCTCTACAAACTACAGCAGCTTTACCTGAGGTGATCATACTGTCATCTCTACAAACTACAGCAGCTTTACCTGAGGTGATCATACTGTCATCTCTACAAACTACAGCAGCTTTACCTGAGGTGATCATACTGTCATCTCTACAGACTACAGCAGGTTTACCTGAGGTGATCATACTGTCATCTCTACAAACTACAGCAGCTTTACCTGAGGTGATCAGACTACAGCATCTTTACCCGAGGTGATCTGCTGTCATCTCTTCAGACTACAGCAGCTTTACCTGAGGTGATCATACTGTCATCTCTACAAACTACAGCAGCTTTACCTGAGGTGATCATACTGTCATCTCTACAGACTACAGCAGGTTTACCTGAGGTGATCATACTGTCATCTCTACAAACTACAGCAGCTTAACCTGAGGTGATCATACTGTCATCTCTACAAACTACAGCAGCTTAACCTAAGGTGATCATACTGTCATCTCTACAAACTACAGCAGCTTTACCTGAGGTGATCATACTGTCATCTCTACAGACTACAGCAGGTTTACCTGAGGTGATCATACTGTCATCTCTACAAACTACAGCAGCTTTACCTGAGGTGATCAGACTACAGCATCTTTACCCGAGGTGATCTGCTGTCATCTCTTCAGACTACAGCAGCTTTACCTGAGGTGATCATACTGTCATCTCTACAAACTACAGCAGCTTTACCTGAGGTGATCATACTGTCATCTCTACAAACTACAGCAGCTTTACCTGAGGTGATCATACTGTCATCTCTACAGACTACAGCATCTTTACCTGAGGTGATCTGCTGTCATCTCTTCAGACTACACCAGCTTTACCTGAGGTGATCATACTGTCATCTCTACAAACTACAGCAGCTTTACCTGAGGTGTTCATACTGTCATCTCTACAAACTACAGCAGCTTTAACTGAGGTGATCATACTTTCATCTCTACAAACTACAGCAGCTTAACCTGAGGTGATCATACTGTCATCTCTACAGACTACAGCAGCTTTACCTGAGGTGATCATACTGTCATCTCTACAAACTACAGCAGCTTTACCTGAGGTGATCATACTGTCATCTCTACAAACTACAGCAGCTTTACCTGAGGTGATCATACTGTCATCTCTACAAACTACAGCAGCTTTACCTGAGGTGATCATACTGTCATCTCTACAGACTACAGCAGCGTTACCTGAGGTGATCATACTGTCATCTCTACAAACTACAGCAGCTTTACCTGAGGTGATCATACTGTCATCTCTACAAACTACATCAGCTTTACCTGAGGTGATCTGCTGTCATCTCTACAGACTACAGCAGATTTACCTGAGGTGATCATACTGTCATCTCTACAAACTACAGCAGCTTTACCTGAGGTGATCATACTGTCATCTCTACAAACTACAGCAGCTTAACCTGAGGTGATCATACTGTCATCTCTACAAACTACAGCAGCTTTACCTGAGGTGATCATACTGTCATCTCTACAGACTACAGCAGGTTTACCTGAGGTGATCATACTGTCATCTCTACAAACTACAGCAGCTTTACCTGAGGTGATCAGACTACAGCATCTTTACCCGAGGTGATCTGCTGTCATCTCTTCAGACTACAGCAGCTTTACCTGAGGTGATCATACTGTCATCTCTACAAACTACAGCAGCTTTACCTGAGGTGATCATACTGTCATCTCTACAGACTACAGCAGGTTTACCTGAGGTGATCATACTGTCATCTCTACAAACTACAGCAGCTTTACCTGAGGTGATCAGACTACAGCATCTTTACCCGAGGTGATCTGCTGTCATCTCTTCAGACTACAGCAGCTTTACCTGAGGTGATCATACTGTCATCTCTACAAACTACAGCAGCTTTACCTGAGGTGATCATACTGTCATCTCTACAAACTACAGCAGCTTTACCTGAGGTGATCATACTGTCATCTCTACAGACTACAGCATCTTTACCTGAGGTGATCTGCTGTCATCTCTTCAGACTACAGCAGCTTTACCTGAGGTGATCATACTGTCATCTCTACAAACTACAGCAGCTTTACCTGAGGTGTTCATACTGTCATCTCTACAAACTACAGCAGCTTTACCTGAGGTGATCATACTGTCATCTCTACAAACTACAGCAGCTTAACCTGAGGTGATCATACTGTCATCTCTACAAACTACAGCAGCTTAACCTAAGGTGATCATACTGTCATCTCTACAAACTACAGCTGCTTTACCTGAGGTGATCATACTGTCATCTCTACAGACTACAGCAGGTTTACCTGAGGTGATCATACTGTCATCTCTACAAACTACAGCAGCTTTACCTGAGGTGATCAGACTACAGCATCTTTACCCAAGGTGATCTGCTGTCATCTCTTCAGACTACAGCAGCTTTACCTGAGGTGATCATACTGTCATCTCTACAAACTACAGCAGCTTTACCTGAGGTGATCATACTGTCATCTCTACAAACTACAGCAGCTTTACCTGAGGTGATCATACTGTCATCTCTACAAACTACAGCAGCTTTACCTGAGGTGATCATACTGTCATCTCTACAAACTACAGCATCTTTACCTGAGGTGATCTGCTGTCATCTCTTCAGACTACAGCAGCTTTACCTGAGGTGATCATACTGTCATCTCTACAAACTACAGCAGCTTTACCTGAGGTGTTCATACTGTCATCTCTACAAACTACAGCAGCTTTAACTGAGGTGATCATACTTTCATCTCTACAAACTACAGCAGCTTAACCTGAGGTGATCATACTGTCATCTCTACAGACTACAGCAGCTTTACCTGAGGTGATCATACTGTCATCTCTACAAACTACAGCAGCTTTACCTGAGGTGATCATACTGTCATCTCTACAAACTACAGCAGCTTTACCTGAGGTGATCATACTGTCATCTCTACAAACTACAGCAGCTTTACCTGAGGTGATCATACTGTCATCTCTACAGACTACAGCAGCGTTACCTGAGGTGATCATACTGTCATCTCTACAAACTACAGCAGCTTTACCTGAGGTGATCATACTGTCATCTCTACAAACTACATCAGCTTTACCTGAGGTGATCTGCTGTCATCTCTACAGACTACAGCAGATTTACCTGAGGTGATCATACTGTCATCTCTACAAACTACAGCAGCTTTACCTGAGGTGATCATACTGTCATCTCTACAAACTACAGCAGCTTAACCTGAGGTGATCATACTGTCATCTCTACAAACTACAGCAGCTTTACCTGAGGTGATCATACTGTCATCTCTACAGACTACAGCAGGTTTACCTGAGGTGATCATACTGTCATCTCTACAAACTACAGCAGCTTTACCTGAGGTGATCAGACTACAGCATCTTTACCCGAGGTGATCTGCTGTCATCTCTTCAGACTACAGCAGCTTTACCTGAGGTGATCATACTGTCATCTCTACAAACTACAGCAGCTTTACCTGAGGTGATCATACTGTCATCTCTACAAACTACAGCAGCTTTACCTGAGGTGATCATACTGTCATCTCTACAGACTACAGCATCTTTACCTGAGGTGATCTGCTGTCATCTCTTCAGACTACAGCAGCTTTACCTGAGGTGATCATACTGTCATCTCTACAAACTACAGCAGCTTTACCTGAGGTGTTCATACTGTCATCTCTACAAACTACAGCAGCTTTAACTGAGGTGATCATACTTTCATCTCTACAAACTACAGCAGCTTAACCTGAGGTGATCATACTGTCATCTCTACAGACTACAGCAGCTTTACCTGAGGTGATCATACTGTCATCTCTACAAACTACAGCAGCTTTACCTGAGGTGATCATACTGTCATCTCTACAAACTACAGCAGCTTTACCTGAGGTGATCATACTGTCATCTCTACAAACTACAGCAGCTTTACCTGAGGTGATCATACTGTCATCTCTACAGACTACAGCAGCGTTACCTGAGGTGATCATACTGTCATCTCTACAAACTACAGCAGCTTTACCTGAGGTGATCATACTGTCATCTCTACAAACTACATCAGCTTTACCTGAGGTGATCTGCTGTCATCTCTACAGACTACAGCAGATTTACCTGAGGTGATCATACTGTCATCTCTACAAACTACAGCAGCTTTACCTGAGGTGATCATACTGTCATCTCTACAAACTACAGCAGCTTTACCTGAGGTGATCATACTGTCATCTCTTCAATCTACAGCAGCTTTACCTGAGGTGATCATACTGTCATCTCTACAAACTACAGCAGCTTTACCTGAGGTGATCATACTGTCATCTCTACAAACTACAGCAGCTTTACCTGAGGTGATCATACTGTTATCTCTACAAACTACAGCAGCTTTACCTGAGGTGATCATACTGTCATCTCTACAAACTACAGCAGCTTTACCTGAGGTGATCATACTGTCATCTCTACAAACTACAGCAGCTTTACCTGAGGTGATCATACTGTCATCTCTACAAACTACAGCAGCTTTACCTGAGGTGATCATACTGTCATCTCTACAAACTACAGCAGCTTTACCTGAGGTGATCATACTGTCATCTCTACAGACTACAGCAGCGTTACCTGAGGTGATCATACTGTCATCTCTACAAACTACAGCAGCTTTACCTGAGGTGATCATACTGTCATCTCTACAAACTACATCAGCTTTACCTGAGGTGATCTGCTGTCATCTCTACAGACTACAGCAGATTTACCTGAGGTGATCATACTGTCATCTCTACAAACTACAGCAGCTTTACCTGAGGTGATCATACTGTCATCTCTACAAACTACAGCAGCTTAACCTGAGGTGATCATACTGTCATCTCTACAAACTACAGCAGCTTTACCTGAGGTGATCATACTGTCATCTCTACAGACTACAGCAGGTTTACCTGAGGTGATCATACTGTCATCTCTACAAACTACAGCAGCTTTACCTGAGGTGATCAGACTACAGCATCTTTACCCGAGGTGATCTGCTGTCATCTCTTCAGACTACAGCAGCTTTACCTGAGGTGATCATACTGTCATCTCTACAAACTACAGCAGCTTTACCTGAGGTGATCATACTGTCATCTCTACAGACTACAGCAGGTTTACCTGAGGTGATCATACTGTCATCTCTACAAACTACAGCAGCTTTACCTGAGGTGATCAGACTACAGCATCTTTACCCGAGGTGATCTGCTGTCATCTCTTCAGACTACAGCAGCTTTACCTGAGGTGATCATACTGTCATCTCTACAAACTACAGCAGCTTTACCTGAGGTGATCATACTGTCATCTCTACAAACTACAGCAGCTTTACCTGAGGTGATCATACTGTCATCTCTACAGACTACAGCATCTTTACCTGAGGTGATCTGCTGTCATCTCTTCAGACTACAGCAGCTTTACCTGAGGTGATCATACTGTCATCTCTACAAACTACAGCAGCTTTACCTGAGGTGTTCATACTGTCATCTCTACAAACTACAGCAGCTTTACCTGAGGTGATCATACTGTCATCTCTACAAACTACAGCAGCTTAACCTGAGGTGATCATACTGTCATCTCTACAAACTACAGCAGCTTAACCTAAGGTGATCATACTGTCATCTCTACAAACTACAGCTGCTTTACCTGAGGTGATCATACTGTCATCTCTACAGACTACAGCAGGTTTACCTGAGGTGATCATACTGTCATCTCTACAAACTACAGCAGCTTTACCTGAGGTGATCAGACTACAGCATCTTTACCCAAGGTGATCTGCTGTCATCTCTTCAGACTACAGCAGCTTTACCTGAGGTGATCATACTGTCATCTCTACAAACTACAGCAGCTTTACCTGAGGTGATCATACTGTCATCTCTACAAACTACAGCAGCTTTACCTGAGGTGATCATACTGTCATCTCTACAAACTACAGCAGCTTTACCTGAGGTGATCATACTGTCATCTCTACAAACTACAGCATCTTTACCTGAGGTGATCTGCTGTCATCTCTTCAGACTACAGCAGCTTTACCTGAGGTGATCATACTGTCATCTCTACAAACTACAGCAGCTTTACCTGAGGTGTTCATACTGTCATCTCTACAAACTACAGCAGCTTTAACTGAGGTGATCATACTTTCATCTCTACAAACTACAGCAGCTTAACCTGAGGTGATCATACTGTCATCTCTACAGACTACAGCAGCTTTACCTGAGGTGATCATACTGTCATCTCTACAAACTACAGCAGCTTTACCTGAGGTGATCATACTGTCATCTCTACAAACTACAGCAGCTTTACCTGAGGTGATCATACTGTCATCTCTACAAACTACAGCAGCTTTACCTGAGGTGATCATACTGTCATCTCTACAAACTACAGCAGCTTTACCTGAGGTGATCATACTGTCATCTCTACAGACTACAGCATCTTTACCTGAGGTGATCTGCTGTCATCTCTTCAGACTACAGCAGCTTTACCTGAGGTGATCATACTGTCATCTCTACAAACTACAGCAGCTTTACCTGAGGTGTTCATACTGTCATCTCTACAAACTACAGCAGCTTTAACTGAGGTGATCATACTTTCATCTCTACAAACTACAGCAGCTTAACCTGAGGTGATCATACTGTCATCTCTACAGACTACAGCAGCTTTACCTGAGGTGATCATACTGTCATCTCTACAAACTACAGCAGCTTTACCTGAGGTGATCATACTGTCATCTCTACAAACTACAGCAGCTTTACCTGAGGTGATCATACTGTCATCTCTACAAACTACAGCAGCTTTACCTGAGGTGATCATACTGTCATCTCTACAGACTACAGCAGCGTTACCTGAGGTGATCATACTGTCATCTCTACAAACTACAGCAGCTTTACCTGAGGTGATCATACTGTCATCTCTACAAACTACATCAGCTTTACCTGAGGTGATCTGCTGTCATCTCTACAGACTACAGCAGATTTACCTGAGGTGATCATACTGTCATCTCTACAAACTACAGCAGCTTTACCTGAGGTGATCATACTGTCATCTCTACAAACTACAGCAGCTTTACCTGAGGTGATCATACTGTCATCTCTTCAATCTACAGCAGCTTTACCTGAGGTGATCATACTGTCATCTCTACAAACTACAGCAGCTTTACCTGAGGTGATCATACTGTCATCTCTACAAACTACAGCAGCTTTACCTGAGGTGATCATACTGTTATCTCTACAAACTACAGCAGCTTTACCTGAGGTGATCATACTGTCATCTCTACAAACTACAGCAGCTTTACCTGAGGTGATCATACTGTCATCTCTACAAACTACAGCAGCTTTACCTGAGGTGATCATACTGTCATCTCTACAAACTACAGCAGCTTTACCTGAGGTGATCATACTGTCATCTCTACAAACTACAGCAGCTTTACCTGAGGTGATCATACTGTCATCTCTACAGACTACAGCAGCGTTACCTGAGGTGATCATACTGTCATCTCTACAAACTACAGCAGCTTTACCTGAGGTGATCATACTGTCATCTCTACAAACTACATCAGCTTTACCTGAGGTGATCTGCTGTCATCTCTACAGACTACAGCAGATTTACCTGAGGTGATCATACTGTCATCTCTACAAACTACAGCAGCTTTACCTGAGGTGATCATACTGTCATCTCTACAAACTACAGCAGCTTAACCTGAGGTGATCATACTGTCATCTCTACAAACTACAGCAGCTTTACCTGAGGTGATCATACTGTCATCTCTACAGACTACAGCAGGTTTACCTGAGGTGATCATACTGTCATCTCTACAAACTACAGCAGCTTTACCTGAGGTGATCAGACTACAGCATCTTTACCCGAGGTGATCTGCTGTCATCTCTTCAGACTACAGCAGCTTTACCTGAGGTGATCATACTGTCATCTCTACAAACTACAGCAGCTTTACCTGAGGTGATCATACTGTCATCTCTACAGACTACAGCAGGTTTACCTGAGGTGATCATACTGTCATCTCTACAAACTACAGCAGCTTTACCTGAGGTGATCAGACTACAGCATCTTTACCCGAGGTGATCTGCTGTCATCTCTTCAGACTACAGCAGCTTTACCTGAGGTGATCATACTGTCATCTCTACAAACTACAGCAGCTTTACCTGAGGTGATCATACTGTCATCTCTACAAACTACAGCAGCTTTACCTGAGGTGATCATACTGTCATCTCTACAAACTACAGCAGCTTTACCTGAGGTGATCATACTGTCATCTCTACAGACTACAGCAGCGTTACCTGAGGTGATCATACTGTCATCTCTACAAACTACAGCAGCTTTACCTGAGGTGATCATACTGTCATCTCTACAAACTACATCAGCTTTACCTGAGGTGATCTGCTGTCATCTCTACAGACTACAGCAGATTTACCTGAGGTGATCATACTGTCATCTCTACAAACTACAGCAGCTTTACCTGAGGTGATCATACTGTCATCTCTACAAACTACAGCAGCTTAACCTGAGGTGATCATACTGTCATCTCTACAAACTACAGCAGCTTTACCTGAGGTGATCATACTGTCATCTCTACAGACTACAGCAGGTTTACCTGAGGTGATCATACTGTCATCTCTACAAACTACAGCAGCTTTACCTGAGGTGATCAGACTACAGCATCTTTACCCGAGGTGATCTGCTGTCATCTCTTCAGACTACAGCAGCTTTACCTGAGGTGATCATACTGTCATCTCTACAAACTACAGCAGCTTTACCTGAGGTGATCATACTGTCATCTCTACAGACTACAGCAGGTTTACCTGAGGTGATCATACTGTCATCTCTACAAACTACAGCAGCTTTACCTGAGGTGATCAGACTACAGCATCTTTACCCGAGGTGATCTGCTGTCATCTCTTCAGACTACAGCAGCTTTACCTGAGGTGATCATACTGTCATCTCTACAAACTACAGCAGCTTTACCTGAGGTGATCATACTGTCATCTCTACAAACTACAGCAGCTTTACCTGAGGTGATCATACTGTCATCTCTACAGACTACAGCATCTTTACCTGAGGTGATCTGCTGTCATCTCTTCAGACTACAGCAGCTTTACCTGAGGTGATCATACTGTCATCTCTACAAACTACAGCAGCTTTACCTGAGGTGTTCATACTGTCATCTCTACAAACTACAGCAGCTTTACCTGAGGTGATCATACTGTCATCTCTACAAACTACAGCAGCTTAACCTGAGGTGATCATACTGTCATCTCTACAAACTACAGCAGCTTAACCTAAGGTGATCATACTGTCATCTCTACAAACTACAGCTGCTTTACCTGAGGTGATCATACTGTCATCTCTACAGACTACAGCAGGTTTACCTGAGGTGATCATACTGTCATCTCTACAAACTACAGCAGCTTTACCTGAGGTGATCAGACTACAGCATCTTTACCCAAGGTGATCTGCTGTCATCTCTTCAGACTACAGCAGCTTTACCTGAGGTGATCATACTGTCATCTCTACAAACTACAGCAGCTTTACCTGAGGTGATCATACTGTCATCTCTACAAACTACAGCAGCTTTACCTGAGGTGATCATACTGTCATCTCTACAAACTACAGCAGCTTTACCTGAGGTGATCATACTGTCATCTCTACAAACTACAGCATCTTTACCTGAGGTGATCTGCTGTCATCTCTTCAGACTACAGCAGCTTTACCTGAGGTGATCATACTGTCATCTCTACAAACTACAGCAGCTTTACCTGAGGTGTTCATACTGTCATCTCTACAAACTACAGCAGCTTTAACTGAGGTGATCATACTTTCATCTCTACAAACTACAGCAGCTTAACCTGAGGTGATCATACTGTCATCTCTACAGACTACAGCAGCTTTACCTGAGGTGATCATACTGTCATCTCTACAAACTACAGCAGCTTTACCTGAGGTGATCATACTGTCATCTCTACAAACTACAGCAGCTTTACCTGAGGTGATCATACTGTCATCTCTACAAACTACAGCAGCTTTACCTGAGGTGATCATACTGTCATCTCTACAAACTACAGCAGCTTTACCTGAGGTGATCATACTGTCATCTCTACAGACTACAGCATCTTTACCTGAGGTGATCTGCTGTCATCTCTTCAGACTACAGCAGCTTTACCTGAGGTGATCATACTGTCATCTCTACAAACTACAGCAGCTTTACCTGAGGTGTTCATACTGTCATCTCTACAAACTACAGCAGCTTTAACTGAGGTGATCATACTTTCATCTCTACAAACTACAGCAGCTTAACCTGAGGTGATCATACTGTCATCTCTACAGACTACAGCAGCTTTACCTGAGGTGATCATACTGTCATCTCTACAAACTACAGCAGCTTTACCTGAGGTGATCATACTGTCATCTCTACAAACTACAGCAGCTTTACCTGAGGTGATCATACTGTCATCTCTACAAACTACAGCAGCTTTACCTGAGGTGATCATACTGTCATCTCTACAGACTACAGCAGCGTTACCTGAGGTGATCATACTGTCATCTCTACAAACTACAGCAGCTTTACCTGAGGTGATCATACTGTCATCTCTACAAACTACATCAGCTTTACCTGAGGTGATCTGCTGTCATCTCTACAGACTACAGCAGATTTACCTGAGGTGATCATACTGTCATCTCTACAAACTACAGCAGCTTTACCTGAGGTGATCATACTGTCATCTCTACAAACTACAGCAGCTTTACCTGAGGTGATCATACTGTCATCTCTTCAATCTACAGCAGCTTTACCTGAGGTGATCATACTGTCATCTCTACAAACTACAGCAGCTTTACCTGAGGTGATCATACTGTCATCTCTACAAACTACAGCAGCTTTACCTGAGGTGATCATACTGTTATCTCTACAAACTACAGCAGCTTTACCTGAGGTGATCATACTGTCATCTCTACAAACTACAGCAGCTTTACCTGAGGTGATCATACTGTCATCTCTACAAACTACAGCAGCTTTACCTGAGGTGATCATACTGTCATCTCTACAAACTACAGCAGCTTTACCTGAGGTGATCATACTGTCATCTCTACAAACTACAGCAGCTTTACCTGAGGTGATCATACTGTCATCTCTACAGACTACAGCAGCGTTACCTGAGGTGATCATACTGTCATCTCTACAAACTACAGCAGCTTTACCTGAGGTGATCATACTGTCATCTCTACAAACTACATCAGCTTTACCTGAGGTGATCTGCTGTCATCTCTACAGACTACAGCAGATTTACCTGAGGTGATCATACTGTCATCTCTACAAACTACAGCAGCTTTACCTGAGGTGATCATACTGTCATCTCTACAAACTACAGCAGCTTAACCTGAGGTGATCATACTGTCATCTCTACAAACTACAGCAGCTTTACCTGAGGTGATCATACTGTCATCTCTACAGACTACAGCAGGTTTACCTGAGGTGATCATACTGTCATCTCTACAAACTACAGCAGCTTTACCTGAGGTGATCAGACTACAGCATCTTTACCCGAGGTGATCTGCTGTCATCTCTTCAGACTACAGCAGCTTTACCTGAGGTGATCATACTGTCATCTCTACAAACTACAGCAGCTTTACCTGAGGTGATCATACTGTCATCTCTACAGACTACAGCAGGTTTACCTGAGGTGATCATACTGTCATCTCTACAAACTACAGCAGCTTTACCTGAGGTGATCAGACTACAGCATCTTTACCCGAGGTGATCTGCTGTCATCTCTTCAGACTACAGCAGCTTTACCTGAGGTGATCATACTGTCATCTCTACAAACTACAGCAGCTTTACCTGAGGTGATCATACTGTCATCTCTACAGACTACAGCATCTTTACCTGAGGTGATCTGCTGTCATCTCTTCAGACTACAGCAGCTTTACCTGAGGTGATCATACTGTCATCTCTACAAACTACAGCAGCTTTACCTGAGGTGTTCATACTGTCATCTCTACAAACTACAGCAGCTTTACCTGAGGTGATCATACTGTCATCTCTACAAACTACAGCAGCTTAACCTGAGGTGATCATACTGTCATCTCTACAAACTACAGCAGCTTAACCTAAGGTGATCATACTGTCATCTCTACAAACTACAGCTGCTTTACCTGAGGTGATCATACTGTCATCTCTACAGACTACAGCAGGTTTACCTGAGGTGATCATACTGTCATCTCTACAAACTACAGCAGCTTTACCTGAGGTGATCAGACTACAGCATCTTTACCCAAGGTGATCTGCTGTCATCTCTTCAGACTACAGCAGCTTTACCTGAGGTGATCATACTGTCATCTCTACAAACTACAGCAGCTTTACCTGAGGTGATCATACTGTCATCTCTACAAACTACAGCAGCTTTACCTGAGGTGATCATACTGTCATCTCTACAAACTACAGCAGCTTTACCTGAGGTGATCATACTGTCATCTCTACAAACTACAGCATCTTTACCTGAGGTGATCTGCTGTCATCTCTTCAGACTACAGCAGCTTTACCTGAGGTGATCATACTGTCATCTCTACAAACTACAGCAGCTTTACCTGAGGTGTTCATACTGTCATCTCTACAAACTACAGCAGCTTTAACTGAGGTGATCATACTTTCATCTCTACAAACTACAGCAGCTTAACCTGAGGTGATCATACTGTCATCTCTACAGACTACAGCAGCTTTACCTGAGGTGATCATACTGTCATCTCTACAAACTACAGCAGCTTTACCTGAGGTGATCATACTGTCATCTCTACAAACTACAGCAGCTTTACCTGAGGTGATCATACTGTCATCTCTACAAACTACAGCAGCTTTACCTGAGGTGATCATACTGTCATCTCTACAGACTACAGCAGCGTTACCTGAGGTGATCATACTGTCATCTCTACAAACTACAGCAGCTTTACCTGAGGTGATCATACTGTCATCTCTACAAACTACATCAGCTTTACCTGAGGTGATCTGCTGTCATCTCTACAGACTACAGCAGATTTACCTGAGGTGATCATACTGTCATCTCTACAAACTACAGCAGCTTTACCTGAGGTGATCATACTGTCATCTCTACAAACTACAGCAGCTTAACCTGAGGTGATCATACTGTCATCTCTACAAACTACAGCAGCTTTACCTGAGGTGATCATACTGTCATCTCTACAGACTACAGCAGGTTTACCTGAGGTGATCATACTGTCATCTCTACAAACTACAGCAGCTTTACCTGAGGTGATCAGACTACAGCATCTTTACCCGAGGTGATCTGCTGTCATCTCTTCAGACTACAGCAGCTTTACCTGAGGTGATCATACTGTCATCTCTACAAACTACAGCAGCTTTACCTGAGGTGATCATACTGTCATCTCTACAAACTACAGCAGCTTTACCTGAGGTGATCATACTGTCATCTCTACAGACTACAGCATCTTTACCTGAGGTGATCTGCTGTCATCTCTTCAGACTACAGCAGCTTTACCTGAGGTGATCATACTGTCATCTCTACAAACTACAGCAGCTTTACCTGAGGTGTTCATACTGTCATCTCTACAAACTACAGCAGCTTTAACTGAGGTGATCATACTTTCATCTCTACAAACTACAGCAGCTTAACCTGAGGTGATCATACTGTCATCTCTACAGACTACAGCAGCTTTACCTGAGGTGATCATACTGTCATCTCTACAAACTACAGCAGCTTTACCTGAGGTGATCATACTGTCATCTCTACAAACTACAGCAGCTTTACCTGAGGTGATCATACTGTCATCTCTACAAACTACAGCAGCTTTACCTGAGGTGATCATACTGTCATCTCTACAGACTACAGCAGCGTTACCTGAGGTGATCATACTGTCATCTCTACAAACTACAGCAGCTTTACCTGAGGTGATCATACTGTCATCTCTACAAACTACATCAGCTTTACCTGAGGTGATCTGCTGTCATCTCTACAGACTACAGCAGATTTACCTGAGGTGATCATACTGTCATCTCTACAAACTACAGCAGCTTTACCTGAGGTGATCATACTGTCATCTCTACAAACTACAGCAGCTTTACCTGAGGTGATCATACTGTCATCTCTTCAATCTACAGCAGCTTTACCTGAGGTGATCATACTGTCATCTCTACAAACTACAGCAGCTTTACCTGAGGTGATCATACTGTCATCTCTACAAACTACAGCAGCTTTACCTGAGGTGATCATACTGTTATCTCTACAAACTACAGCAGCTTTACCTGAGGTGATCATACTGTCATCTCTACAAACTACAGCAGCTTTACCTGAGGTGATCATACTGTCATCTCTACAAACTACAGCAGCTTTACCTGAGGTGATCATACTGTTATCTCTACAAACTACAGCAGCTTTACCTGAGGTGATCATACTGTCATCTCTACAAACTACAGCAGCTTTACCTGAGGTGATCATACTGTCATCTCTACAAACTACAGCAGCTTTACATGAGGTGATCATACTGTCATCTCTACAAATTACAGCAGCTTTACCTGAGGTGATCATACTGTCATCTCAACAGATTCCAGCAGGTTTACCTGAGGTGATCATACTGTCATCTCTACAAACTACAGCAGCTTTACCTGAGGTGATCATACTGTCATCTCTACAAACTACAGCAGCTTTACCTGAGGTGATCATACTGTCATCTCTACAAACTACAGCAGCTTCACCTGAGGTGATCATACTGTCATCTCTACAAACTACAACAACTTTACCTGAGGTGATCATACTGTCATCTCTACAAACTACAGCAGCTTTACCTGAGGTGATCATACTGTTATCTCTACAAACTACAGCAGCTTTACCTGAGGTGATCATACTGTCATCTCTACAAACTACAGCAGCTTTACCTGAGGTGATCATACTGTCATCTCTACAAACTACAGCAGCTTTACCTGAGGTGATCATACTGTCATCTCTACAAACTACAGCAGCTTTACCTGAGGTGATCATACTGTCATCTCTACAAACTACAGCAGCTTTACATGAGGTGATCATACTGTCATCTCTACAAATTACAGCAGCTTTACCTGAGGTGATCATACTGTCATCTCAACAGATTCCAGCAGGTTTACCTGAGGTGATCATACTGTCATCTCTACAAACTACAGCAGCTTTACCTGAGGTGATCAGACTACAGCATCTTTACCCGAGGTGATCTGCTGTCATCTCTTCAGACTACAGCAGCTTTACCTGAGGTGATCATACTGTCATCTCTACAAACTACAGCAGCTTTACCTGAGGTGATCATACTGTCATCTCTACAAACTACAGCAGCTTTACCTGAGGTGATCATACTGTCATCTCTACAGACTACAGCATCTTTACCTGAGGTGATCTGCTGTCATCTCTTCAGACTACAGCAGCTTTACCTGAGGTGATCATACTGTCATCTCTACAAACTACAGCAGCTTTACCTGAGGTGTTCATACTGTCATCTCTACAAACTACAGCAGCTTTAACTGAGGTGATCATACTTTCATCTCTACAAACTACAGCAGCTTAACCTGAGGTGATCATACTGTCATCTCTACAGACTACAGCAGCTTTACCTGAGGTGATCATACTGTCATCTCTACAAACTACAGCAGCTTTACCTGAGGTGATCATACTGTCATCTCTACAAACTACAGCAGCTTTACCTGAGGTGATCATACTGTCATCTCTACAAACTACAGCAGCTTTACCTGAGGTGATCATACTGTCATCTCTACAGACTACAGCAGCGTTACCTGAGGTGATCATACTGTCATCTCTACAAACTACAGCAGCTTTACCTGAGGTGATCATACTGTCATCTCTACAAACTACATCAGCTTTACCTGAGGTGATCTGCTGTCATCTCTACAGACTACAGCAGATTTACCTGAGGTGATCATACTGTCATCTCTACAAACTACAGCAGCTTTACCTGAGGTGATCATACTGTCATCTCTACAAACTACAGCAGCTTAACCTGAGGTGATCATACTGTCATCTCTACAAACTACAGCAGCTTTACCTGAGGTGATCATACTGTCATCTCTACAGACTACAGCAGGTTTACCTGAGGTGATCATACTGTCATCTCTACAAACTACAGCAGCTTTACCTGAGGTGATCAGACTACAGCATCTTTACCCGAGGTGATCTGCTGTCATCTCTTCAGACTACAGCAGCTTTACCTGAGGTGATCATACTGTCATCTCTACAAACTACAGCAGCTTTACCTGAGGTGATCATACTGTCATCTCTACAAACTACAGCAGCTTTACCTGAGGTGATCATACTGTCATCTCTACAGACTACAGCATCTTTACCTGAGGTGATCTGCTGTCATCTCTTCAGACTACAGCAGCTTTACCTGAGGTGATCATACTGTCATCTCTACAAACTACAGCAGCTTTACCTGAGGTGTTCATACTGTCATCTCTACAAACTACAGCAGCTTTACCTGAGGTGATCATACTGTCATCTCTACAAACTACAGCAGCTTAACCTGAGGTGATCATACTGTCATCTCTACAAACTACAGCAGCTTAACCTAAGGTGATCATACTGTCATCTCTACAAACTACAGCAGCTTTACCTGAGGTGATCATACTGTCATCTCTACAGACTACAGCAGGTTTACCTGAGGTGATCATACTGTCATCTCTACAAACTACAGCAGCTTTACCTGAGGTGATCAGACTACAGCATCTTTACCCGAGGTGATCTGCTGTCATCTCTTCAGACTACAGCAGCTTTACCTGAGGTGATCATACTGTCATCTCTACAAACTACAGCAGCTTTACCTGAGGTGATCATACTGTCATCTCTACAAACTACAGCAGCTTTACCTGAGGTGATCATACTGTCATCTCTACAGACTACAGCATCTTTACCTGAGGTGATCTGCTGTCATCTCTTCAGACTACAGCAGCTTTACCTGAGGTGATCATACTGTCATCTCTACAAACTACAGCAGCTTTACCTGAGGTGTTCATACTGTCATCTCTACAAACTACTGCAGCTTTAACTGAGGTGATCATACTTTCATCTCTACAAACTACAGCAGCTTAACCTGAGGTGATCATACTGTCATCTCTACAGACTACAGCAGCTTTACCTGAGGTGATCATACTGTCATCTCTACAAACTACAGCAGCTTTACCTGAGGTGATCATACTGTCATCTCTACAAACTACAGCAGCTTTACCTGAGGTGATCATACTGTCATCTCTACAAACTACAGCAGCTTTACCTGAGGTGATCATACTGTCATCTCTACAGACTACAGCAGCGTTACCTGAGGTGATCATACTGTCATCTCTACAAACTACAGCAGCTTTACCTGAGGTGATCATACTGTCATCTCTACAAACTACATCAGCTTTACCTGAGGTGATCTGCTGTCATCTCTACAGACTACAGCAGATTTACCTGAGGTGATCATACTGTCATCTCTACAAACTACAGCAGCTTTACCTGAGGTGATCATACTGTCATCTCTACAAACTACAGCAGCTTAACCTGAGGTGATCATACTGTCATCTCTACAAACTACAGCAGCTTTACCTGAGGTGATCATACTGTCATCTCTACAGACTACAGCAGGTTTACCTGAGGTGATCATACTGTCATCTCTACAAACTACAGCAGCTTTACCTGAGGTGATCAGACTACAGCATCTTTACCCGAGGTGATCTGCTGTCATCTCTTCAGACTACAGCAGCTTTACCTGAGGTGATCATACTGTCATCTCTACAAACTACAGCAGCTTTACCTGAGGTGATCATACTGTCATCTCTACAAACTACAGCAGCTTTACCTGAGGTGATCATACTGTCATCTCTACAGACTACAGCATCTTTACCTGAGGTGATCTGCTGTCATCTCTTCAGACTACAGCAGCTTTACCTGAGGTGATCATACTGTCATCTCTACAAACTACAGCAGCTTTACCTGAGGTGTTCATACTGTCATCTCTACAAACTACAGCAGCTTTAACTGAGGTGATCATACTTTCATCTCTACAAACTACAGCAGCTTAACCTGAGGTGATCATACTGTCATCTCTACAGACTACAGCAGCTTTACCTGAGGTGATCATACTGTCATCTCTACAAACTACAGCAGCTTTACCTGAGGTGATCATACTGTCATCTCTACAAACTACAGCAGCTTTACCTGAGGTGATCATACTGTCATCTCTACAAACTACAGCAGCTTTACCTGAGGTGATCATACTGTCATCTCTACAGACTACAGCAGCGTTACCTGAGGTGATCATACTGTCATCTCTACAAACTACAGCAGCTTTACCTGAGGTGATCATACTGTCATCTCTACAAACTACATCAGCTTTACCTGAGGTGATCTGCTGTCATCTCTACAGACTACAGCAGATTTACCTGAGGTGATCATACTGTCATCTCTACAAACTACAGCAGCTTTACCTGAGGTGATCATACTGTCATCTCTACAAACTACAGCAGCTTAACCTGAGGTGATCATACTGTCATCTCTACAAACTACAGCAGCTTTACCTGAGGTGATCATACTGTGATCTCTACAGACTACAGCAGGTTTACCTGAGGTGATCATACTGTCATCTCTACAAACTACAGCAGCTTTACCTGAGGTGATCAGACTACAGCATCTTTACCCGAGGTGATCTGCTGTCATCTCTTCAGACTACAGCAGCTTTACCTGAGGTGATCATACTGTCATCTCTACAAACTACAGCAGCTTTACCTGAGGTGATCATACTGTCATCTCTACAAACTACAGCAGCTTTACCTGAGGTGATCATACTGTCATCTCTACAGACTACAGCATCTTTACCTGAGGTGATCTGCTGTCATCTCTTCAGACTACAGCAGCTTTACCTGAGGTGATCATACTGTCATCTCTACAAACTACAGCAGCTTTACCTGAGGTGTTCATACTGTCATCTCTACAAACTACAGCAGCTTTACCTGAGGTGATCATACTGTCATCTCTACAAACTACAGCAGCTTAACCTGAGGTGATCATACTGTCATCTCTACAAACTACAGCAGCTTAACCTAAGGTGATCATACTGTCATCTCTACAAACTACAGCAGCTTTACCTGAGGTGATCATACTGTCATCTCTACAGACTACAGCAGGTTTACCTGAGGTGATCATACTGTCATCTCTACAAACTACAGCAGCTTTACCTGAGGTGATCAGACTACAGCATCTTTACCCGAGGTGATCTGCTGTCATCTCTTCAGACTACAGCAGCTTTACCTGAGGTGATCATACTGTCATCTCTACAAACTACAGCAGCTTTACCTGAGGTGATCATACTGTCATCTCTACAAACTACAGCAGCTTTACCTGAGGTGATCATACTGTCATCTCTACAGACTACAGCATCTTTACCTGAGGTGATCTGCTGTCATCTCTTCAGACTACAGCAGCTTTACCTGAGGTGATCATACTGTCATCTCTACAAACTACAGCAGCTTTACCTGAGGTGTTCATACTGTCATCTCTACAAACTACTGCAGCTTTAACTGAGGTGATCATACTTTCATCTCTACAAACTACAGCAGCTTAACCTGAGGTGATCATACTGTCATCTCTACAGACTACAGCAGCTTTACCTGAGGTGATCATACTGTCATCTCTACAAACTACAGCAGCTTTACCTGAGGTGATCATACTGTCATCTCTACAAACTACAGCAGCTTTACCTGAGGTGATCATACTGTCATCTCTACAAACTACAGCAGCTTTACCTGAGGTGATCATACTGTCATCTCTACAGACTACAGCAGCGTTACCTGAGGTGATCATACTGTCATCTCTACAAACTACAGCAGCTTTACCTGAGGTGATCATACTGTCATCTCTACAAACTACATCAGCTTTACCTGAGGTGATCTGCTGTCATCTCTACAGACTACAGCAGATTTACCTGAGGTGATCATACTGTCATCTCTACAAACTACAGCAGCTTTACCTGAGGTGATCATACTGTCATCTCTACAAACTACAGCAGCTTAACCTGAGGTGATCATACTGTCATCTCTACAAACTACAGCAGCTTTACCTGAGGTGATCATACTGTCATCTCTACAGACTACAGCAGGTTTACCTGAGGTGATCATACTGTCATCTCTACAAACTACAGCAGCTTTACCTGAGGTGATCAGACTACAGCATCTTTACCCGAGGTGATCTGCTGTCATCTCTTCAGACTACAGCAGCTTTACCTGAGGTGATCATACTGTCATCTCTACAAACTACAGCAGCTTTACCTGAGGTGATCATACTGTCATCTCTACAAACTACAGCAGCTTTACCTGAGGTGATCATACTGTCATCTCTACAGACTACAGCATCTTTACCTGAGGTGATCTGCTGTCATCTCTTCAGACTACAGCAGCTTTACCTGAGGTGATCATACTGTCATCTCTACAAACTACAGCAGCTTTACCTGAGGTGTTCATACTGTCATCTCTACAAACTACAGCAGCTTTAACTGAGGTGATCATACTTTCATCTCTACAAACTACAGCAGCTTAACCTGAGGTGATCATACTGTCATCTCTACAGACTACAGCAGCTTTACCTGAGGTGATCATACTGTCATCTCTACAAACTACAGCAGCTTTACCTGAGGTGATCATACTGTCATCTCTACAAACTACAGCAGCTTTACCTGAGGTGATCATACTGTCATCTCTACAAACTACAGCAGCTTTACCTGAGGTGATCATACTGTCATCTCTACAGACTACAGCAGCGTTACCTGAGGTGATCATACTGTCATCTCTACAAACTACAGCAGCTTTACCTGAGGTGATCATACTGTCATCTCTACAAACTACATCAGCTTTACCTGAGGTGATCTGCTGTCATCTCTACAGACTACAGCAGATTTACCTGAGGTGATCATACTGTCATCTCTACAAACTACAGCAGCTTTACCTGAGGTGATCATACTGTCATCTCTACAAACTACAGCAGCTTTACCTGAGGTGATCATACTGTCATCTCTTCAATCTACAGCAGCTTTACCTGAGGTGATCATACTGTCATCTCTACAAACTACAGCAGCTTTACCTGAGGTGATCATACTGTCATCTCTACAAACTACAGCAGCTTTACCTGAGGTGATCATACTGTTATCTCTACAAACTACAGCAGCTTTACCTGAGGTGATCATACTGTCATCTCTACAAACTACAGCAGCTTTACCTGAGGTGATCATACTGTCATCTCTACAAACTACAGCAGCTTTACCTGAGGTGATCATACTGTTATCTCTACAAACTACAGCAGCTTTACCTGAGGTGATCATACTGTCATCTCTACAAACTACAGCAGCTTTACCTGAGGTGATCATACTGTCATCTCTACAAACTACAGCAGCTTTACATGAGGTGATCATACTGTCATCTCTACAAATTACAGCAGCTTTACCTGAGGTGATCATACTGTCATCTCAACAGATTCCAGCAGGTTTACCTGAGGTGATCATACTGTCATCTCTACAAACTACAGCAGCTTTACCTGAGGTGATCATACTGTCATCTCTACAAACTACAGCAGCTTTACCTGAGGTGATCATACTGTCATCTCTACAAACTACAGCAGCTTCACCTGAGGTGATCATACTGTCATCTCTACAAACTACAACAGCTTTACCTGAGGTGATCATACTGTCATCTCTACAAACTACAGCAGCTTTACCTGAGGTGATCATACTGTTATCTCTACAAACTACAGCAGCTTTACCTGAGGTGATCATACTGTCATCTCTACAAACTACAGCAGCTTTACCTGAGGTGATCATACTGTCATCTCTACAAACTACAGCAGCTTTACCTGAGGTGATCATACTGTCATCTCTACAAACTACAGCAGCTTTACCTGAGGTGATCATACTGTCATCTCTACAAACTACAGCAGCTTTACATGAGGTGATCATACTGTCATCTCTACAAATTACAGCAGCTTTACCTGAGGTGATCATACTGTCATCTCAACAGATTCCAGCAGGTTTACCTGAGGTGATCATACTGTCATCTCTACAAACTACAGCAGCTTTACCTGAGGTGATCATACTGTCATCTCTACAAACTACAGCAGCTTTACCTGAGGTGATCATACTGTCATCTCTACAAACTACAGCAGCTTTACCTGAGGTGATCATACTGTCATCTCTACAAACTACAGCATCTTTACCCGAGGTGATCTGCTGTCATCTCTTCAGACTACAGAAGCTTTACCTGAGGTGATCATACTGTCATCTCTACAAACTACAGCAGCTTTACCTGAGGTGATCATACTGTCATCTCTACAAACTACAGCAGCTTTACCTGAGGTGATCATACTGTCATCTCTACAGACTACAGCATCTTTACCTGAGGTGATCTGCTGTCATCTCTTCAGACTACAGCAGCTTTACCTGAGGTGATCATACTGTCATCTCTACAGACTACAGCAGCTTTACCTGAGGTGATCATACTGTCATCTCTACAAACTACAGCAGCTTTACCTGAGGTGATCATACTGTCATCTCTACAAACTACAGCAGCTTAACCTGAGGTGATCATACTGTCATCTCTACAGACTACAGCAGCTTTACCTGAGGTGATCATACTGTCATCTCTACAAACTACAGCAGCTTTACCTGAGGTGATCATACTGTCATCTCTACAAACTACAGCAGCTTTACCTGAGGTGATCATACTGTCATCTCTACAGACTACAGCAGCGTTACCTGAGGTGATCATACTGTCATCTCTACAAACTACAGCAGCTTTACCTGAGGTGATCATACTGTCATCTCTACAAACTACATCAGCTTTACCTGAGGTGATCTGCTGTCATCTCTACAGACTACAGCAGATTTACCTGAGGTGATCATACTGTCATCTCTACAAACTACAGCAGCTTTACCTGAGGTGATCATACTGTTATCTCTACAAACTACAGCAGCTTTACCTGAGGTGATCATACTGTCATCTCTACAAACTACAGCAGCTTTACCTGAGGTGATCATACTGTCATCTCTACAAATTACAGCAGCTTTACCTGAGGTGATCATACTGTCATCTCTACAAACTACAGCAGCTTTACCTGAGGTGATCATACTGTCATCTCTACAGACTACAGCAGGTTTACCTGAGGTGATCATACTGTCATCTCTACAAACTACAGCAGCTTTACCTGAGGTGATCAGACTACAGCATCTTTACCCGAGGTGATCTGCTGTCATCTCTTCAGAATACAGCAGCTTTACCTGAGGTGATCATACTGTCATCTCTACAAACTACAGCAGCTTTACCTGAGGTGATCATACTGTCATCTCTACAGACTACAGCAGGTTGACCTGAGGTGATCATACTGTCATCTCTACAAACTACAGCAGCTTTACCTGAGGTGATCATTCTGTTATCTCTGCAAACTACAGCAGCTTTACCTGAGGTGATCATACTGTCATCTCTACAAACTACAGCAGCTTTACCTGAGGTGATCATACTGTCATCTCTACAAATTACAGCAGCTTTACCTGAGGTGATCATACTGTCATCTCAACAGATTACAGCAGGTTTACCTGAGGTGATCATACTGTCATCTCTACAAACTACAGCAGCTTTACCTGAGGTGATCATACTGTCATCTCTACAAACTACAGCAGCTTTACCTGAGGTGATCATACTGTCATCTCTACAAACTACAGCAGCTTCACCTGAGGTGATCATACTGTCATCTCTACAAACTACAGCAGCTTTACCTGAGGTGATCATACTGTCATCTCTACAAACTACAGCAGCTTTACCTGAGGTGATCTGCTGTCATCTCTTCAGACTACAGCAGCTTTACCTGAGGTGATCATACTGTCATCTCTACAAACTACAGCAGCTTTTCCTGAAGTGATCATACTGTCATCTCTACAAACTACAGCAGCTTAACCTGAGGTGATCATACTGTCATCTCTACAAACTACAGCAGTTTTACCTGAGTTGATCATACTGTCATCTCTACAAACTACAGCAGCTTTACCTGAGGTGATAATACTGTCATCTCTACAAACTACAGCAGCTTTACCTGAGGTGATCATACTGTCATCTCTACAGACTACAGCAGGTTTACCTGAGGTGATCATACTGTCATCTCTACAAACTACAGCAGCTTTACCTGAGGTGATCATACTGTCATCTCTACAAACTACAGCAGCTTTACCTGAGGTGATCATACTGTCATCTCTACAAACTACAGCAGCTTTACCTGAGGTGATCTGCTGTCATCTCTTCAGACTACAGCAGCTTTACCTGAGGTGATCATACTGTCATCTCTACAAACTACAGCAGCTTAACCTGAGGTGATCATACTGTCATCTCTACAAACTACAGCAGCTTTACCTGAGGTGTTCATACTGTCATCTCTACAAACTACAGCAGCTTTACCTGAGGTGATCATACTGTCATCTCTACAAACTACAACAGCTTAACCTGAGGTGATCATACTGTCATCTCTACAAACTACAGCAGCTTAACCTGAGGTGATCATACTGTCATCTCTACAAACTACAGCAGCTTTACCTGAGGTGATCATACTGTCATCTTTACAGACTACAGCAGGTTTACCTGAGGTGATCATACTGTCATCTCTACAAACTACAGCAGCTTTACCTGAGGTGATCAGACTACAGCATCTTTACCCGAGGTGATCTGCTGTCATCTCTTCAGACTACAGCAGCTTTACCTGAGGTGATCATACTGGCATCTCTACAAACTACAGCAGCTTTACCTGAGGTGATCATACTGTCATCTCTACAGACTACAGCAGGTTTACCTGAGGTGATCATACTGTCATCTCTACAAACTACAGCAGCTTTACCTGAGGTGATCATACTGTCATCTCTACAAACTACAGCAGCTTTACCTGAGGTGATCATACTGTCATCTCTACAAACTACAGCAGCTTTACCTGAGGTGATCATACTGTCATCTCTACAAACTACAGCAGCTTTACCTGAGGTGATCATACTGTCATCTCTAAAAACTACAGCAGCTTTACCTGAGGTGATCATACTGTCATCTCTACAAACTACAGCAGCTTAACCTGAGGTGATCATACTGTCATCTCTACAAACTACAGCAGCTTTACCTGAGGTGTTCATACTGTCATCTCTACAAACTACAGCAGCTTTACCTGAGGTGATCATACTGTCATCTCTACAAACTACAGCAGCTTAACCTGAGGTGATCATACTGTCATCTCTACA
Source organism: Salmo salar (assembly GCF_965601325.2). Taxonomy (NCBI): domain Eukaryota; kingdom Metazoa; phylum Chordata; class Actinopteri; order Salmoniformes; family Salmonidae; genus Salmo; species Salmo salar. The sequence continues at coordinate 1,002,649 of NW_027675395.1, forward strand.
AACTACAGCAGCTTAACCTGAGGTGATCATACTGTCATCTCTACAAACTACAGCAGCTTTACCTGAGGTGATCATACTGTCATCTCTACAAACTACAGCAGCTTTACCTGAGGTGATCAGACTACATCATCTTTACCCGAGGTGATCTGCTGTCATCTCTTCAGACTACAGCAGCTTTACCTGAGGTGATCATACTGTCATCTCTACAAACTACAGCAGCTTTACCTGAGGTGATCATACTGTCATCTCTACAGACTACAGCAGGTTTACCTGAGGTGATCATACTGTCATCTCTACAAACTACAGCAGCTTTACCTGAGGTGATCATACTGTCATCTCTACAAACTACAGCAGCTTTACCTGAGGTGATCATACTGTCATCTCTACAAACTACAGCAGCTTTACCTGAGGTGATCATACTGTCATCTCTACAAACTACAGCAGCTTTACCTGAGGTGATCATACTGTCATCTCTACAAACTACAGCAGCTTTACCTGAGGTGATCATACTGTCATCTCTACAAACTACAGCAGCTTTACCTGAGGTGATCTGCTGTCATCTCTTCAGACTACAGCAGCTTTACCTGAGGTGATCATACTGTCATCTCTACAAACTACAGCAGCTTAACCTGAGGTGATCATACTGTCATCTCTACAAACTACAGCAGCTTTACCTGAGGTGTTCATACTGTCATCTCTACAAACTACAGCAGCTTTACCTGAGGTGATCATACTGTCATCTCTACAAACTACAGCAGCTTAACCTGAGGTGATCATACTGTCATCTCTACAAACTACAGCAGCTTAACCTGAGGTGATCATACTGTCATCTCTACAAACTACAGCAGCTTTACCTGAGGTGATCATACTGTCATCTCTACAGACTACAGCAGGTTTACCTGAGGTGATCATACTGTCATCTCTACAAACTACAGCAGCTTTACCTGAGGTGATCAGACTACAGCATCTTTACCCGAGGTGATCTGCTGTCATCTCTTCAGACTACAGCAGCTTTACCTGAGGTGATCATACTGTCATCTCTACAAACTACAGCAGCTTTACCTGAGGTGATCATACTGTCATCTCTACAGACTACAGCAGGTTTACCTGAGGTGATCATACTGTCATCTCTACAAACTACAGCAGCTTTACCTGAGGTGATCATACTGTCATCTCTACAAACTACAGCAGCTTTACCTGAGGTGATCATACTGTCATCTCTACAAACTACAGCAGCTTTACCTGAGGTGATCATACTGTCATCTCTACAAACTACAGCAGCTTTACCTGAGGTGATCATACTGTCATCTCTACAAACTACAGCAGATTAACCTGAGGTGATCTCCCTGAGGTGATGTAGTCTGTACTTTCTGTGTCTCTGTCTGTGTGTGACGTTTCGCTAAATGTCTACGCCTGTACGTGTGGAACTGTGCTTGTGTCGCGGCGTGTTGATTTAACACAGGAAGAACTGTCCAGTGCTGCTATTACTACCCTGTGTGTGTTCCTGAAGAGAGCCTATCAATCCTTTTTACTGGACATTTCAGTTCACTGCCTACGGGACCCCCCCTCACCCCCACCTCACCACTGTCTCCCCCCCTGTCTCCCTCTTCCTCACCCCTGTCTCCCCCTTCTCACCCCTGTCTCCCCCTTCCTCACTCCTGTCTCACCCCTGTCTCCCCCTTGCTCACCTCTTACTCCCCCTTCCTCACCCCTGTCTCCCCTTCCTCCCCCCTGTCTCCCCCTTCCTCGGCTCTGTCTACCCCTTCCTCCCCCGTCTCCCCTTCCTCCCCCCTGTCTCCCCCTTCCTCACCCCTGTCTCCCCCGTCTCACCCCTGTCTCCCCGTCTCACCCCTGTCTCCTCCGTCTCACCCCTGTCTCCCCCTGTCTCACCCCTGCCTCACCCCTGTTTCCCCCTGTGTCCCCCCCCGCCTCACCCCTGTCTCTATATTGTTTCCCCTGTATCTCCCCTGTCTCACCCCGTCTCACCCCTGTCTCTATTGTTTCCCATGTATCACCCCTGTATCACTCCCGCCTCACTCGCACCTTACCCCTGTCTCACCCCTGTCTCCATTGTCTCACCTGTCTCACCTCTGTCTCAGCTGCCTCACCCCTGTCTCACCCCCACCTCACCTCTGTCTCCCTCGTCTCCCCCGTCTCACCCCTGTATCACCCTCGTCTCCTCCCTGTCGCCCTCATCTCCCCCCACGACTTCAGGACCTATTGCCTAGTGACTCTGAGAACATCTCTCCCTCCTCTCCCTCCTCTCCCCCTCTCGCCAGGGCCCCATACCTCCCTCTGACCAGACTACATAGAGCCTTAATATTGACCCTTGTCCTGCATTAGTCTATAAAGCTGTTAAATCTTAACCTCTCCCCTACATTGGACCCATAGCCTCGTAAATCAACAGTCATATCACAGGCCTTATCGCTTAGTAACCACTGGTGACTTAATGCAGTGTCTGGTCTGGCTCCAGATTCTGACTCAGTCTCACTGCTGTAGCATTCCTTCCTTACCATACCTGCTGTAGCATACCTTTCTGTAGCATACCTGCTGTAGCATAACTGCTGTAGCATACCTTCTGTAGCATACCTTCTGTAGCATACCTTCTGTAGCATACCTGCTGTAGCATACCTTCTGTAGCATATCTGCTGTAGCATACCTACTGTAGCATACCCGTAGCATACCTGCTTTAGCATACCTGCTGTAGCATACCTTCTGTAGCATACCTGCTTTAGCATACCTGCTGTAGCATACCTGCTGTAGCATACCTTCTGTAGCATACCTACTGTAGCATACCTTCTGTAGCATACCTGCTGTAGAAACCCTTCTGTAGCATACCTGCTGTAGCATACCTTCTGTAGCATACCTTCTGTGGCATACCTGTAGGATACCTGCTGAAGCATACCGGCTGAAGTATACCTGCTGAAGCATACCTGCTGTAGCATACCTGCTGTAGCATACCTGCTGTAGCATACCTTCTGTAGCATACCTGCTGTAGCATACCTACTGTAGCATACCCGTATAAATACCTGCTTTAGCATACCTTCTGTAGCATACCTTCTGTAGCATACCTGCTTTAGCATACCTGCTGTAGCATACCTTCTGTAGCATACCTGCTGGTGCATACCTTCTGTAGCATACCTGCTGTAGAATACCTTCTGTAGCATACCTTCTGTAGCATACCTTCTGTAGCATACCTTCTGTAGCATACCTTCTGTAGCATACCTGTAGTATACCTGCTTTAGCATACCTGCTGTAGCATACCTTCTGTAGCATACCTGCTTTAGCATACCTGCTGTAGCATACCTGCTGTAGCATACCTTCTGTAGCATACCCGTAGCATACCTGCTTTAGCATACCTGCTGTAGCATACCTTCTGTAGCATACCTGCTTTAGCATACCTGCTGTAGCATACCTGCTGTAGCATACCTTCTGTAGCATACCTACTGTAGCATACCTTCTGTAGCATACCTGCTGTAGAAACCCTTCTGTAGCATACCTGCTGTAGCATACCTTCTGTAGCATACCTTCTGTGGCATACCTGTAGGATACCTGCTGAAGCATACCGGCTGAAGTATACCTGCTGAAGCATACCTGCTGTAGCATACCTGCTGTAGCATACCTGCTGTAGCATACCTTCTGTAGCATACCTGCTGTAGCATACCTACTGTAGCATACCCGTATAAATACCTGCTTTAGCATACCTTCTGTAGCATACCTTCTGTAGCATACCTGCTTTAGCATACCTGCTGTAGCATACCTTCTGTAGCATACCTGCTGGTGCATACCTTCTGTAGCATACCTGCTGTAGAATACCTTCTGTAGCATACCTTCTGTAGCATACCTTCTGTAGCATACCTTCTGTAGCATACCTTCTGTAGCATACCTGTAGTATACCTGCTGAAGCATACCTTCTGCAGCATACCTGCTGTAGCATACCTTTAGAATACCTGCTCTAGCATACCTGCTGTAGCATACCTGATGTAGAATACCTGCTGTAGAATACCTGGTTTAGCATACCTGCTGTAGAATACCTGCTGTAGAATACCTGCTGTAGCATACCTGAAGAATACCTGCTTTAGCATACCTGCTGTAGAATACCTGCTGTAGTATACCTGATGTAGAATACCTACTTTAGCATACCTGCTGTAGAATACCTGCTGCAGCATACCTTCTGCAGAATACCTGCTTTAGCATACCTTTAGAATACCTGCTTTAGCATACCTGATGTAGCATACCTGCTGGAGCATACCTGCTGTAGAATACCTGCTGTAGCATACCTGCTGTAGCATACCTGCTGTAGCATACCTTTAGAATACCTGCTTTAGCATACCTGCTGTAGAATACCTGCTGTAGTATACCTGATGTAGAATACCTACCTTAGCATACCTGCTGTAGAATACCTGCTGCAGCATACTTTCTGCAGCATACCTTCTTTAGCATACCTTTAGAATACCTGATTTAGCATACCTGCTGTAGAATACCTGCTGGAGCATACCTGCTGTAGAATACCTGCTGTAGCATACCTGCTGTAGCATACCTGCTGTAGCATACCTTTAGAATACCTGCTTTAGCATACCTGCTGTAGAATACCTGTTGTAGAATACCTGCTGTGGAATACCTGCTGTAGCATACCTGCTGGAGAATACCTGTTGCAGATGCACAGTATCTGGTAATGTAGATATATTCAATCTGACTGCTGCAGCATACCTGCTGTGGAATACCTGCTGCAGATGCACAGTATCTGGTTATGTAGACATATTCAATCTGACTGCTGCAGCATACCTGCTGTAGAATACCTGCTGTAGCATACCTGCTTTAGAATACCTGCTGCAGCATAGAATACCTGCTGCAGCATACCTGCTGGAGCATACCTGCCATAGAATACCTGCTGCAGATGCACAGTATCTGGTTATGTAGACATATTCAATCTGACTGCTGTAGCATACCTGCTGGAGCATACCTGCTGTAGCATACCTGCTGGAGCATACCTGCTGGAGCATACCTGCTGGAGCATACCTACTGTAGAATACCTGCTGTAGAATACCTGCTGTAGCATACCTGCTGCAGCATACCTGCTGCAGCATACCTGCTGTAGAATACCTGCTGTAGAATACCTGCTGCAGATGCACAGTATCTGGTTATGTAGACATATTCAATCTGACTGAAATACAAAGTAATGCTGTGGGTGCACTAATGGTATTGCAGGTGCTGGGCATGTAGGTGGCCCATCCCCCAGTTCTGGTGAGTGTGAACGGGTCTTTCCCGGCCTATTCTAGTTTAGCCCGGCTTTGCAGCCTAGAGACAGACTTTGCCCTCTCGTCTCCTCTCGCTCTGTGTGTTTGTACAGTCTGCTGGGCTGCTATCATGATGACCGTCCAGCTGTTGTACCTAGATTGCAGCTGGCCTGACTGACCTCTTGTAGGGAAAGCTGACTGGACAATCAGATACTGGGGTTATCGCTGTCGTTACCTCTTGTACCTGCAGCAATGACTACCACCTCTTTCTTTCTTTTCCCCTGTCTTTCCCTCAGTTTTCTCTCTCTCTCTCTCTCTCTCTCTCTCTCTCTCTCTCTGTCTGTCTGTCTGTCTGTCTGTCTGTCTGTCTGTCTGTCTGTCTGTCTGTCTGTCTGTCTGTCTGTCTGTCTGTCTGTCTGTCTGTCTGTCTGTCTGTCTGTCTCTCTCTCTCTCGCTCTGTCTCTCTCTCTCTTTCTCTGTCTCTCGCTGTCTCTCTCTGTCTGTCTCTGTCTCTGTCTCTCTGTCTCTCTGTCTCTCTCTCTGTCTCTCTGTCTCTCTCTCTCTGTCTCTCTCTCTGTCTATCTCTCTGTCTGTCTCTCTCTGTCTCTCTCTCTGTCTGTCTCTCTCTGTCTCTCTCTCTGTCTCTGTCTATCTCTCTCTCTGTCTCTCTCTCTGTCTCTCTTACTCTTTCTCTGTGTCTGTCTCTGTCTCTGCCTGTCTCTCTCACCTGCTGTCCAGCATTTGAGCAGCACTCCTCTTTCAAGTCAAGTCAGTGTAGAGATGTTCCACAGATCCATCTCTATATTAAACAGTGGAGAGATGTTCCACAGATCCATCTCTATATTAAACAGTGGAGAGATGTTCCACAGATCCATCTCTATATTAAACAGTGGAGTGATGTTCCACAGATCCATCTCTATATTAAACAGTGGAGTGATGTTCCACAGATCCATCTCTATATTAAACAGTGGAGTGATGTTCCACAGATCCATCTCTATATTAGAGGGGGAGGGGGGAGGAGGGGGGAGGAGAGGGGGGAGGAGAAGAGAGGGTTGGCAGTAGGATAGGGGGAGGAGAGGAGGATGGCAGTAGGACAGGGGGGAGGAGGAGAGGAGGATGGCAGTAGGACAGGGGGGAGGAGGAGAGGAGGATGCCAGTAGGACAGGGGAAGGAGGAGAGAAAGATGGCAGTAGGACAGGGCAGGGAGAGGAGGATGGCAGTAGGACAGGGAGTGGAGGAGAGGAGGATGGCAGTAGGATAGGTGAGGGGAGGAGAGGAGGATGGCAGTAGGACAGGGGGAGGAGGAGAGGAGGATGGCAGTAGGACAGGGAGTAGGGGGAGAGGAGGATGGCAGTAGGATGGGGGGAGGAGGAGAGGAGGATGGCAGTAGGACAGGGTAAGGAGGAGAGGAGGATGCCAGTAGGACAGGGGGGGAGGAGAGAAAGATGGCAGTAGAACAGGGAAGGGAGAGGAGGATGGCAGTAGGACAGGAGGAGGAGGAGAGGAGGATGGCAGTAGGACAGGGGGGAGGAGGAGAGGAGGATGGCAGTAGGACAGGGGGAGGAGGAGAGAAAGATGGCACTAGAACAGGGAAGGGAGAGGAGGATGGCAGTAGGACAGGTAGAGGAGGAGAAGAGGATGGCAGTAGGACAGGGGGGGAGGAGAGGAGGAGGGCAGTAGGACTCGGGGTAGGAGGAGATGAGTATGGCAGTAGGACAGGGGGGGAGGAGAGAAAGATGGCAGTAGAACAGGGAAGGGAGAGGAGGATGGCAGTAGGACAGGAGGAGGAGGAGAGGAGGATGGCAGTAGGACAGGGGGGAGGAGGAGAGGAGGATGGCAGTAGGACAGGGGAAGGAGGAGAGGAGGATGCCAGTAGGACAGGGGGAGGAGGAGAGAAAGATGGCACTAGAACAGGGAAGGGAGAGGAGGATGGCAGTAGGACAGGTAGAGGAGGAGAAGAGGATGGCAGTAGGACAGGGGGGGAGGAGAGGAGGAGGGCAGTAGGACTCGGGGTAGGAGGAGATGAGTATGGCAGTAGGACAGGGGGGAGTATAGGAGGATAGCAGTAGGACAGGGTGAGGAGGAGAGGAGGCTGGCAGTAGGACAGGGGGGAGGAAGGGGAGGAGGATGGCAGTAGGACAGGGGGAGAGAGGAGAGGAGGATTGCAGTAGGACAGGGAAAGGAGGAGAGGAGGATGGCAGTAGGACGGGGGGAGGAGGAGAGGAGGATGGCAGTAGGACAGTGGAGAGGGAGAGGAGGCAGGCAGTAGGACACGGAGAGAGGAGAGGAGGATTGCAGTAGGACAGGGAGAGAGGAGAGGAGGATGGCAGTAGGACAGGGGGAGGAGGAGAGGAGGATGGCAGTAGGACAGGGCGAGAGGAGGATTGCAGTAGGACGGGGGGAGTATGGCAGTAGGACAGGGGAGAGGAGGATGGCAGTAGGATAGGGGGGCGGAGGAGAGGAGGATGGCAGTAGGACAGGATGGAGGAGAGGAGAGGAAGATGGCAGTAGGATGGGGAGAGAAGAGGAGAGGAGGATGACAGTAGGACGGGGGGAGTATGCCAGTAGGACAGGGAAGAGGAAGAGAGGAGGAGAAGAGGATGGCAGTAGGACAGGGGGAGGAGAGGAGGATGGCAGTAGAACAGGGAAGGGAGAGGAGGATGGCAGTAGGACAGGAGGAGGAGGAGAGGGGGATGGCAGTAGGACAGGGGGGGAGGAGGAGAGGAGGATGGCAGTAGGACAGGGTAGGGAGGAGAGGAGGATGCCAGTAGGACAGGGGGAGGAGGAGAGAAAGATGGCAGTAGAACAGGGAAGGGAGAGGAGGATGGCAGTAGGACAGGAGGCGGAGGAGAGGAGGATGGCAGTAGGACAGGGAGGGAGGAGAGGAGGATGGCAGTAGGACTCGGGGTAGGAGGAGAGGAGTATGGCAGTAGGACAGGGAGGAGTATAGGAGGATAGCAGTAGGACAGGGAAGGAGGAGAGGAGGCTGGCAGCAGGACAGGGGGGAGGAAGGGGAGGAGGATGGCAGTAGGACAGGGGGAGTGAGGAGAGGAGGATTGTAGTAGGACAGGGAGAGGAGGAGAGGAGGATGGCAGTAGGACGGGGGGAGGAGGAGAGGAGGATGGCAGTAGGACAGTGGAGAGGGAGAGGAGGATGGCAGTAGGACAGGGAGGGAGGAGAGGAGGATTGCAGTAGGACAGGGAGAGAGGAGAGGAGGATGGCAGTAGGACAGGGTGGGAGGAGAGGACGATGGCAGTAGGACAGGGAGAGAGGAGAGGAGGAAAGCAGTAGGACGGGGGGAGGATGGCAGTAGGACAGGAGTGAGGAGGATGGCAGTAGGATAGGGGGGCGGAGGAGAGGAGGATGGCAGTAGGACAGGGTAGAGAAGGAGAGGAGAGGAAGATGGCAGTAGGATGGGGAGAGAAGAGAGGAGGAGAAGAGGATGGCAGTAGAACAGGGGGAGGAGAGGAGGATAGCAGTGGGACAGGAGTAGGGGGAGAGGAGGATGGCAGTAGGACAGGGGGGAAGGAGGAGAGGAGAATGGCAGTAGGACAGGGAAAGGAGGAGAGGAGGATGGCTGTAGGATGGGGGAGGAGGAGAGGCGGAGAGAGGATTTCAGTAGGACAGGGTGGGGAGGAGAGAGGATTTCAGTAGGACAGGGGGAGGAGGAGAGGAGTATGGCAGTAGGATGGGGAGGAGGAGAGGAGTATGGCAGTAGGACGGGGGGGAGAAGGAGAGGAGGACGGCAGTAGGACAGGGGGGGGAGAGGAGGAGAGGAGGATGGCAGTAGGACAGGGAGGGAGGAGAGGAGAGAGGAGGATGGCAGTAGGACAGGGGGAAGGAGGAGAGGAGGAGAGGAGGATGGCATTAGGACAGGGCGAGAGGAGAGGAGAGAGGAGGATGGCAGTAGGACAGGGGCGAGAGGAGAGGAGGATGGCAGTAGGATGGGGGAGGAGGAGAGGAGGAGAGAGGATTTCAGTAGGACAGTGGGAGGAGGAGAGAGGATTTCAGTAGGACACGGGATGGAGGAGAGGAGGGTGGCAGTAGGACAGGGGGAGAAGAGGAGGATGGCAGTAGGAGAGGGGAGAGGAAGAGAGGAGGATGGCAATAGGATGGGGGAGGAGGAGAGGAGGCTGGCAGTAGGACAGGGGGAAGAGGAGGAGAAGAGAAGGATTGAAGAGGGGAACGGAGGAATTCATGATGTGAACTCTGGATCTCTCCCAGTTAGCATATTTGGTTCCTTGGAAGTTGTGGGAATGTACTTTTGTTCTTGGAATGAAGCCATACGTTTCCTGACCGGTGATACTGTACATACTTTAAAAGTTCTGAGAACGGATGTGAACATTTTTACCTCTTCTTGGCATATTCATTTTAAGGTTGCAGGGAGGGTCTGAGAACGTTTTACTATGGTTGCCTGAAAGTTGTCCGTCTCGCCTGGCACCGACGATCATACCACGCTCAAAGTAGCTTAGTTCACTCGTTTTACCCTTTCTAACGTTCAATAGAACAGTAACTGAATGCCTCGATGCCTTTCTGCCTGCTTTAATATAGCAAGCCACGGTCACGGCTCACTGTCTGTAGGAGCAAACTGTTTTCGTGAACGGGGTGGTGTACCTAACAAACTGTGTATATGAGTATACAGTATGTATATATGTTTTTCAATAACGTTCTTTGAACGTTACTAATGTTTTATTGTGTTTTTTTTATGGAACATTTTCTTAAAGTTCTGAGAACGACTTTAAATAGAACCATGAGGAAACCTGCAGAAAACGTTATGCTGAAGTACTGAAATAATCCCACAGGAGAACATTCCCAATATCAAACCAGTTTGAAAATGTTTCTAGAATATTACCAAAAAAATGTACATAAACGTAACCATGTTTGAACTTCCAGGAACTTCCATTCTGTTAAAGTATCGAAATGCCAGGAAATAACATTATATAGTCAAGTTCCTGCTGAGATTGTTCCCATTCCCAGAACGTTGTGGGAAAGGTTGTACGCAAAATAACTTTAGGACAACCACACTCTCACCACGCTCTATACCGAATATATGGTTCTCAGAACGTTATGTGGCTAGCTGGATTTTTCAAACAGGGTGCAGAGGAGAGACGTGACCCACAAGACCCATTGGCCTTGTGGATTCCTGGCACGTGTGGCGGTAGCATAGCACTATGCATTCTGGGTACACTGACCTCTACAAAGGGGGCTGGTGGTGATTGTTCGATGATTTCTGAAGCAACCCCCCCTCCCATATTGACTCCCCCCCCCCCCCTAGTAATTCAGTGATGGAATGGAAATGGGTATTTTTGTCTGTTGTACGTGAGCCGTGTGGAAGGTGTCGTGTGTGCTAGGATCTGTGATTGTAGTGACAGCAGCAGAAGATGTTTTGATTGACAGATGGAGGAGTATTGGTAGCCGTGTTGAGGGAGTCGTGTGTGCTAGGATCTGTGATTGTAGTGACAGCAGCAGAAGGTGTTTTGATTGACAGATGGAGGAGTACTGGTAGCCGTGTAGTGGGGGTATCGTGTGTGCTAGGATCTGTGATTGTAGTGACAGCAGCAGAAGGTGTTTTGATTGACAGATGGAGGAGTATTGGTAGCCGTGTAGTGGGATGTGGCCTGTCTTAGTTCCAGGCTGTTCTATCATGCATAGTCCTTGCCGCTCATTGTCACGTGTGACGTAGTGTGATATCTCTGCAGAGGAATTGCACCGTGGAACGATCATGGTCCGTTGTGACGTCGGACTGTGGATTTACTAGACCAAGTTGGTGGTAGGCATTTGGAAAGATTCAAAGATGCCAAGTCATTCTGATACAAATTGTTTATAACCAACAGGACTTGTCTTGAACTTCATCACTGTAAATGGATGACTGTTCTGTATTTCTTACCAGCTTACCAACTTCCTCACCTACAGTATCCTACCTCTGCTCTTACCCAGTGTAAACAGATCCTTAGGGAAAACTGTTGATTCAGGAGTGTTACACAAGTCTGCCAGGGCCTCGGCCTGCCAAGTGCCAACCCGTTAAGGTGTTCAGTACCGGGTTATACGGCGCTCTGAGACGGCGTGGCCTGGCATGAAGCCGCTCCCTGTTCACACATCTGACTGACTGACTGACTGACTGTTCTGTTCCCTGCTGACTGACTAACTGACTTGTTCTGTTCCCTGCTGACTGACTGACTGACTGTTCTGATCCCTGCTGACTGACTGACTGACTGACTGACTGACTGACTGACTGTTCTGTTCCCTGCTGACTAACTGACTGACTGACTGACTGACTGACTGACTGACTGTTCTGTTCCCTGCTGACTGACTGACTGACTGTTCTGTTCCCTGCTGACTGACTGACTGTTCTGTTCCCTGCTGACTGACTGACTTCTGTTCCTTGCTGACTGACTGTTCTGTTCCCTGCTGACTGACTGACTGACTGACTGACTGTTCTGTTCTGTTCTCTGCTGACTGACTGACTGACTGTTCTGTTCTGTTCTCTGCTGACTGACTGACTGACTGACTGACTGACTGTTCTGTTCTGTTCTCTGCTGACTGACTGACTGACTGACTGACTGTTCTGTTCCCTGCTGACTGACTGACTGACTGTTCTGTTCCCTGCTGACTGACTGACTGACTGGCTGACTGTTCTGTTCCCTGCTGTGTTACTGACAAAATTACATCCCCTATAAAAACAGGACCACTAATTGTTCCCTGCTGACTGACTGACTGACTGTTCTGTTCCCTGAACTCATTTACCTGCCACAGGAGCCAGCTACCTGTCATTTACCTGCCACTGACTGGAGAAGCAGGTGTCGCTTCAGGAGCCAGCTACCTGTCATTTACCTGCCACAGGAGCCAGCTACCTGTCATTTACCTGCCACAGGAGCCAGCCACCTGTCATTTACCTGCTTCAGGAGCCAGCTACCTGTCATTTACCTGCCACAGGAGCCAGCTACCTGTCATTTACCTGCCACAGGAGCCAACTACCTGTCAATTACCTGCTTCAGGAGCAAGCTACCTGTGATTTACCTGCTTCAGGAGCCAGCTACCTGTCACTTACCTGCATCAGGAGCAAGCTACCTGTCACTTACCTGCATCAGGAGCCAGCTACCTGTGATTTACCTGCTTCAGGAGCCAGCTACCTGTCATTTACCTGCCACAGGAGCCAGCTACCTGTCACTTACCTGCATCAGGAGCCAGCTACCTGTGATTTACCTGCTTCAGGAGCCAGCTACCTGTCATTTACCTGCTTCAGGAGCCAGCTACCTGTCATTTACCTGCTTCATGAGCCAGCTACCTGTCATTTACCTGCTTCAGGAGCCAGCTACCTGTCATGGTCACTGACTTACTGAGATAATGACATTTAAATGGCCATTGAAACCCCAAAGGCATTGCATGACTTTTACTTCATGAGGGTGGGGTTTGTATGTGCTTCTTGCTTGTAGGCTAATAATATATCTGAGCAGCCCACAGACCAGCCCATATCTCTAACCAGCCCACAGACCAGCCCATGTCTCTAACCAACCCACTGACCAGCCCATATCTCTAACCAGCCCATATCTCTAACCAGCCCACACACCAGCCCATATCTCTAACCAGCCCATATCTCTAACCAGCCCACAGACCAGCCCATATCTCTAACCAGCCCACAGACCAGCCCATATCTCTAACCAGCCCATATCTCTAACCAGCCCACATCTCTAACCAGACGACAGACCAGCCCATATCTCTAACCAGCCCACAGACCAGCCCATATCTCTGACCAGCCCATATCTCTAACCATCCCACTGACCAGCCCATATCTCTAACCAGCCCACAGACCAGCCCATATCTCTAACCAGCCCATACCTCTAACCAGCCCACAGACCAGTCCATATCTCTGACCAGCCCATATCTCAGACCAGCCCATACCTCTAACCAGCCCACAGACCAGCCCATATCTCTGACCAGCCCACAGACCAGCCCATATCTCTAACCAGCCCACAGACCAGCCCATATCTCTAACCAGCCCACAGACCAGCCCATATCTCTAACCAGCCCACATACCAGCCCATATCTCTAACCAGCCCACAGACCAGCCCATATCTCTAACCAGCCCACCGACCAGCCCATATCTCAGACCAGCCCATATCTCTGACCAGCCCATACCTCTAACCAGCCCACAGACCAGTCCATATCTCTGACCAGCCCATATCTCAGACCAGCCCATATCTCTAACCAGCCCACAGACCAGCCCATATCTCTGACCAGCCCACAGACCAGCCCATACCTCTAACCAGCCCTCAGACCAGCCCATACCTCTAACCAGCCCACAGACCAGCCCATATCTCTGCCCAGCCCACAGACCAGCCCATATCTCTGACCAGCCCATATCTCAGACCAGCCCATATCTCTAACCAGCCCACAGACCAGCCCAAATCTCTGACCAGCCCACAGACCAGCCCATATGTCAGACCAGCCCACAGACCAGCCCATATCTCTAACCAGCCCGTAACCATCCTCACCCTCATCTGTCCTGTTAACAGTCAAGTCATCACTCCACACATTCTCTCGGCAACGTGAAAGTCCCTTTGTTTCACCATGTGTTCCTCTTACAACAAACATTGGCAATGCGGGATCTCTCTCTCTCTCTCTCTTTCCCTCCCACCCTCTCTCTCTCTGCCTCTCTCTCTCTCTCTCTCTCTCTCTCTCTCCTCTCTCTCTCTCTCTCTCTCTCTCTCTGTCTCTGTCTCTGTCTCTCTCTCTGTGTCTCTCTCTCTGTCTCTCTCTCTGTCTCTGTCTCTCTCTCTGTCTCTGTCTCTCTCTCTGTCTCTCTCTCTGTCTCTCTCTCCCTCTCTGTCCCTCTCTCTCTCTCCCTCTCTCTCTCTCTCTCTCTCTCTCTCTCTCTCTCTCTCCCTCTCTCTCTCTCCCTCTCTCTCTCTCTCTCCCTCTCTCTCTCTCTCTCTCTCTCTCTCTCTCTCTCTCTCTCTCTCTCTCTCTCTCTCTCTCTCTCTCTCTCTCTCGTGTTACGAGTTATTAACATGAAGTCTCTAAATCCCAGAAGGTTTCCTAACCGCCTGATGCAGGGTCCAACTGTTGGTTGTGGTAGGAGGCAGATTGTACAAATCGATGGACTGATTGATGGACTGTCACTGAATGATAGCGCTCGCGTGTCATTATGGGGGGGTGGGTTCAACCCAGGAGAGGTGTCTTGTGGGAGTTTATTAGGCCAGTAGCATAGGGCCTAATCAACAAAGCGCTGTGTGTGTGTGTGTGTGTGTGTGTGTGTGTGTGTGTGTGTGTGTGTGTGTGTGTGTGTGTGTGTGTGTGTGTGTGTAAGAACAGGGATGCATTGGGGTCGTGGCATGGGGCCAAGTGGGAGTACAGGGGGCGTAATCTGGGGGGGTGTTCCAGCCACATGCGGGGAGACAGGAGGAGTCTGGGGGAGACAGGGGGGGGGGGGGGGTCAAGTACTGTAATATGAATCAACATGGGAGAGTTGGTGGGGTCGGCTGGGGATACAGCAAGTGGAGATGTTGGGAGGAACCATACAGTCTTGTAGATACTATAGAGGTTAGTAGAGGTGTTGGGAGGAACCATACAGTCTTGTACATACTATAGAGGTTAGTGGAGATGTTGGGAGGAACC